>NC_133120.1:60758087-61080440 GCF_033568475.1 Henckelia pumila | reverse complement strand
CCAATAATATGAGCCGGACCGTATCCGCGGGTAGCATCACATACATTGACCGTTGATGGAAGGTAGGAACATTTAAACAAATTTAAATTTCCTTTATTTATCTTGATATCAATTTTAAATCACATTTAAAATGAGGGATTTTTAATTATGAAAATTTGTCTCATCATTTTTCAATTTATTGTATGCTTGCCGGATTCATACAATTATGTCTAAAACATGCATACAATCATAATATCATATATTATATATAGGATGATCGATTCCATTTCTAATTGACTCGTGGTTGCCAATCACGAGTCTTAGTCCAATCCTAGGTAATATGCAGTATGCAATGCAATCCTATTACATTAGCTTCCAATTTACATTTCTTCGTCTTTATTGTCTGCTGGGCCCACCATCTTCAAATCTTGATCTCCACTATAATCTAATGTATTACAATAAATAGCAATGACAAGTAGGGGATACATTTTAGGGGTGGGAACGGGCCATAAACCAAGCCCACTTTTATTACATATGACATTCATATTGGGCCATAAACCAGGCCCATTAATAAAACCAACAACAATAAAACAAATGTAAATTCCTAACATACACCTACAAAATTGGTCATGGCAATCGATCATCCTTATCCAATAACATTTAATTCAAAATTAATTTATTGGATATCATGCATATGGCAATTTAAATTTAAACAGGATAAAATCATATTTTATATATAAAATCATATTTTACATATAAAATCATATTTTACCTTTTATTAAATAAAATCATATTTTATCTACAGAATCTAATTTTTATAGATAAAATCATATTTTACTTAATATATACATAAGATCAAATCTTATCATCAATTGTACCAAAAATAATTGATTTCAAAATTCAATTTAAGGATAAAATATTAAAATTTTCCAAAAATTCAAATTTATCCAAAAATCAATTTTAAAATTTTCGGACTCGAACAATTCGATCCGATGCCTCGTGAACCAATCAAAAACAATTTTTGACCGGACCAAAAATAAAATTTTAACACATTAAAATTAATTTAAATAAAAATAATAATTTTTCCCGCGGGCCGCCCGGGACACTCCCGGGCCGGCCCGCACCCGTGGGCGCGGGCCGGGGCAGCCCGGCTGTTCCTTTAGGGCAGCGACAATCGCTGCCCTGGCGGCGCTGAGCGCCGCCCCTGGGCTGCGACGTGCACCGCCGTGGGCGGCGCTGTGCGCCGCCCGGGGTAGCGACCGTCGCTGCCCCACCGGGCAGCGATCCAATCGCTGCCTGGGTTTTGCCCGAAAAAAAAAAAATTTTTTTATTTAAAATATTTATTTTGTTTTTAAAAACCAAGACTCAAAAATTTTTGTACAATTGATTAATTTAATCGTTTGTTCTGAGCAACCTGGCTCTGATACCACTGTTGGAAAACGCGGCTCTCAGATCAATCACGATTGATACCCGGTGCAGCGGAAGTTTAAAAATTTTATTATGGAACAATTCCATAGTGTGGGTATCAACCGTTTAACGATTAAATTATTTGTGTGTGTAAAATTAAATAACTATTATTAAATTTTACCTTCAATCTCGAAGCGAGATTATTGGAAACCACACAGATTTCTCTGCGCTTCTTGTATCTCCCTGGAACTGATGAACAAGCTTTCCTTCAATCAGGTCCACGAATAGAGGTTTAATCCCTCTTATAGATTGCACTAGAAAATCTATCAGAAGTTTTCTACGAAGAGAATAAACGAATTTGATTCGCTATTCTAGACTGCAATTCAAAATCACAGACCGGAATTTCTCATGCAGAGAAGGGAGGGGGGCGGCCGAATTGAGAGGGGAGGCTAGGGTTTTTTTTCCGAAAAATCCTGTCTCAATTATGACCAATTGTGTGTAATTTCTGTACTGCAATAACTTATTTATAATGCAGGCCACTAACACCTTAGGGCCCATTAGTCATAAGTTGAGGCCCGACAAGCAAAGCCCGCATGTTCAGAAATTAATATGAAATTCATCGTGACTCCGATTGATAAACCGATTTTACCAATGTGCACAGAAACATTTCTGCACATTTTAAAGTCAAGATAAATTTTCCTGAATCCGAATTCAGTGGTTTCCAAAAATGTACATCCCTATGTCATTTTAGGAAATCCTACTCCCTTACTCTTATTTAAGAAGTCCAACTTCTTTATTCATTAAATTTAACTCTTTAAATTTAACTATCTCAACGGGGATTAAAACTCCATTACACTGTGTGACCCTCAATGGTTCAGGGATACAGCTAGCCGTGGGCTCACAACTCCTTGTGACTCGGAACAACGATTTCCGACTTGCCCAACGAATCATGGTAAAGCGCCTAGAAACATCGCCCCATAATTCCCTAGGTATCACTGATAGTGCCTACAAGAACCAGTAGATTTTGGTTAGCGTACAGTACGGTCCCTTCATCCATATATCCCGATCGAATCAACAACCATTGGTATATCGAGAGTCGCTCAAGATTCGATAACTATGCAATACATCTTGAAGATCAAATTAGTGACATCGCATGTGCTACTAAGAAACCATTTCTTAAATCACATCAAGTACTCTGGCCAGAGATTCGTCACACTAATATCTCCTCAGATCGCATAGGATATCCACACTCGCAAGTATGTGGTGAATCCTTGACAACAATGCATCGACTCCTATATGTGTTGTAACTGTACCCAATCCCGACACCTGATGACCCCCATAGAGTCGGTAAACGAGTCAAAGAACAGTACTAGCATATAGAGTCTCCATGATGTTTCAAGTAGTAAGGACTAATGGTGTACAACCAAAACCGCGGACTTTATCCACTCGATAAGTGATAACCACTTGGAAAGTCCGGATAGGGTAGTTCGATTATTCATCCTATGAATATCCATTTGCATGCTTCGAACATCTCCATGTTCCCTACCAATGAAACGTGGTACTCCGCATCGCAAATGCTAGTCTCAAACTCGAGCGATCCTTATCCTTATTATCGGACGGCTCAATCGACTAGGAACAGTTTAGAATATACAGTGACTATAAGATGTATTTCATGATAGACATCCCCATGTTCTACCACATCTTACATACACTATAGTATATTCAAGGTCTTTATCAAAACAACAATAGTATATCACAATATAACAATATGAAGAAAGATAAAGTCATTGCCATTAATAAAAGTGTAAATTATATTAAACAAAAGATCGTTTGTACAAAGAGTCATCAAAGCCCATAGCCACAAGTTGGCTCACTGGGCACCCACTCTTTCAATCTCCCACTTGCCCTATAGCCAACTAGTCATACTACGTAGACCCATTGCTTCGCGATGTTTGTCAAACAATGGTCCTGGCAAGGGCTTAGTAAGCGGATCAGCGATATTGTCTGCAGAGGCCACTCGTTCGATAGTGATGTCTCCTCTTTCCACAATCTCCCGGATGATGTGGTATTTTCTCAGCACGTGTTTGGATCTTTGATGAGACCTTGGTTCCTTTGCTTGAGCAACGGCACCCGTGTTGTCACAGTACACCGGGACTGGACCAACAAATTCAGGAATGACGCCCAACTCTTGGACGAACTTCCTCATCCAAACGGCCTCTTTAGCAGCAGCTGATGCTGCAATGTATTCAGCCTCAGTGGTGGAATCCGCTGTGGTGTCCTGCTTGGAACTCTTCCAAGAGACAGCACCGCCATTGAGCATGAACACAAATCCAGAGGTTGACTTCGAGTCATCCACGTCATTTTGGAAGCTAGAGTCGGTATAGCCTTCCAATTTCAGTTCTCGTCCTCCATATACCATGAACATATTCTTAGTCCTTCATAAGTACTTAAGAATGTCCTTCACGGCTTTCCAATGCATTTGACCGGGATTAGCTTGATATCTGCTCGTGACACTCAGAGCAAATGCTACATCCGGTCTGGTAGATATCATCCCATACATGATACTACCTATAGCTGACGCATATGGTACATGTGTCATATTCTCTATCTCTTCATCAGTCTTGGGACACATAGACTTGGATAGAGAAACTCCATGACACATGGGTAGATGTCCTCTCTTGGACCCATCCATTGAAAACCGTTTCAATATGGTGTCGATGTAGGTTGATTGAGTGAGTCCTATCATTCTCTTAGATCTATCTCTATAGATCTGTATCCCAAGAATGTAGGATGCCTCACCCAAATCCTTCATCGAGAATCTACCTGATAACCATATCTTTGTTGACTGCAACATCCCTACATCATTCCTAATGAGTAGGATGTCATCAACATAAAGTACTAAGAATGTCACAGCATCCTTAACTACTTTCTTGTACACGCATGGTTCCTCCGGGTTCTTGATGAAACCAAAATCTTTTATTGTTTCATCAAATTTCTGGTTCCAACTTCTTGATGCTTGTTTTAGACCATAAATTGATCTTGAAGCTTGCATACCTTATGCTCGCTTCCCATGGATGTGAACCCCTCAGGCTGCCTCATATAGATTTCTTCCTTAATGTCTCCATTAAGAAAAGCAGTCTTCACATCCATTTGCCATATCTCATAGTCATACCATGCAGCTATGGCAATAAGGATTCTTATGGACTTGAACATTGCAACTGGTGAAAAGGTTTCATCATAGTCAACTCCTTGTCTTTGAGTGTAACCTTTCGCCACCAATCGCGCCTTGTAGGTCAATACCTTACCATCAGGCCCAAGCTTTCTCTTGTAGATCCATTTACACCCTATTGGAACAATTCCATCAGGAGGATCTACTAAAGACCAAACTTGGTTTGTATGCATTGAATCCAATTCAGACTGCATAGCTTCAAGCCATAAATTTGAATCCGCATCAGAAATTGCTTCCTTGAAGTTTCTTGGATCACATCCAATTTCGGGTTCATCTTGATCCCCTTCAAGAAGAAGACCATATCGAACAGGAGGTCTAGAAGTCCTCTCGGATCTTCTAGGTTCAGGCGTGTCCAGTAATGGTTCCTGAGGCGTAGGATCGTTATTTTGTATTTCGGGTTCTTCTCGAACTTCTTCGAGTTCCATCATCTCGCCTTTCTTA
The DNA here is from genome assembly GCF_033568475.1 of Henckelia pumila. Taxonomy (NCBI): domain Eukaryota; kingdom Viridiplantae; phylum Streptophyta; class Magnoliopsida; order Lamiales; family Gesneriaceae; genus Henckelia; species Henckelia pumila. The sequence goes on along the minus strand of NC_133120.1, from coordinate 61,075,384 downwards.
TCCAATAAGAACTCCTTCTCCAAGAAGGTGGCATTCCTAGAAACAAACACCTTTGTTTCAGCAGGATAATAGAAATAATATCCGATTGAATTCTTCGGATACCCTACAAAATAACATAAGCTGGATCGACTATCCAACTTATCTCCCACTGTCTGCTTCACGTAAGCAGGACATCCCCAAATCCTTAAGTACGAATACTTAGGAGCTTTGCCATTCCATAACTCGTATGGTGTTTTGTCCACTGCTTTAGTGTGGACGTTGTTCAACAACAATACCGCCGTTTCAAGCGCATAGCCCCAAAACGAAGGTGGAAGCTCAGTGAAGCTCATCATGGATCGAACCATGTCCAACAAAGTTCGATTACGACGCTCCGATACACCATTAAGCTGTGGTGTCATAGGAGGAGTCCACTGAGAGAGAATCCCATTTTCTTTTAGATAGTCCAAAAATCGGTACTTAAGTATTCTCCACCTCGATCCGATCGAAGTGTTTTAATACTTTTACCTAGCTTATTTTCTACTTCAGCCTTGAATTCTTTGAACTTTTCAAATGCTTCATACTTATATTTCATTAAATATAAATACCCATACCTTGAATAATCATCAGTAAAGGTAATGAAGTAGGTGTGGCCATGTTGAGTCCCAACTCTAAATGAACCACAAACATCTGTATGGATCAAATCCAACAGATTTTGATTACGCTCAGGTTTCCCCTTAAAAGGAGATTTAGTCATTTTCCCTTTTAGGCAGGATTCACAAGTAGGTAGAGAGTTAATATCAGACATATCAAACATGCCCTCTCCCACTAGCTTGTTCATCCTCCTTGAGGAAATATGACCTAGTCTAGCGTGCCAAAGGTTTGCCGGGTTTTGACTATCGATTTTCCTTTTGTTTGTTGTCGCCGGTTTATCAACATAATTTATTGGAACGTCTTTTAGTTTTAAGTTGTATAGATCGTTTTCAAGTTGTCCATTTCCAATTAAACATTCATTCTTGTAAATATTGCAAATCTCATTCACAAAATTGCAAGAATAACCATCTCTATCAAGCATAGAAACAGAAATAATGTTTTTAATTAAATCCGGAACAAATAAAACATCTCTTAAAAATAACTTAAAACCGTTCTGCAAAATTAAACAAACATCTCCAATGGCTGTAGCTTCAACTCTGGAACCATTCCCGAGCCTCAGCTGGGTCTCACCCATTCTAAGCCTGCGACTTCTTGTCATCACCTGCAAATCATTGCAAATGTGAGATCCACATCCGGTATCCAATACCCAAGAAGTAGTATTAAGTGAAATGTTTATTTCAATATAGAACATACCCTTTGCAGTTCCCAACTGCTCTAGATATTCCTTGCAGTTGCGCTTCCAATGACCGGGCTTCTTGCAGTAATGGCAAACATCCTTGGATTTTCCATTGTTTGAAGCCTTTGTCTTGTGCTTCTTCTCGGGCTCGACTTTCTTGGGTGGGGCAGAACGTTTCTTGCCCTTCATACTTGGCCCCTTCTTAGCAGAAGATGAGGAGCCCACCAAGAAAGCTGGCTTATCCTTCTTAAGTGTGGATTCATATGTCACAAGCATATTGACTATCTCTTCAAGGGTGGCCTCTATCTTGTTCATATTAAAATTTACCACAAATCCGTCAAACGAAGAAGGAAGAGACAGAAGCAGTAAATCCACGTTGAGTTCATGCTCCAACACCAAATCAAGGGTCGCTAACTTTTGTATGAGCCAAATCACTCGTACCCCATGATCACGGACCGAAGTCCCTTCACGCATGCGACATGTCATTAGCTCCTTAACAGTAGCGAACCTTTCAGCCCTCGATTGAGCCCCAAAAAGTTCCTTGAGTTGAGCGTGAATGTCAGCAGCATTCACGGTGTCCTAAAATCGCCTCTGGAGTTCATCAGACATCGAGGCTTGCATATAGCATTTGGTCTTGATGTGATGGTCCCACCATGCATCAAGTTTGGCCAATTCCTCCGGACTTACGTCAGCTGGTGCTTCCTTCGGAGGTGATTTCTCTAACACGTAGAGCATCTTCTCCGAAGTCAAGACAATCTTCAACTTCCGGAACCATTCCGTATAGTTTGCGCCAGTCAACTTGTTTTGTTCGAGGATCGAGAATAATGGATTACGCGAATTCATTGTATGAAATACTGAAAAGAAAAACAGACATATATCAATGATTGTTTAAGCAATTTACTAAGACATAAAATAGGCGAATTTAATTTTATGAATCTCACTCCCACTATTTTAACGATTTCACTACCCTCTAGTGAAAACGGGAAACTTTTTTCTTAGTGAGAACATGGAGTCCAATTGACAAACTTATGGTCCCGAATAATATCAGCCAACCATAATTCTCAAAAGGTAGAGCCCAATTGCTTCCAAAGCAACCCCCATGTATTTACCTCATGTCCAATAAGGGCCCAATAATATGATGCCGTTTAAAGTGACATGTCAAGATGACCCATCAATATTAAGTTGTGATGGACGGTCGCCATGTGGATCCCCCAATAATATGAGCCGATCCCATGGGAGTTCCACCCAACTTACAACATGTGTCGATCCAATGTACAGCTTTCCGACGGACGGGCCCCCCCAATAATATGAGCCGGACCGTATCCGCGGGTAGCATCACATACATTGACCGTTGATGGAAGGTAGGAACATTTAAACAAATTTAAATTTCCTTTATTTATCTTGATATCAATTTTAAATCACATTTAAAATGAGGGATTTTTAATTATGAAAATTTGTCTCATCATTTTTCAATTTATTGTATGCTTGCCGGATTCATACAATTATGTCTAAAACATGCATACAATCATAATATCATATATTATATATAGGATGATCGATTCCATTTCTAATTGACTCGTGGTTGCCAATCACGAGTCTTAGTCCAATCCTAGGTAATATGCAGTATGCAATGCAATCCTATTACATTAGCTTCCAATTTACATTTCTTCGTCTTTATTGTCTGCTGGGCCCACCATCTTCAAATCTTGATCTCCCACTATAATCTAATGTATTTACAATAAATAGCAATGACAAGTAGGGGATACATTTTAGGGGTGGGAACGGGCCATAAACCAAGCCCACTTTTATTACATATGACATTCATATTGGGCCATAAACCAGGCCCATTAATAAAACCAACAACAATAAAACAAATGTAAATTCCTAACATACACCTACAAAATTGGTCATGGCAATCGATCATCCTTATCCAATAACATTTAATTCAAAATTAATTTATTGGATATCATGCATATGGCAATTTAAATTTAAACAGGATAAAATCATATTTTATATATAAAATCATATTTTACATATAAAATCATATTTTACCTTTTATTAAATAAAATCATATTTTATCTACAGAATCTAATTTTATAGATAAAATCATATTTTACTTAATATATACATAAGATCAAATCTTATCATCAATTGTACCAAAAATAATTGATTTCAAAATTCAATTTAAGGATAAAATATTAAAATTTTCCAAAAATTCAAATTTATCCAAAAATCAATTTTAAAATTTTCGGACTCGAACAATTCGATCCGATGCCTCGTGAACCAATCAAAAACAATTTTTGACCGGACCAAAAATAAAATTTTAACACATTAAAATTAATTTAAATAAAAAAAATAATTTTTCCCGCGGGCCGCCCGGGACACTCCCGGGCCGGCCCGCACCCGTGGGCGCAAGCCGGGGCAGCCCGGCTGTTCCTTTAGGGCAGCGACAATCGCTGCCCTGGCGGCGCCGTGCGCCGCCCCTGGGCTGCGACGTGCACCGCCGTGGGCGGCGCACAGCGACCGTCGCTGCCCCACCGGGCAGCGATCCAATCGCTGCCTGGGTTTTGCCCGGAAAAAAAAAAATTTTTTTATTTAAAATATTTATTTTGTTTTTAAAAACCAAGACTCAAAAATTTTTGTACAATTGATTAATTTAATCGTTTGTTCTGAGCAACCTGGCTCTGATACCACTGTTGGAAAACGCGGCTCTCAGATCAATCACGATTGATACCCGGTGCAGCGGAAGTTTAAAAATTTTATTATGGAACAATTCCATAGTGTGGGTATCAACCGTTTAACGATTAAATTATTTGTGTGTGTAAAATTAAATAACTATTATTAAATTTTACCTTCAATCTCGAAGCGAGATTATTGGAAACCACACAGATTTCTCTGCGCTTCTTGTATCTCCCTGGAACTGATGAACAAGCTTTCCTTCAATCAGGTCCACGAATAGAGGTTTAATCCCTCTGATAGATTGCACTAGAAAATCTATCAGAAGTTTTCTACGAAGAGAATAAACGAATTTGATTCGCTATTCTAGACTGCAATTCAAAATCACAGACCGGAATTTCTCATGCAGAGAAGGGAGGGGGGCGGCCGAATTGAGAGGGGAGGCTAGGGTTTTTTTTCCGAAAAATCCTGTCTCAATTATGACCAGTTGTGTGTAATTTCTGTACTGCAATAACTTATTTATAATGCAGGCCACTAACACCTTAGGGCCCATTAGTCATAAGTTGAGGCCCGACAAGCAAAGCCCGCATGTTCAGAAATTAATATGAAATTCATCGTGACTCCGATTGATAAACCGATTTTACCAATGTGCACAGAAACCATTTCTGCACATTTTAAAGTCAAGATAAATTTTCCTGAATCCGAATTCAGTGGTTTCCAAAAATGTACATCCCTATGTCATTTTAGGAAATCCTACTCCCTTACTCTTATTTAAGAAGTCCAACTTCTTTATTCATTAAATTTAACTCTTTAAATTTAACTATCTCAACGGGGATTAAAACTCCATTACACTGTGTGACCCTCAATGGTTCAGGGATACAGCTAGCCGTGGGCTCACAACTCCTTGTGACTCGGAACAACGATTTCCGACTTGCCCAACGAATCATGGTAAAGCGCCTAGCAACATCGCCCCATGATTCCCTAGGTATCACTGATAGTGCCTACAAGAACCAGTAGATTTTGGTTAGCGTACAGTACGGTCCCTTCATCCATATATCCCGATCGAATCAACAACCATTGGTATATCGAGAGTCGCTCAAGATTCGATAACTATGCAATACATCTTGAAGATCAAATTAGTGACATCGCATGTGCTACTAAGAAACCATTTCTTAAATCACATCAAGTACTCTGGCCAGAGATTCGTCACACTAATATCTCCTCAGATCGCATAGGATATCCACACTCGCAAGTATGTGGTGAATCCTTGACAACAATGCATCGACTCCTATATGTATTGTAACTGTACCCAATCCCAACACCTGATGACCCCCATAGAGTCGGTAAACGAGTCAAAGCACAGTACTAGCATATAGAGTCTCCATGATGTTTCAAGTAGTAAGGACTAATGGTGTACAACCAAAACCGCGGACTTTATCCACTCGATAAGTGATAACCACTTGGAAAGTCCGATAGGGTAGTTCGATTATTCATCCTATGAATATCCATTTGCATGCTTCGAACATCTCCATGTTCCCTACCAATGAAACGTGGTACTCCGCATCGCAAATGCTAGTCTCAAACTCGAGCGATCCTTATCCTTATTATCGGACGGCTCAATCGACTAGGAACAGTTTAGAATATACAGTGACTATAAGATGTATTTCATGATAGACATCCCCATGTTCTACCACATCTTACATACACTATAGTATATTCAAGGTCTTTATCAAAACAACAATAGTATATCACAATATAACAATATGAAGAAAGATAAAGTCATTGCCATTAATAAAAGTGTAAATTATATTAAACAAAAGATCGTTTGTACAAAGAGTCATCAAAGCCCATAGCCACAAGTTGGCTCACTGGGCACCCACTCTTTCAGTTTTGTGATCATCAAAAAGGGGGAGATTGTTACGCCTTAAACGCATATAAATCTCGAATTATGAGATTAATGTTTTTAATGCATTAACAAGTCTTATTTCTCTATGTTTTGATGATTAACAAAACTAGGTTAAAATGTTACTAATATTTACATTGAGCTTATTACAGAGTTAAAATTTTCAAAGATGAATTAATACTAAATTCATACTCAAGATCAGAAACACAATTCGAAGAAGTTTTGGGATTGGAAGCTCCGATTGGAGATCGGAACCTCCGATCAGGATCAGAAGCATCTTCGGAAGCTAAGGGTAGATCGGAAGCTCCGATCTTGGTTCGGAAGCTCCGATCTATTTCAGGGATTTTTTATATTGGTCGGAATGAGGAACGGAAGCTACGAAGAACAGGTTCGGAAGCTCCGATTGTGGTTCGGAAGGTCCGATCAGTTTCTATGTAAAATTATATTGTTTGGAAGCAGATCGGAGGCAACAAAGTGAAGCAGATCGGAAGCTCCGAACAGGATCGGACGTTCCGATCCTGAACGGCCGCCTGATAATCTTGTCCGGAAGACTTTTGCCCGACACCATATTTATTGCGCCGATCGGAAGCTCCGAAGTGGATCGGACGTTCCGATCCAGTACACCCGCGTGTCTCAGAATTCAAATTTCGGAAGCTCCGATGCAGGGATCGGAAGTTCCGATCGATGTCAAAATTTCAGCTATAAAAGGAGGCATTCCGAGGCCATTCAAATCATCCCAACATCTTCAAGTCTCTCAATCCTCTCAAGCATCATTCAAGTCATTTGTTGAGCAATTTGTAGCCCCTTTTGAGTGTTCAAAATATATTCACATATCGAGTTGTATTCGGGGTTGTAATATCGAGGGTTGTTAGTTTGTGAGTTGGTTGCTCGGTTTTATAAACACTTGTGTGTGAAGCCAAGTGTATTTTACGAGTGTTGAGGCTATCCTTGGAGCCCTTAAGGCCAAGAGTGTTGAGTTGTATCGGCGCGGTGATCGTGTCAAGTTGTAAGGCTATCCTTGGAGCCATCAAGGCCAAGACGTTCGAAGTGCTAGTGGATCCTTGGTTAATCGACTTAACCAAGAAGGGGAGACGTAGACGATTTATCGTTGAACTTCCATAAACATCTCTTATCCCTTTTACTGCTTTATTTACATTACGCATTTATTTATCGCACTTATTATTTGATTGCTTAAGTCTTCCGCTTGCGTACTTGCATAATCGCTTTAAATTGCTAAAGTTGCCAATAGAACCTAAATCCCCCCCCATTAGGTTCTAACAAGTTTGCTGATAAGAATATTTATAACCTTGCCCATAGAATGATTATGTATAGCGCTGTCTCCAAAAATAATGGTAATACTGATAAGGATATTGCTAAAATTCTTGTAGCAGGATCCACTAGCAAACTTAAAGGTTGGTGGGATAACTATTTATCCCTTTCAAAAATAGATGAAATTTTAGGGTCTATTAAATCTGAAAATAATATTCCGGTTGAAAATGCTGTTTATACACTAATCATGATTATGATTGAACATTTTACTAGTAGATTTACTGATAATAGTAGGAATATTAGAATTTTTCTTAGTAATCTACGTTGCAAAACCCTCACTTATTTTCGTTAGTATAAAGATACTTTCTTATCTAGAATTTATGTATTAATTGACTGGAATATCAGTCAATGGAAATCCAAATTTATTGATGGTTTTCCAAGTTTATTTGCTGAAAAAAATAAGAAAATCCTTAAGAAAAGAAAATTTGTCTATTCCTTATGACACCTATACTTATTGAAAATTAATAAGTATTTGTGTTCAAGAAGGGTTATCTCTTTGTAATGAACTAAAATTAAATAAAAAAAATAAAAAGGCAAAATCTTTTAGAGAAAAAGCAACTTGGTAAATTTTGTGACCAATTTGATATTGATATTCCTAAAGATAAAAAGAAATCATGTGAACAAGATAGATCTAATAGATATTATAGAAAACATCATAACTTATCTGAAAAATAAAAATATAAGAAAGAGAAAGGAAAAGGAAAAGATATGCGTAAAAAGATATACCCAAAGAAAAAAATATAAAATTATTTGTCATAAATGTGGTAAATAAGATCATTATGCTAATAAGTATTGGACCAAGGAAAAGATTAAAAATCTTGATATTGATGATAAAATTAAAAAAAAGATTATTTAGAATATTTTTTAACTTTTGAATCCGATTCAGAACATGAATCTTATAGTTCTGGGGATCTCAATGCCTTAGAAAATGCTTTGATTACTTCAGAATCAGAAACCTAGGATTGAGAAAAATAAGTTTTTTGGTCTAGTAACTTTATTCCCTTTGGGTTTTGGTTCATTAACTTTTTCAATGTGGGTTTTGGTACACTAACTTTTTATTTTCAGTGATCTTTTGTCCAACTCCATATGTGTCAGCTTTTGATTGGTCCACATCATCATTTTGAACCAATCAAAAGTTGACACGTATGTAGTTGAAAAAAAATCATTGAAAATAAAAAAGTTAGTGTACCAAAACCCATATTGAAAAAGTTAATGGACCAAAACCAAAACATGGACAAGTTAATGAACCAAAAAACTTATTTTTTCCTTAGGATTGTGATAATTTTTTTCAAGGTCAAGAATGTATTCATCATATTAGTAATACAAAAGATAATAATGACGAGTTTATAAATTCATGTCTCAATTTAATGATCTGAATATTAATGTTCTTCACAACAATAATATCTTAAAATTTCTTAAAATGATTAAGGATCCAAAATTAAGATATGATATTATTTACCAAATGAATAATAATAAAATAACTAAAAATTATAAATCTGAGAGTATTATTAATCCAACTTATTCATTAACATGAGTTAAAAAACTTCTTAAACAAAAATATAAAAATCAAAATCCAGTTACTATACAAGAGTTAATTCAGGAGATTAATAATCTTAAAAAAGAAATTAAAAAATTACAAAATGAGAATTTAATTCTTCATAATCGTATCAATAAAATTGAGAAAGGTAAAGAAAATATGTATGATCAAGAGAATTTTCAGGATATATACTGCAAATTCTTATGAAGATAAACCTTTAATTGGTCATAATCATATTTTTGTTCTTAGTATGATTATATCTCAGAAATGGCATACTAATATTACTCTTTTAATCGATAATTGTTATAAAAGGAATTGTTGGAAACTTTAATTTTTGGTGTTCGCAAATCCGCGCTAAACTGATTTCAAATGAAAGTGCTAAACTACATCGCGAAGGAAGAAAGCGCATAACCGATATCAAAGTACTAAACTGATTGAATTACAAAGTACGCTAAACTGAAGAAGTGTCAATCTAATTGCAAGCGTTTAGGAAGTAAACTGATTGGTCAAAAAGTTCTACATATTTCAACAGTTTACCATCGTGTCTTGGAGTGGATAAGATCTTCCGTACACTGACATAACTGCAACAGAACGCTGCAATCTCAGAGAATGTTGGCAAAAACGTACAAAGCAACAGGAATAATTCAAATGTTATCTGATACAATTCAAAATTATTACAGTTGGAACTTGAACCTATAAATAGGCATTTTGATCAGTTGAAGGACGCTTTTTGCTCGCGCGCTTATTCAATCATTTTTTGCATTCAAAGTCCAACAAGCTAAAATGATCAAAAAACTTGAAGCACACACTTACAGTCGTTATTCTGATCGATCAAGGATCATATTGTGCAAGTCATATCGAGTTGTAATAAATTATCATCGCATCAGTCTAGGACTGTCATTGAGTTATAACTAGGAGTTCTAAGATAGGCAATTGTGTATAAGTCCTAGTCTTGGAGTGGGGTTTTGCAAATTGATTGTAAAATTCAAAGTCTTGTAGTGCAATCCTTTCAAATAGGAAAAATGGACGACGTAAGAGTAATTGAAATCTCTGAACATCCAAAAACATCTCTTTGTGTTTTTCATCATTTTACCTGCATTTCTTCAGTCCTTAATACACATTTGAATTAAGTGTTCATAATCTGCACTTTGAAATATTTTTGCACATTCCTTTGTTTGTCGATTTTCATAGAGACCAATAAAAGACAAGAATTCAATCACTAATCTTATTGAATTCGAAATTAGCTTGATTAAAAGTCTAGGAGTGTATTCACCCCTCCCCCCTCTACACTCTGAAACCAAATGTAGTGACCCTTACCGAGATCACCTACTAAACAGAACTTTAAGCATGCAATTAACTTAAATAAAATAGAAATCTAGAATAAACTACGGAAGCAATAAACATTATACAATCCCCAAATAATTATACAACAATAACGAATAAGGTATTATCCCAAATACATCAGAAAATAAGGACCAAGGCAAAATCCCAGCTGGCCGTCCACTACCTAGCCCTTCTTGGATCCACCCTCCTCGTCCAAACGCAAACCTTCCCCAGGGAATAGGGTGTCCAGATACACAAAGTACGAGATGTGAGCATAAAATGCTTAGCATGAGAGTATGCGTATACCGTATTATATAAATGCATGAACGCAAGTGAACCGCCTACTGAAACTAAAGGCAAAGGATCAGATAACAAAGACAGACCGGGCCCTGGTATGTAGCACTCTGTGCCGTCTTTTCAGGAGGTGGCTCCCATACCAAATACCAGTGGATACTCCAGACCCAAATAAATAGAAGTCCATCCACTAACAGGATAGGGTAAAACCCCATAATATCCCAAGAATATAGCTTCATATGAAATATGCATGCAGCATATGATCATATCATAAAATATGCACATAAAATCATGTCAGATAAATCATGCAAGCACATAATACATGCATACTCAGTCAGGATATCTCGAACAGTACTTTTGTACCTCAACTAAAGGCAAGCTCTACCAGCTCTAAGTCCGCGCCTACAGCCCGTGCTACAATGCCAGATGATACTAATATCATTATATTATTCTAAAAGCCTTAACTAGACTATAGCATACTCCCTATTTACTATAAAGAGTCAAAGCTATACCTGTGTCCATTGTCAGCCCTTTGCTATCGTTTGCCTCAAAACTAGGCCACAGCTCCGCTACGATGCCTGGACTGCGCTGCTGCTTCCGAATTCCCAAAAGGAAGCCTATAACACCCTAGATCTAAGATAGAAGGATAGAGAAACAAGAGAAGAGAGGATATGGCGCGTCTGAAAATGAAGTCTCAGCCCTCTATTTATATATGACGTTCGGACAGTACGATCCACGATCGGATCCTCCGAACACGTTTGAATCCTCCAAACTCGACTTTTGAGCATCCGAAGTCACATCAACACGTCAAACATGACATCATCTTGCTGACATATACAATGACATAATTCCCAGACATGTTCAGATCGTCCGATCCTGCGGACGGTGCGTCCGATAATGATCGGAGCCTCTGAACCCTACTTCGAAGCGTCCGAACATCTTCGGAGCCTCCGGTCTTCCCTTCGAACTGTCTGAACTTAGGATTTATAATCGTGATTAGTTTCTTAATCACTTTACTTGGTTACGGGATATTATAATCTTCCCCACTTAAGATATTTCATCCTCGAAATTAGATCTTAAGTACCATAAATATAAACAATATGCAGAAACATTTTTTTATTCAGATGAAACTTTTACAAGGTACAACTTAGTACAATACTGAAATAAAATCAAAATAACTCAGGATATTCTGAACGCATCCTGCTCTCAAGCTTCCAAGTGTCTTCTTCAGTGCCTCGGCGCTGCCAGTGAACTAAAATCAGAGGAATTACTTTATTCCTCAACACCTTATCCTTATGATCCAGAATACGAACTGACCTCTCTACATAAGTCAAATCAGCATCCACCTGAACTTCAGACGGCTGCAAAATGTGAGACTTCTCTGCCACATATCATCGCAACAATGATACGTGGAACACGTCATGGATACTGAAAAGATACGGCGGCAAGGACAAACGATAAGACATATCGCCAATGCTCTTTAAGATCTCAAACGGACCGATAAATCTTGGAGACAACTTACCCTTGAAACCAAATCTGAGAATCCTACGGAAAGGTGAAACTCTCAGAAACAATTTCTCCCCAACATCAAACTGCAAAGGCCTACGCATAGTATTAGCATAGCTGGCCTGACGATCTTGTGCAGTCTTAATCCGTTTCTTGATCAGATCAATGATATATGCGGCCTGATGGACTAACTCTGGTCCCTCAGCCTGTCTCTCCCCCACTTCTTCCCAAAATAGTGGAGTACGACAATGTTGTCCATACAACGCCTCAAAAGGTGCCATTCCAACGCTATGATGGTAGCTGTTGTTGTACGCGAACTGAATCAATGGCAAATGATCCTGCAAGGCTGAACCAAAATCCATAACACACGCCCAAAGCATATACTCCAAGGTACGGATAGTGCGCTCTGTCTGACCACCTATCTCCGGATGATAGGCATTACTCAAACTGAGAGTAGTGCCCATGGCACGCTGAACACTCCCCCAGAATCTGGAAATAAACCTGGGGTCTCGATCACTGACAATGCTCAAAGGCACTCGATGAATTCGAATGATATCTTGGATGTACAACCGAGCCATACAATAAACTATGTACTCTTGGCTATAGGGAATGAAATGTGCTGACTTGGTGAGTCGGTCCACCACAACCCAGATAGCATCACAATAACTCGAGGATACCGAAAAATGGGTCACAAAATCCATCGTGATAAGCTCCCATTTCCACTCAGGAATAGGCAGACTGTGAAGCAAACCCCCAGGTCGTTGGTGCTCTGCCTTGACCTGCTGACACACCAAACATTTCAACATACTGATACATGCCGCGTTTCATTCCCTTCCACCAAAATCGAGTACGCAGATCCTTGTACATTTTTTTGCTCCCCGGATAAATACTCAACTTAGTGCGATGTGCCTGAGACAAAATATCCCCCCGCAGATCCTCATCCTAAGGAATCACAAGCCGACCCGACAAACACAGAAAACCATCTGACTGATAGTGAAATCCAGACGTACTACCCTTGTTGGCTAAATGAGCCAGACTCTGGGTCTTCGGATCAGACATCTGAGCATCCAGAATTCGCGAATACAAGGCTGGCTCAGATAATATCGCAAACATCTGGATACCCTGCATACCTTTCTTGTGCTTGAAGGTATACCTTGAAGAACAACAATTCTCGATCACACGAGACATCAAACAAGTCTGAATTGCGGAAAATCGCACCTTGCGGCTCAAGGCATCAGCGGTGAGATTAGCAGCTCCCGGATGGTACTTAATCTTGCAATCATAGTCCTTCAGCAAGTCCATCCAACGCCTCTGCCTCATGTTCAAATCCGCCTGAGTGAACAAATACTTGAGACTCTTGTGTTCTGTGAAGATCTCAAATCTCTCACCATATAGATAATGCCACCAGATCTTCAAAGCAAACACAATAGCTGCCAATTCCAAATCATGAACTGAATAATTGTACTTGTAGACCTTCAAATGTCTAGAACCGTATGCGATCACATGTACATTCTGAGTCATAACACAACCTTGCCCCTGAAGAGAAGCATCTGTGTAAACCACATACCCTCCAGATCCTTACGGTAATGCCAAAACAGGCGCAGAAGTCAACCACCATAGAAGTTCAAAAAAAACTCTCCTCACGCTCTAAGGACCAGTCGAAATTATCACCCTTGCGGGTAAACTGCATCAACGGTCGAGATAGACAAGAGAAATTTTCATAAAAGCGACGATAATATCCTGCTAGACCCAAAAAACTGCGGATCTCAGCAAACGTCGTTGGACGCGACCAGTTAAGCACAACCTCAATCTTACTCGAATCAACAGAAATTCCATCCCTGGATATGATATGGCCAAGAAAGACAACTTGTAAGGCCCAAAAATATTAATTTATTAATTATGGAAATTGAGATTTAAATTCTGTAATTTGGGAAAATATTGATTGGAGTATTTATAAGATTTAATTTCCGAGCCGAAGATATTTAATTTGAGAATTTACGGATTTTGAGAATTAAATTCCGAGATTCTTAAATTAAAAGAATAAAATATTTGGATTAAATATTTATGGGATTTAAGATTAAATTCCAAAATTTGAGAATTAAATAGGATTAAATTTGAAACTACAACCCGATCAAGGATTGATTTGCAAATATCGAAGTTTCAAGGACTAAAGTGCAATTGTCCTTTGTAATTTTAATCAAAAAATATTTAATTTGAGAATTTTGGAGTTTAGAATTAAATTCTAATATTCTTAAATTATTTGGGATTTAAATTGAATTAAATCTCTTGTCCGGGGACTGATTTGCAATTACTGAAGAGTTCAGGGACTAAACTACAATTTGATAATATTTATCTAAAATACCACTTGATATATCAACATATTCACGTGAAGTACTGATCAGAAGAGGGAGAAAAACCCAGCAGCACCTACACGCCATTTCCATTCTTTCTAAAGCTCCGATTTTGCTTTATCCGTCCGTCAGAATTAAGATTTGATCATATATTCGCGATCACGGTTTTGAGTGCTACGTTTTGACATAATTTTTAAGAAGTTCTACGATGTTTGAAATTTTATGATATTGTTAGAATTAAAATTTGATTGGATAAATATGTACGAGTATAGACGACGATAGCATATCTAAGAAGGATTGAGAAAAGATCGTCGTTTGAATATGTTTTCGAATTTTAGATGTATTTTCAAAAATCTGAATTTATGGGATGTTGGATTTCGAGATTTTAATGATGAATTGAGATTGATAATGAGTTAAGATCCTTAAAATCATGATGTTTGAGCCTTCGGAATTACCGGTTTTGAAACATTACGTCGCCGGTTTGAGTTTTGATTGATTAATCAAGATTTGAGATTGTTTACCTTTAAATAAGATTGACATGAGAATGAAAGATGATAGTTGAGATCATATAACTTCATTTCACATTTGAAGTGAAGGATATCGAATTTGAATCGATGAGTTCGAGTTTTAAGTGTTTGAAGTTTAATCAAGAATTTGATTTAGTCTCGAGCTATAGTTTGAAATTTATATTATTTTCCAGCCTATGTTCGAGATTCTCATGCTGCTAAGATGCTGGTTTATCGATTCTATAAATGTTTATATGTGTTGGTTTAAGTGAATAGGATTAGTTTAATTGTTATATCGAAACCGGATCGAAGAACGGATGCCGTACGAAATTGTTATGACATGTCAGAATTGTCTTCGATCCTATGCCTATTGATGTAGCTGATATATGATGTATTCTTGCTGGTATGAGATGTTTATGAGTTAGATATTATTGTTAGAATTGTGGGAAATGAATTACAGTTGCCGACTTTTAATCGTTATGCCGTCAAGTCAAGAATTGGCAAGTGTTTGAGTTGAGATTGATTGAGCTGAATTGAATTGAGTCATTGCTGATTTATGTTGCTTGACTATGTTTTATTTCAGATTTGTATTGAAGTACTTCGATCTCGCGAAGATCAGCATCGAACCGAGATAGAAGTAACCAAGGTTTGTGAAGTTAAGCCTTGAGCAGAATTTTGATATCTTTTGGTTCTGCTATAGCTTGTGAAGATTTGATGAATTTGACGCCATGATTGACAGGTATAAGATGACATCGAGAATCAGGGATTCGATACTTGAGAATGATGATTCTTGAGTTATCCCGAACAAGTCACATACTTGTTTATTTACTTGTTCTTGATTTACAACTTATGTTATTGTCGATCCATCGCAGGTAGTCGATCTTTGATTTTGATCTGATATGAGATATGAATTGATTCTAATGCCAAGGTTTGATAAAAATTATTTTTGAGTCAGATGTGACTACGATAGCTGGATATCCATGTCAAGATCGGATACGAATCTTGATGGCAGAGAGATTGTATGAATCAATTCTGATATATGCGCGCTATATAAATTTGAAGTATTGAATTGATGTGTCTTGAATTGATATGATATTGATCTTACTTGTATATGTCTTTTATACTAGAAATTATATTCTCACCAAAGTTTATCCGGTTGTTGTCTTGTTTTGTATGTGTGCATGGCAACAGGTGGGACAGAAGCTAGCCAGAGAGAACTTGGGTGGCTCGAGAGAGAGATGTAGCACGTGGTGACTCGGGTTTAGAAAAAGTTGTTGTCTTTAGAGGTTGTCAAGCATGTTAGAAACTATTTGATTTTGTATTGTATAGATCTTTCATGTTTTAATTTATGAGATAGATGTACTAAGCTTGTGGGATCATGTATGAGAATTAATATATGTTTATCCATGTGTCCAAACTTGATTTTGGTGTTTGGAATCAGTTTGGACAGCAACAGCCAAGAGCTGGTTTACTGATTTTTCGAACAGAGCATGCCCTCTTGATCGCTAGTATTTAACCGATCGAGCGAGGCCTGTTTTGGTTGAAACCCAAGAATAGCAACTTTTTGCCCGCTCGATCGGTAGGATTTTACCGATCAAGCGAGGTGCTGAATTTTAAAAAAAAATTCTGTTGCTCTTGTTTTAGTTTATTCTTTTTAAAAAGTATGATTAATTTTTAATTAATCATGATTTGCCCTTAAGTCGAGATTAGCAACCCGAGGTCCCCAC
Organism: Henckelia pumila; assembly: GCF_033568475.1. NCBI lineage: Eukaryota > Viridiplantae > Streptophyta > Magnoliopsida > Lamiales > Gesneriaceae > Henckelia > Henckelia pumila. Next base: position 61,058,926 of record NC_133120.1, on the reverse strand, counting down.
AACAGATGGTATCAGAGCGTAAGTTTCTCGGACTGAGATAGAAGTTGAGCGGGGTAGATTGAGTCGCATGCATTTATAGTATTGCATGATTATGCTTTACTTGATTTAATAAATTTCTTGCGAATATAATCTACTTTTGAAAGAAATGCTTGTCTTACTGATTTATGATTTTGTTTAAAGTTCTTATAGATTTTGTTATAAGATTCCCCGGGTGATGTAAGTACCCAGAATTGAATAGAACAGTGTTTTTTGGGTGAAGTAAGCACCCCAGACTGAACAGAACTGTATTGCTCAGCTGAAAGAAGTATCTCCGACTGAATAGAACAGTATTTCAGAGAACTAATAGATGCGATTGAAGGTAGAATTTGATTCAAAGAGCTTGATTAAGTGTTTGAATCTTAAGAATATACAGATGAATGTCGCATTAGATTGATTGTATACCAACTAGAAGCAGAGTAATTTAAATACTGAAGAATGAGTTGCGAAATTTTCAAGCCTACTACAATTCTTTAAATTGTTGATGATAAAGAAACTCAAGATTGAGTTGTTTATTAATGGCTTTTGAATTTGGAGATTATGCTTGAGTAACTGTTGGCGACTGAAACATTTTGTGACAACCATAGACAGGGCCAACAGAGCTGAAACTGAGTGATGAGGCATAATGAAATTGTAGACATGCCACAGTATGTGAGATAATCACAACTTTCAGCTACAATTTCCATTCTAGAGCAGATACGAAGTAAAAGAGATGAAAGTAGTTCCTTTAACTCTAGCGGACCGAGATAGATTAGTCTGGGTCTGAATGCAGAGTACGTTAGAGATTATTGCACTCATTGTGGAGGGAGACATCCTAGCAATTGTTTTAGAGAAGTTCTGACAGATGTGTTAATATATGTTCTAAGCAAATCAGATTCAGAGGAAGTCCGAATGAAGCATAGTTCCAAAAGTATACAGAGGATCACAATGAAATTGCACCTGAAAATGAGATTGCAGGTAATAGATTTATTTTGTTTAATCTGTTTATGTTATTTGTGCAAGAGATATATTGATAGCTGAAAGCTTTGTTAGGTCTGAACCTCTGTATTAGAAAATAGAATTTGTGAATTGAATTGACGAATTGAGCTACAGTTTTTGATGAACTAAAATGGAACATGATTTTGTTCGTACTTGAGACATATGTTTATGTTGCATGATAGATGATGATGCAATAAACAAGTACAAAATAACAAAAGATTGATTATAGGACGTGATTAAGTGATTAGATCAACAAGAACAGAAAGTGCATATGAATATGACGATATGATATGGGATATAGAACTAAGATTCTTTTTATTTCGGTTCAGCGTATTTTATGATTAACTACAGAAAAGTTCCGAAATAAGTATATTCTATGCACTTGATTTGTTCAAGAACGAAACCAAAATTGGTAGATATGCCAATGGTTAGAATTTACAAATATGTTCTAGGTAAGATTTTCGAATTTAGTTTACATTGTGAAATGAAATTCAATAGTGAATTGATGAGTTTATGAATCGAATATTGTTATTGAGATTGATAGAATAGATGACGATATGAAAATCATGTTGGAGAATGGCGATCAGATCAATCAGAATTGATACCCGGTGCAGCGGAAGTTTAAAATTTTTATATGGAACGATTCCATAATGGGTATCAAAATTTTACGATTAAATTGTGTGTGTAAAAATTAAATAACAATTATAAATTTTTACCTCCAATCTCGAATCGAGATTATTGACACCAACAGATTGCTCTGCTCTTGTTGTATCTCCCAGGAACTGATGGACGAACTGTTCTTCAATCAGGTCCACGAACAGAGATTTAATCCCTCTGATAGATTGCACTAGAAAATCTATCAGAAGTTTCTACGAAGAGAATTAACGAATTTGATCCGTTAAACCAGACTGCAAATTCAAAATTCACAGGCTGGATTTTGCCGACAGAGAGAGGGAGGGGGCGGCCACCTTTGAGAGAAAAACAACTAGGTTTTCGAAAATTGTGACCTCTGTTTTATAATTTCTGTACTGCAATAACTTATTTATAATGTGGGCTGCTAACAGCTTAGGGCCCATTAGTCATAAGTTCAAGCCTGACAAGCAAAGCCCGCATATTCAGAAATTAATATAAAATTCATCATGACTCCGATTGATAAACCGATTTCACCAATGTGCACAGAAACCATTTCTGTACCTTTTAGAGTTAAGATAAATTTTTCTGAATCCGAATTCAGTGATTTCCAAAAATGCCCATCTCTATGTCATTTTAGGAAATCTTACTCCTCTACTCTTAAATAAGAAGTCCAACTTCTTTGGTCATTAAATTTAACTCTTTAAATTTAACTATCTCAACGGGGATTAAAAATCCATTACTCTGTGTGACCCTCAATGGTTCAGGGATACAGCTAGCCGTGGGCTCACAACTCCTTGTGACTCGGAACAACAATTTCCGACTTGCCCATCGAATCATGGTAAGAGCGCCTAGCAACATCGCCCCATGATTCCCTAGGTATCACTGATAGTGCCTGCAAGAACCAATAGATTTTGGTTAGCGTACAGTACGGTCCCTTCATCCATATATCCCGATCGAATCAACAACCATTGGTAAATCGAGAGTCGTTCTAGATTCGATAACTATGCAATACATCTTGAAGATCAAATAGTGACATCGCATGTGCTACTAAGAAACCATTTCTTAAAACACATCATTTACTCTGGCCAGAGATTCGTCATACTAATATCTCCTCAGATCGCATAGGATATCCACACTCGCAAGTATGTGGTGAATCCTTGACAACAAAGCATCGACTCCTATATGTGTCGTAACTATACCCAATCCCGACACCTGATGACCCCAATAGAGTCGATAAACGAGTCAAAGCACAGTACTAGCATATAGAGTCTCAATGATGTTTCAAGTAGTAAGGACTAATGGTGTACAACCAAAACCGCGGACTTTATCCACTCGATAAATGATAACCACTTGGAATGTCCGGATAGGGTAGTTCGATCATTCATCGTATGAATATCCATTTGCATGCTTCGAACATCTCTATGTTCCTTACCAATGAAACGTGGTACTCTGCATCGCAAATGCTAGTCTCAAACTCGAGCGATCCTTATCCTTATTATCGGACGGCTCAATCGACTAGAAACAGTTTAGAATATACAGTGACTATAAGATGTGTTTCATGATAGACATCCCCATGTTCTACCACATCTTATATACACTATAGTATATTCAAGGTCTTTATCAAAACAACAATAGTATATCACAATATAACAATATGAAGAAAGATAAAGTCATTGCCATTAATAAAAGTGTAAATTATATTAAACAAAAGATTGTTTATACAAAGAGTCATCAAAGCCCTTAGCCACAAGTTGGCTCACCGGGGCACCCACTCTTTCAATCTCCCACTTGCCCTATAGCCAACTAGTCATACTACGTAGACCCATTGCTTCGCGATGTTTGTCAAATAATGGTCCTGGCAAGGGCTTAGTAAGTGGATCAGCGATATTGTCTGCAGAGGCCACTCTTTCGACAGTGATGTCTCCTCTTTCCACAATCTCCCGGATGATGTGGTATTTCCTCAGTACGTGTTTGGATCTTTGATGAGACCTTGGTTTCTTTGCCTGAGCAATGGCACCCGTGTTGTCACAGTACACCGGGACTGGACCAACAACTTCCGGAATAACGCCCAACTCTTGGACGAAATTCCTCATCCAAACGGCCTCTTTAGCAGCAGCTGATGCTGCAATGTATTCTGCCTCAGTGGTGGAATCCGCTGTGGTGTCCTGCTTGGAACTCTTCCAAGAGACAGCACCGCCATTGAGCATGAACACAAATCCAGAGGTTGACTTCGAGTCATCCACGTCACTTTGGAAGCTAAAGTCGGTATAGCCTTCCAATTTTAGTTCTCTTCCTCCATATACCATGAACATATTCTTAGTCCTTCGTAAGTACTTAAGAATGTCCTTCACGGCTTTCCAATGCATTTGACCGGGATTAGCTTGATATCTGCTCGTGACACTCAGAGCAAATGAAACATCCGGTCTGGTAGATATCATCCCATACATGATACTACCTATGGCTGACGCATATGGCACATGTGTCATTTTCTCTATCTCTTCATCAGTCTTGGGACACATAGACTTGGATAGAGAAACTCCATGACACATGGGTAGATGTCCTCTCTTGGACCCATCCATTGAAAACCGTTTCAATATGGTGTCGATGTAGGTTGATTGAGTGAGTCCTATCATTCTCTTAGATCTATCTCTATAGATCTGTATCCCTAGAATATAAGATGCCTCACCCAAATCCTTCATCGAGAATCTACCTGATAACCATATCTTTGTTGACTGCAACATCCCTACATCATTCCCAATGAGTAGGATGTCATCAACATAAAGTACTAAGAATGTCACAGCATCCTTAACTACTTTCTTGTACACGCATGGTTCCTCCGGGTTCTTGATGAAACCAAAATCCTTTATTGTTTCATCAAATTTCTGGTTCCAACTTCTTGATGATTGTTTTAGACCATAGATTGATCTCTGAAGCTTGCATACCTTATGCTCGCTTCCCATGGATGTGTATCCCTCAGGTTGCATCATATAGATCTCTTCCTTAATGTTTCCATTAAGAAATGCAGTCTTCACATCCATTTGCCATATCTCATAGTCATACCAAGCAGCTATGGCAATAAGGATTCTTATGGACTTGAACATTGCAACTGGTGAAAAGGTTTCATCATAGTCAACTCCTTGTCTTTGAGTATAACCTTTCGCCACGAATCGCGCCTTGTAGGTCAATACCTTACCATCAGGCCCAAGCTTTATCTTGTAGATCCATTTACACCCTATTGGAACAATTCCATCGGGAGGATCTACTAAAGACCAAACTTGGTTTGTATGCATCGAATCTATCTCCGACTGCATAGTTTCAAGCCATAAATTTGAATCCGCATCAGAAATTTCTTCTTTGAAGTTTCTTGGATCACATCCAACATCGGGTTCATCTTGATCCCCTTCAAGAAGAAGACCATATCGAATAGGAGGTCTAGAAGTCCTCTCGGATCTTCTAGGTATAGGCGTGTCTATCAATGGTTCCTGAGGTGTAGGATCGTTATTTTGTATTTCGGGTTCTTCTCGAATTTCTTCGAGTTCCATCATCTCGCCTTTCTTATCCAATAAGAACTCCTTCTCCAAGAAGGTGGCATTCCTTGAAACAAACACCTTTGTTTCAGCAGGATGATAGAAATAATATCCGATTGAATTCTTCGGATACCCTACAAAATAACATAAGGTGGATCGACTATCCAACTTATCTCCCACTGTCTGCTTCACGTAAGCAGGACATCCCCAAATCCTCAAGTACGAATACTTAGGAGCTTTGCCATTCCATAACTCGTATGGTGTTTTGTCCACTGCTTTGGTGTGGACGTTGTTCAACAACAACACCGCCGTTTCAAGCGCATAGCCCCAAAACGAAGGTGGAAGCTCAGTGAAGCTCATCATGGATCGAACCATGTCCAACAAAGTTCGATTACGACGCTCCGATACACCATTCAGCTGAGGTGTCATAGGAGGAGTCCACTGAGAGAAAATCCCATTCTCTTTCAGATAGTCCAAAAACTCGGTACTTAAGTATTCTCCACCTCGATCTGATCGAAGTGCTTTAATACTTTTACCTAGCTTGTTTTCTACTTCAGCCTTGAATTCTTTGAACTTTTCAAATGCTTCAGACTTATATTTCATTAAATATAAATACCCATACCTAGAATAATCATCAGTAAAGGTAATGAAGTAGGTGTGGCCATATTGAGTACCAATTCTAAATGGACCACAAACATCTGTATGGATCAAATCCAACAGATTTTGACTACGCTCAGGTCTCCCCTTAAAAGGAGATTTAGTCATTTTTCCTTTCAGGCAGGATTCACAAGTAGGTAGAGAGTTAATATCAGACATATCAAACATGCCCTCTCCCACTAGCTTGTTCATCCTCCTTGAGGAAATATGACCTAGCCTAGCATGCCAAAGGTTTGCCGGGTTTTGACTATCGATTTTCCTTTTGTTTGTTGTTACCGGTTTATCAACATAATTTATTGGAACGTCTTTTAATTTTAAGTTATATAGATCATTTTCAAGTTGTCCATTTCCAATCAAACATTCATTCTTGTAAATATTGCAAATCTCATTCACAAAATTGCAAGAATAACCATCTCTATCAAGCATAGAAACAGAAATAATGTTTTTAATCAAATCTGGAACAAATAAAACATCTCTCAAAAGTAACTTAAAATCGTTCTGCAAAATTAAATAAACATCTCCCACAGCTTTAGCTTCAACTCTAGAACCATTTCCGAGCCTCAGCTGGGTCTCACCCATTCTAAGCATGCGACTTCTTGTCATCACCTGCAAATCATTGCAAATGTGAGATCCACATCCGATATCCAATACCCAAGAAGTAGTATTAAGTGAAACATTTATTTCAATATAGAACATACCCTTCGCAGTTCGCAACTGCTCTAGATATTCCTTGTAGTTACGTTTCCAATGACCGGGCTTCTTGCAGTAATGGCAAACATCCTTGGACTTTTCCATGTTTGAAGCCTTTGTCTTGTACTTCTTCTCGGGTTCGGTTTTCTTGGGTGGGGAAGAACGTTTCTTACCCTTTGTACTTGGCCCCTTCTTAGCAGAAGAAGAGGAGCCCACCAAGAAAGCCAGTTTATCCTTCTTTAAAATGGATTCATATGTTACAAGCATATTGACCATCTCTTCAAGGGAGGCCTCTATCTTGTGTATATTGAAATTCACCACAAATCCGTCAAACGAAGAAGGAAGAGATAGAAGTAATAAGTCCACGTTGAGTTCATGCTCCAACACCAAATCAAGCGTTACCAACTTCTGTATGAGCCAAATCACTCGTACCCCATGATCACGGACCGAAGTCCCTTCACGCATGCGACACGTCATTAGCTCTTTTACAGTAGCGAACCTTTCAGCTCTCGATTGAGCCCCAAAAAGTTCCTTGAGTTGTACGTGAATGTCAGCAGCATTCACGGTGTCCTCAAATCGCCTCTGGAGTTCATCAGACATAGAGGCTTGCATATAGCATTTTTTAATATGTTAAAATTCTATTTTTTGTCCGATCGAAAATTGTTTTTGATTGGTCCACGAGGCATCGGATCGAATTGTTCGAGTCTGAAAATTTTAAAATTGATTTTTGGATAAATTTGAATTTTTGGAATATTTATAGATTTTATCCGTTAAATCAGATTTTATGAAATTAATTATTTTTGGTACAATTGATGATAAGATATGATCTTATGGAAATATTGAGTAAAATATGATTTTATGTATAAAATTGGATTTTATATGTAAAATAAGATTTTATTTGATAAAAAGATAAAATATGATTTTGTATGTAAAATAAGATTTTATATATGGAATATGATTTTATCCTTTTAATTTAAATTGCCATTGCATGTTATCCAATAAATTAATTTTGAATTAAATATTATTGGATAAGGATGATCGATTGCCATGACCAATTTTGTAGGTGTATGTTAGGAATTTACATTTGTTTTATTGTTGTTGGATTTATTAATGGGCCTGGTTTATGGCCCAATATGAATTGTCATATGTAATAAAAGTGGGCCTGGTTTATGGCCTAATATGAATTGTCATATGTAATAAAAGTGGGCCTGGTTTATGGCCCGTTCCCACCCCTTAAAATGTATCCCCTACTTGTCATGGTTATTTATTGTAAATACATTAGACTTAGTGGGAGATGAAGATTTGAAGATTGAGGTGGGCCCAGCAGACAATAAAGACAGAAGAAATGTAAATTGGAAGCTCAATGTAATAGGATTGCATTGCATACTGCATATTACCTAGGATTGGACTAAGACTCGTGATTGGCAACCACGGGTCGATTAGAAATGGAATCGATCATCCTATATAATATATGATATTATCTTTGTATGCATGTTTTAGACTAAATTGTGTGAATCCGGCAAGCATACAAATTTTAAAAAGATGAGACAAATTTTCAAAATTAAAATCCCTCATTTTAAATATGATTTAAAATTGATATCAAGATAAATAAAGGAAATTTAAAATTGTTTAAATGTTCCTACCTTCCATCAACGATCAATGTATGAGATGCTACCCGCGGATATGGTCCGGCTCATATTATTGGGGGGCCCGTTCGTCGGAAAGCTGTACATTGGATCGACACATGTTGTAAGTTGGGTGGAACTCCCATGGGATCGGCTCATATTATTGGGGGATCCACATGGCGACCGTCCATCACAACTTAATATTGATGGGTCATCTTGACATGTCACAATAAACGGCGTCATATTATTGGGCCCTTATTGGACATTAGGTAAAAACGTGGAGGTTGCTTTGGAAGCAATTGGGCTCTACCTTTTAAAAATTATGGTTGGCTGATATTATTCGGGACCATAGTTTGTCAATTGGACTCCATGTTCCCACTAAGGAAAATAGTTTCCCGTTTTCACTAGAGGGTAGTGAAATCGTTAAAATAGTGGGAGTGAGATTCATAAAATAAATTTCGCCTATTTTATGTCTTAGTAAATTAATTAAACAATCACTGATATTTGTCTGTTTCTTTTCAGTATTTCATAAAGATGAATTTGCGTAATCCAATTTTCTCTATCTCTACATCGCAAATGCTAGTCTCAAACTCGAGCGATCCTTATCCTTATTATCGGACGGCTCAATCGACTAGGAACAGTTTAGAATATACAGTGACTATAAGATGTGTTTCATGATAGACATCCCCATGTTCTACCACATCTTATATACACTATAGTATATTCAAGGTCTTTATCAAAACAACAATAGTATATCACAATATAACAATATGAAGAAATTTAAAGTCATTGCCATTAATAAAAGTGTAAATTATATTAAACAAAAGATTTTTTATACAAATAGTCATCAAAGCCCTTAGCCACAAGTTGGCTCACCGGGGCACCCACTCTTTCAAATCAGTTACAGTTGAGTCTTTTCTTTTATTATGCTGAAATTTATTACATCAATTGGAGATATGATTCTTGAAATGTTTGATATTGAGTGACTCTCCTTGTTTTGTTCATAGAGCCTGAGTTGATTCACTCATTCTGAGTTATGAGATGCAAGTGAGTTTTTTTCAATTAGCAGAGTTTGTTATCCAGAAGATTTGATTTTTTATGACCTTGATTGAGAGATTTTCTCAATCTTGATTTATTTCTTTTTATTTTTAGAATTATTGATCCTTTGATGAATATTTTAGCGTATTTTAAAATTTTTGGCTCATAACTGATAGAAATATTTGAATACTATCCAGATTATGGGTTGATTGTATGATTTGTCAGTACTTTGGACATAGAAATGAGGAATGAGATAGGCATTCGATCAATTGATTACAGATTTCTGTGTATTCTGGCTTGAATATTCAGACGAATGTATAACCGATCAAAAATGATTTTTGATTGGAAATAAGCCAGATTTGATAAGAAGATGAAAGAAGCATATAAAGTAAATCACAACAGTTAGAATTCAGTAGAGAATGCCATATTGAGATATGAATCAAAGTCTTAGATTAGAGTGGATGAATTCTATTGGGACTGATTATATGATTGTGCTGGATGTTCCAAAAGGAGATATCAGTTTTTGAAAGAAATGCACAACAATGAATTCAATATTCATCTACTAGTTTTTTTCTCAGAAGATAAAGAAAACAGATGTAACAAAATTCGTACGTTTTAGAAGCTAAACGTATAGAGAGTTTCAGTTGAAGTTGAAAAGCATTGACCAGATGGGTTCAGTGACAGTTTAATAACTTCCGAATTGGAATGAGATCATGATTTGACAGATTATTTTACTAAACTACCAAGATTAATCAGTATACGTGATGCGAACTATGGTAGTTATGATCAGATTGATTTGAATTACTGAATAAGATGATCTGTAATTATGATCAGATCACTGATAAGTGGTCAGAATTGTTGTGAGATTGCATAGTAAGCCAAGAATTAATGTTTTAGATTGATACATTGGGTTTACTATTGAATTGTGATACATATTATCAAAAGCTCTGATTATTTTTATATGTGAGAGTACAGTTTATTATCCCTTGGATTGATGGATAGTCAGAGCAGCTGAATCAGATTTTATTAATACTTTGTATTAAATATGATACAAATATGAGTAGATAGCTGTTCAGAAGTTAATGATATGATGAGATTACATGAATTATTGGAATCTATTGTCATGATAGAGACTTTAGATTCATTTGATTGATTGTGGCATTGGTTGATCGATGTTCTGAGTGTTTGGTTATATGTGATTACATTATACCATTCACTGATCGATGAATTATCTGAGCTGATTTTCTAGATTTTGAGGATATGCTCAGAAATCTAATACCTGATTCGGTATTAGTTGAATTGATGTATTGCCACTTGAGTAGTATACTTCCTGTAACAGCTATCAGATTGATACAATGAGCGTATTTTGAAATAGTTGATGATCAGAATATCAGAAATTTTCTTGATGTAGAATGATATTTGAAAGTATCAACTATCAAACCAGATATGATTTGAGAAAGAACAGAGAATATGAAGATTGATCTGTACAGAATGAAAACAGAGCAGAATAAACAGGGTTAGAGATATATAACTTTTGAAGCAGGAACTAATTGGTCAGCAAGAAATTTATTTTGAATTATCATCTGACTCAGAATAGAGAAAAAAAAAACAATGTATGATATACATATTCAGAATATGAATGTTTGATACAGATCTTGAAGATATGAACAGAATGACAAAGTATATTGGATATATGTCATATGCAAAGCATAGAATGACATAGAAAAACTGAATTTCACTATATGAGATGTCAGACAGAGTTAGTGAATTCAGTGAAAGATTTATTCTTTTCAGCTTGATATGATGGATCAGATTTGTTCCACGTATCTCAGTTATGAAGTGTCAGTTAGATTCTTCCTATGTACTTTAATCAGACGAGATGCATATTGAAAAGAGTTTGAGCTAAGTCGAATATTCGATAGATCTTTGATTGGGGGAGAGAAACAGCTCAGAGAAACTTCTTTTCAGTAATTAAAGTACAATAGAATAGACACCAAATAGACGAAGAGTAGAAGAGATAATCTGACAAGAGATTAAGATGTGAGATACAAAGTTCAGAGTTATATGATTGAAGTAAGAATTACTTCAGGTGAACATTCAGTCTATCAGATTTGATATTCCGATTGAATGCGATTTCGAGGACGAAATCATTCTTTAGAGGGGAGGAATTGTAAGGCCTGAAAATATTAATTTATTAATTATGAAAATTGAGATTTAATTTCTGTAATTTGGGAAAATATTTATTGGAGTATTTATGGAAATTACAGATTTAATTTCCGAGCCAAAGATATTTAATTTGAGAATTTACGGATTTTGAGAATTAAATTCCAAGAATCTTAAATTAAAAGAATAAAATATTTGGATTAAATATTTATGGGATTTAAGATTAAATTCCAAGATTTGAGAATTAAAGAGGATTCAATTTGAAACTACAACCCGATCAAGGATTGATTTGCAAAGATCAAAGTTTCAAGGACTAAAGTGCAATTTTCCTTTGTAATTGTAATCCGAGAATATTTAATTTGAGAATTTTGGAGTTTAGAATTAAATTCTAATATTCTTAAATTATTTGGAATTGAAATTGAATTAAATCGCTTGTTTGGGGACTGATTTGAAATTACTGAAGAGTTCAGGGATTAAACTGCAATTTGCTAATATATATCTAAACTCCCACTTGATATATCAGCATATTCATGTGAAGTACTGATCAGAAGAGGGAGAAAAACCCAGCAGCACCTACACGCCATTTCCATTCTTTCTAAAGCTCCGATTTTGCTTTATCCGTCCGTCAGAATTAAGATTTGAACATATATTCACGATCACGGTTTTGAGTGCTACATTTTGACGTAGGTTTTAAGAAATTCTAAGATGTTTGAAATTTTATGATATTGTTAGAATTAAGATTTGATTGGATAAATATGTTCTAGTATAGATGACGATAGCATATCTAAGACGGATTGAGAAAAGATCGTCGTTTGAATATGTTTTTGAATTTTAGATGTATTTTTGAAAATCTGAATTTATGGGCTGTTGGATTTCGAGATTTTAATGATGAATTGAGATTGATAATGAGTTAAGATCCCTGTTATCATGATGTTTGAGCCTTTGGAATTACCGGTTTTGAATCGTTACGCCGCCGGTTTGAGTTTTGATTGATTAATCATGATTTGAGATTGTTTACCTTTAAATAAGATTGACATGAGAATGAAAAATGATAGTTGAGATCATATAACTTCATTTCACATTTGAAGTGAAGGATATCAAATTCGAATCGATGAGTTCGAGTTTTAAGTGTTTGAAGTTTAATCAAGAATTGATTTAGTCTCGAGCTATAGTTTGCAATTTATATTATTTTTCAACCTATGTTCGAGATTCTCATGCTTCTAATATGCTGGTTTATCGATGCTATAAATGTTGATATGCGTTGGTTTAAGTGAAGAGGATTAGTTTTATTGTTATATCAAAACCGGATCGAAGAACAGATGTCGTACGAAATTGTTATGAAATGTCAGAATTGTCTTCGATCCTATGCCTACTGATGTAGCTGATATATGATGTATTCTTGCTGGTATGAGATGTTTGAGTTAGATATTATTTTTAGAATTGTTGGAAATGAATTACGGTTGCCGAATTTTAACCGTTATGCCGTCAAGTCAAGAATTGGCAAGTGTTTGAGTTGAGATTGATTGAGCTGAATTGAATTGAGTCATGGCTGATTTATGTAGCTGTCTATGCTTTATTTCAGATTTGTATTGAAGTACTTCGATCTCGCGAAGATCAGCATCGAACCGAGATAGAAGTAGCCAAGGTTTGTGAAGTTAAGCCTTGAATATCAAGTAGAGTTTGAGCAGAATTTTGATAGCTTTTGGTTCTGCTACAGCTTCTGAAGATTTGAAGAATTTGACACCATGATTGACAGGTATAAGATGACATCGAGAATCAGGGATTCGATACTCGAGAATGATGATTCTTGAGTTATCCCGAACAAGTCACATACTAGTTTATTTACTTGTTCTTGATATACAATTTATGTTATTATCGATCCATCACAGGTAGTGGATCTTTGATTTTGATCTGATATTTGATATGAGTTGATTCTAATGCCAAGGTTTGATGAACTTATTTTTGAGTAAGATCTGACTACGATAGATGGATATCCATATCAAGATCGGATACGAATCTTGATGGCAGAGAGATTGTATGAATGAATTCTGATATATGCGCGCTATATAAATTTGAAGTATTGAATTGATGTGTCTTGAATTGATATGATATTGATCTTAATTGTATATGTCTTTTATATTGGAAATTATATTCTCACCGGAGTTTTTCCGGCCGTTGTCTTATTTTGTATGTGTGCATGGAACAGGTGGGGCAGAAGCTAGCCAGAGAGAACTTGGGTGGCTCGAGAGAGAGAGATGTAGCACATGGTGACTCGGGTTTAGAAAAAGTTGTTGTCTTTAGAGGTTGTCAAGCATGTTAGAAACTATTTGATTTTGTATTGTATAGATCTTTCATGTTTTAATTTATGAGATAGATGCACTAAGCTTGTGGGCTCATGTATGAGAATTAATATATGTTTATCCATGTGTCCAAACTTGATTTTGGTTTTTGGAATTAGTTTGTACAGGAACAAAACAAGAGCTGGTTTACTGATTTTTCGAACAGAGCATGCCCGCTCGATCGGTAGGATTTAACGGATCGAGCGAGGCCTGTTTTGGCTTAAACCCGAGAATAGAAACTTTTTACCCTCTCGATCGGTAGGATTTTACCGATCGAGCGAGGTGCCGAATTTAAAAAAAAATATTTATGTTGCTCTTGTTTTATTTTATTATTTTTAAAAAGTATGATTAATTGTTAATTAATCGTGATTTGCCCTTAATTCGAGATTAGCAACCCAAGGTCCCCACACCACTCGATCCATCCAGAACTTGCACATACTCAATTTGGCGTACAACTACTCATCCCAAAGAGTCTGCAGCACCAACCGCAGGTGAGAAGCATGCGCATGCGCATCCGCATCACGCGAGTACACCAGAATGTCGTCAATGAAAACCACGACAAACTTATCCAAAAACTCCCTGAAGACACGGTTCATCAGATCCATAAATATAACCGGCGCATTAGTCAAATTGAAAGGCATCACTAGAAACTCGTAATTCCCGTAGCGAGTATGAAATGCAGTCTTGGATACATCTTGATCTCGAACCCCGCATCTGGTGATATCCTGATCTCAAGTCAATCTTGGAGTAAACCAAAGTACCCTGCAGCTGATCAAACATGTCATCAATACGAGGCAAAAGATACTTGTTCTTCACAGTAACCCGATTCAGCTGTCCATAGTCAATGCAGAACCGCAAGGATCCATCCTTATTTTTCATGAAGAGAACAGGAGCTCTCCAAGAAGATACACTAGGACGAATGTACCCCTTATCCAAAAGATCCTGCAACTGATTCTTCAACTCTTGCATCTCCGACGGAGCCAGACGATACGGTGCTCGAGAAATAGGCGAAGTACCCGGTATCAACTCTATGCCTGATATGAATCTTATGTATGAAAGGCAACACGATTTCAACGAATCACATCTCAATTCGATAACAAAAGAATTCAATAATGTTGTCCCGACTTTGAAACAAGTAACAGATTTTGGAATCTCCACCTCTAGTTTAACCTGTAACTAGCAACAGAGAATTCACGATAGAAAACAATTAAAGATTCAATTAGACCTTCAAAGGAACCTGTCTTTGACAACCCAATTGAAAATCGATTGACAAACGCCACAAAGCTATGAAACTTTGATAAGTTTGATTTTGGGTAAAGCAAAAGCTTTGATAAAATTCTAAAGAGAATTTTGTATTGAATAATCAATAATCTGAAAATCTTAGTTATCATTAAAATAATGAATGTTGTAGTATTTATATTACAACCCAAAATATTGAAAGATAACGCAAAATAAATCAAAAAGATATCAAAGATATCTCCTAAAGTTTTTTAGTAGGAATAAAAGACCTAAAATAAACAAAATAAATCCAAAATATTGAAAATCCCAAACACACACACAAACACCTTCGGTGCATGTAAAAGGGCATGGCGCGGGCGCGCCGAAGTTGCGCAGACAAGGGCGCGGGCGCGCGATAAGGTAGCGCGGGCGCGCAGAGAGCTCGCAAAACATCGTCAATTTGGCATCCGTAAGCGCGGGCGTGCGATCATGAGGCGCGGGCGCGCTTCTTCTTCGCAAAATAATGGCACGGGCGCGCGAGTCTGGGGCGCGGGCACGCCTTGGCTTCGAGCAGGGCCTTCAATTTTTTCACTTTCTTGACCTCATTTGACCTCAATAAGATTATAACTTCCTCCAAATTGAATATCAAGAAATCCAACGCCCTCTTGTGTCTTCAGCAACAAAGATTGAAGTGCTTCCTTAAACATCTGAGATCGGCCTCTCATAACCGGTCCTCGTGGTATCTCCAACGGATCCTTAGGCACTTGATCAGTATGCAAGCCATCCATGATTGCATCATCCTTCCCTTCTTGAAAAGGATTTGTCCTCAAATCTTGATCATCACCTACATCAAACGGAGATAAATCAGAAACATTAAAAGTACCACTGACATTATACTCACCTGGAAAATCTAATTTGTAAGCGTTGTCGTTGATGCGCTCCAATACTTGAAACGGTCCATCGCCTCTAGGTAGAAGCTTTGAGCGCCGTTTTTCAGGAAACCGCTCTTTCCTCAAATGCAACCACACCCAATCTCCTGGTTCAAACACAACTCTCTTCTTTCCCTTATTTGCTTTCTTTGTATACTGCAAATTCTTTTTCTCAATGTTCGCCTTTACTTTTTCATGCAAATTTCTCACAAATTCCGCCTTTTTCTTACCATCCATGTTAACCCTTTCACTCATAGGCAAAGACATCAAATCCAACGGGGTTAAAGGATTAAAACCATACACAATTTCAAATGGTAAAAAATTTGTAGTAGAATGCACACTACGATTATATGCAAACTCAACAAATGGCAAACATTCTTTCCAACTCTTCAAATTCTTTTTAATTATAGCACGCAACAAAGTTTCTAATGTTTTATTAACAACTTCAGTTTGACCATCCATTTGAGGATGACATGTAGTCGAAAACAGTAGTTTAGTACCAAGTTTGCACCATAATGTTTTCCAAAAGTAGCTCAAGAAACGAGTATCCCTATCAGACACAATACTCCTAGGCATGCCATGCAATCTAACAATTTCATTAAAGAACAATTCAGCAACATGAGAAGCATCATTAGATTTATTACAAGCAATAAAATGAGCCATCTTAGAAAATCTATCAACTACAACAAAAATTGAATCCCTCCCCTTCTTAGACCTCGGTAGTCCTAAAACAAAATCCATAGAAATATCTACCCACGGTTCACTAGGAACGGGAAGTGGAGTATACAAACCACATAGTTGTTGTCTAGACTTTGCTTTCCTACAAGTCACACATCTTTCGCAAATTTTCTCAACATCATGCTTCATATGTGGCCAATAAAAATGTTCATGCAAAGTTTCATAAGTTTTAGCCACTCCAAAATGCCCCATTAAACCACCCCCATGTGATTCCTTAACAAGTAATTCACGAATAGATGACTTAGGAACACACAACTTATCCTCCTTAAACAAATACCCATCATGCATGAAGAATTTATATTTTGGACCATGCAAACATGACGCATACATCTCACCAAAATCAAGATCACTAGGATATAACTCTTTCACATACTCAAATCCTAAGAATTTAGAATCTAGAGTAGATAAAAGTACATACCTTCGTGATAGAGCATCCGCTACCACATTTTCCTTCCCTTGCTTGTATTTGATAACGTAGGGAAAAGTTTCCACAAACGCCACCCACTTAGCATGCCTCTTGTTTAGCTTTTGTTGTCCTTTGAGATGCTTCAATGATTCATGATCCGTATGAATCACAAATTCCTTTGCCTCAAATAGTGTTGCCATGTCTCAAGTACCCTTACCAATGCATAAAACTCCTTGTCATAGGTAGGATAATTCAAGGATGCCCCACTAAGCTTCTCACTGAAGTAAGCAATCGGTCGCCCACCTTGCATCAAGACACCTCCAATTCCTACACCTGACGCATCACATTCAATTTCAAAAGTGTTAGTAAAATCAGGTAATACAAGTAAAGGAGCATTAATTAATTTATGCTTGACAATATTAAAAGACTTCTCTTGCTCCTCGCCCCAATGGAATGGAACGTTCTTCTTGATCACTGCAGTCATAGGTGCCGCCAAAGTACTGAAATCTTTCACAAATCTCCTATAGAAACTTGCAAGACCATGAAAACTTCAAACTTGACCAATAGAAGTAGGCGTTGGCCAATCTCGAATTGCACTTACCTTGTCCTCATCAACTCTGACACCTTGGGAACTCACAACAAAACCAAGAAACACAAGTTCTTTTGTACAAAATACACACTTCTTCAAGTTAGCATACAATTGTTCAGCTTTTAGTGTGATTAGCACAATTCTCAAATGTTCGACATGCTCATCCAAATTTTTGCTATATACCAAGATATCATCAAAATATACCACAACAAATTTTTCAATATAAGCACGCAACACATGATTAATCAATCTCATAAAAGTGCTAGGTGCATTAGTTAGTCCAAAGGGCATAACCAACCACTCATACAAGCCATATTTGGTTTTAAAAGCAGTTTTCCACTCATCACCTTCTCTCATCCTAATTTGATGGTAACCACTTTTTAAATCAATTTTACTAAAGACGCTAGAACCATGCAACTCATCCAACATATCATCTAGTCTAGAAATAGGATGCCTATACTTAATGGTAATGTTATTAATGGCTCTATAATCCACACACATTCTCCATGAACCGTCTTTCTTAGGAACTAACAAAACAGGCACAGCACACGGTGACATGGACTCACGCACAAAACCTTTATCTAAAAGTTCACTTACCTGTATTTGCATCTCTTTTGTTTCCTCCGGGTTGCTCCTATACGCTGGACGGTTTGGCAACGCACTTCCGGGCACTAAATCAATTTGATGCTCAATCCCCCTCAAAGGTGGTAAGCCTTGAGGCAAATCCTCCGAAAATAAATCTTCAAATTCCTGCAAAAGAGAAACAACAGTGCTCGGAAGATTTCCGGCTATATCACTTGTGTTAAGGAGAAACTCCTTATAAAAAATCAACACAAGTGGAGTATGCACATGTAAAATATCTCGTAACTCACTCTTTTGGGTAATAAATATTTTTTTATTGGCCTCTTTCCTCTCAATTTTTTTTTTCATCTTTTTTTCTCTCAATATTTTTTCTAAGGCCATCTCACTTTTTTGTTCACTCTTTTTTTCGGTCTCTTCTTTCTTTTTCTTTTTCAAATGGTCCTCCAACACTTGCTTTGGAGTCATCGGTAACAATAAATAGGCTCCTTTTTCAAGGTAAAAGAATAACGATTTTTAAAACCGTCATGTATCACCTTTCTATCAAATTGCCATGGCCTACCCAACAAAATATGACAAGCTTGCATAGGCACCACATCACACAACACTTCATCTACATATTTACCAATGGAAAACGGTACTACCACCTGCTTATGCACTCTCACCTCCGAGATATCATTAAACCACTGCAATTTATAAGGTTGAGGAAGCTTTATAACTGGCAAACTCAACTTTTCCACCAGCTCATAACTCGCTACATTAGTGCAACTCCCACTATCAATAATAACACTACATACTTTGTTATTCACAAAGCATCTAGTATGGAATAAATTCTCCCTTTGAGTTTTTTCCTCCTCCTTTTGTTGTACATTCAACACTCTCCTGGTCACTAGCAATTCTCCAACCACCGCATCATATCCCTCTTCATCAGGATCCTCCAATGCAGGCATACTATCATATTTCTCATCCTCACTCTCCGAATCAATCTCACCACCAGCATTCATAATCATAATTTTTTTATTAGGACACTGACTGACAATATGACCAAGTCCTTGACATCTAAAACATTTAATATCCCTAGAACGAGTATTAGTAGTTTCAGGTGTACCTTTACCCACTTGTTTTGGTGCCTCCAATTTGGTGTCAAATTTTGGCTTGGTCACCGACTTGTTGTCCTCCCGTTTTGCAACGCTTGGACCCCAAGGAGTTGACGATCCTCCACCGGTAGGAAGTCGACCAGCTCCTCTCCTCTTGAGCTGCTGCTCCACCTTCATGGCTGTCAGCACCATCTCATCCAAATCAAAACAGTGGCGAAGCTCCATTTGATCTTGGATTTCTCTATTCAATCCGCACAAAAATCTGGCCATTGTAGCTTCATTATCCTCCTCAATGTTGGCCCGGATCATCGTGGTTTCCAATTCCTTGTAGTAATCCTCCACGCTTTTTGCACCTTGCTTCAGAGTTTGTAATCGCCTGTACATGTCACGATAATAATAGTTAGGCACAAACCGCTTCTTCATGACACGCTTCATCTCCTCCCATGTCTCAATAGGCGGCTCTCCACACCTTCTTCTAGTGGTCACTAATTGATCCCACCAAATTAACGCATAGTCTACAAACTCAACCACTGCCAACCTCACTTTCTTAAGGTCAGAATAGTGATGGCAATCAAACACAAATTTCACACGCTTCTCCTATTCCAAATACGCCTCCGGGTCAGACTTCCCATGAAACGCTGGAATTTTCATCTTAATACTACTAATATTTCCATCCTCCTTATTGCACTCCGTATGTTTTCCTCGTACTGCTTCTCGCCTATGTCTAACCTCATGTACTCTTCTCCTCCATCCCAATTCTCATCAAAACTCTCAATATCTCCTTCAAAATTATTCCCCTTCCTATCTTTATTATTTTTTTTTCCACTACCACTACTCTCCTCCAATCTACTCATTCGCTCATGAAGAGGTTCCAACTCCGACCTCATCACCCTAGTAAATTGACCCATCAATGCATCCATTTGAACCTTGGAAATTCCTTGGTTCACACTTTCACTAGCATGTTTATTAGGATTCATGGTACCTGCAAGAAAAAGGTTAGTAGTAAAATTCCTCACACAAGTTCTCACAGATCACTCCAAACGAATCACTCCAACACTTTTTTTCTTTCCACTCAATTTATGTAGGCTTTTGCTTTGTGTAAAAGTGAATCAAACTCTCAAGTTCACAACTTTTAGACGCTTGAAGATCGACAAAAACAAGTAGGAGAAATTTATGGGTGCTCGAATTTTAACTTGCACCCAAGGATGAACAAGAACGAAAATTATCCACAAGTTATCTTGCTTCTTCTATATATATATATATATATATATATATATTTTAAGCTTTTTTGATTTTTTCACCTTTTTTTTTTAATTTATAACTTGTAGCACAAGACACGAGACTTGGATAACAAGTTTGAAAGAATGACACAGAAATTTGATATGAGAGAGATGAAGAACGAAGAACAAGGAAAGATGAACGAAGAACGAAGAAAGAATATGGATTAAAGAAGGATACGACTTACTTGAATCAAAACCTTAAGCTTTGATACCAAATGTTATGAATCTTATGTATGAAAGGCAACACGATTTCAACGAATCACACCTCAATTCGATAACAAAAGAATTCAATAATGTTGTCCCGACTTTGAAACAAGTAACAGATTTTGGAATCTCCACCTCTAGTTGAACCTGTAACTAGCAACAGAGAATTCACGATAGAAAACAATCAAAGATTCAATTAGACCTTCAAAGGAACCTGTCTTTGACAACCCAATTGAAAATCGATTGACAAACGCCACAAAGCTATGAAACTTTGATAAGTTTGATTTTGGGTAAAGCAAAAGCTTTGATAAAATTCTAAAGAGAATTTTGTATTGAATAATCAATAATCTGAAAATCTTAGTTATCATTAAAATAATGAATGTTGTAGTATTTTATTACAACCCAAAATATTGAAAGATAACGCAAAATAAATCAAAAAGATATCAAAGATATCTCCTAAAGTTTCCTATTAGGAATAAAAGACCTAAAATAAACAAAATAAATCCAAAATATTAAAAATCCCAAACACACACACAAACACCTTCGGTGCGTGTAAAAGGGCATGGCGCGGGCGCGCCGAAGTTGCGCAGACAAGGGCGCGGGCGCACGATAAGGTAGCGCGGGCGCGCCGAGAGCTCGCAAAATATCGTCAATTTGGCATCCGTAAGCGCGGGCGCGCTTCTTCTTCGCAAAATAATGGCGCGGGCGCACGAGTCTGGGGCGCGGGCGCGCCTTGGCTTCGAGCAGGGCCTTCAATTTCTTCACTTTCTTGACCTCCTTTGACCTCAATAAGATTATAACTTCCTCCAAATTGAATATCAAGAAATCCAACGCCCTCTTGCGTCTTCAGCAACAAATATTGAAGTGCTTCCTTAAACTTTTGAGCTCGGCCTCTCGTAACCGATCCTCGTGGTATCTCCAATGGATCCTTAGGCACTTGATCAACATGCAAGCCATCCATGATCGCATCAATGCCAAACTCAACTTTCCTAATAGGTGGAAAACCCGGAATCTCATCTGGAAATACATCTGGGAATTCATTCACAATTGGTATACCTTCTATACCAACACGCTCAGTTGACATATCAACATCATAAATGAGGTAGCCTTCCCCGCCAGACTCTAGAGCTCAACAGGCTCTCAAATTTGATACCAACGTCATCAGAGGTCGTGCTCCCTCATCATATAAAAACCAGCTATCACCCCCAACCGGATGACAGCGTACTAACCTCTGATAGCAGTCCACTGAAGCTCGATAGGTAGTCAATATATCAATCCCTAGAATACAATCAAAATCCTCCATCGCAAGAACCATGAGATTCGCTACCATAATGTTCCCTTCAAACTATAAAGAGCAACCTATCACTAGACACTAGGCCAACGCAGATTGATCCGTCGGAGTAGCAACAGAAATCACTACGTCTAGTGAAATGCATGGTAACTTATGCCTCTTAACAAAACGTGCAGAGATAAAGGAATGAGATGCACCAGTGTCAATGAGTACAAGAGCAAGTATGCCATATAACAAAAATGTACTTGCGATGACCTTCTCATTCTCCTCCACTGCCTGATCGTGCCTCAAGGCGTTACCTGACTAGAAGTCTGTGGCTTCAGATGAGAACCCCCAGCAGACTGTCCCTACGATCTCTGCTGAATGGTAGTCTGAGAACCCGATCTTGAACCAGAACCAGAACTGCCTCCTCCAGCTAATGGGAAATCCCTCCGGAGATGACCAACCTCGCCACAACAAAAACATGCTCCAAAAGCTCTATGACATCTGTTCGTATGATGATTCTTCCCCCAATGATCGCACTTATCTTTCTTTCCAAAACTCACAACGCCCCCGGAACCAGAGGAAGAAGAAGTAGATCCAGACATCTTGAAAGGCTAAGCACAGGGACCCGAGGAACTCGCAGGCCTAGATTGAGAGAAAGACCAGTTACGTCAAATGCTATCCTCTATCTGGCGACATCGGCTCACCAATCCCTCATAAGTAATATTGTCACCAACCGACACCTGGTCATGAATCTTTGGATTAAGGCCTTGAAGAAACAGATTATACTTCATCTCGGAGCTGTCAGCAATCTTAGGGCAATAGGACAACACATAGAAAAACTTCTGCTGGTACTCGTCAATCGACATGGCTCACTGATGCAAACTCAGCAACTCACTCGCCTTCGCCTGGTGAAGTGCAGGAAAAAAATACAGCTTCTAAAAAGCTGTGCGGAACTTGGCCCAAGTGTCAACTCCTCTCACCGCAACGAATGGTGCAGAAGTGGACCCCCACCACTTATGGGCTCGTCCCTCCAAGAGATAACCAAGCGTCTCCACATTCTGCTTCTCGGTACAGCGGAATGTCTGAAAACAATTCTCCATGTGCTCTAACCAGTTTTCAACATCCTCAGGAGTCTCGCCTCCAAACAAGGGCTTAGGACCCATCTGCATGAATTGAAGCATACTGAAACGACGATGTTCTTCATGACGACGATGATGGTGCTCCCGACGACGATCACGATCACCATCGCCCCAACGTCCACCTAAACTACCATGGCTACTCTGATCATTGAGATTCGCCATCTACAAAATTCACCTTATGGTTATATTATGCAGAATCTAAATCCCAAGATTTACTATGCATGCTCTGATACCATAAATGTAGTGACCTTTACCGAGATCACCTACTAAACAGAACTTTAATCATGCAATTAACTTAAATAAAACTAAAATCCAAAATATACTACGGAAGCAATAAACATTATACAATCCCCAAATAATTATACAACCATAACGAATAAGGTATTATCCCATTACTTTAGAAAATAAGGACCAAGGCAAAATCCCACCTGGCCATCCACTATCTAGCCCTTTCTGGAACCACCCGCCTCGTCCAAATGCAAACATTCCCCAAGGAATAGGGTGTCCAGATACACAAAGTACGAGACGTGAGCATAAAACTCTCAGCACGAGAGTATGAGTATACTGTATTATATAAATGCATGAATGCAAGTGTACCGCCTACTGAAACTAGAGGCTAAGGATCAGCTAACAAAGACAGACCAGGACTTGATATGTAGCACTCTGTGCCGTTGCTTCTGGAGGTGGCTCCCATACCAAATACCAGTGGATACTCCGGACCCAAATCGATGCAAGTTCAACCACTAATAGGATAAGGTAAAACACCATAATATCCCAAGAATATAGCTTGATATGAAATATGCATGCAACATATGATCATGTCATCAAATATGCACATAAAATCATGTCAGATAAATCATACAAGCATATAATACATGTTAGAGTAGGTGCCTGTCGAGCCAAGTGTTGGTCGATGGTCCTTGAGATAACTCTTGTATGAAAATCTAAATTTTAATAATATTTGACATTATTTAATTTGGCGCACCTTCATCTGTATACCCATGCTAACTGCATAAATAAAGCCCTTGAACATACAAATAGTAGAAAGAATATGAGATGGTCATTTGATGACTATCATGAAACTCATATTTGGAATACTGTATATTCTAAACTGTTCCAAGTAGATTCAGCCGCCTGATGAGTGCATTTTGTATGCATTAGTTCGTGATAGGTTTATGTCTATTTTGTGTGCATTCATTTTGTTTTTATGTGTTTTAGTGCATGCTTGTGTATTTCACTCTCCGGGTTAATTTTGTAGGAAAATGAATTTATGAAGAATGAATTACGTAGCAGCCTTGGTCAAAAATTCAAATTTAATTTTATATAGACCCAAATCCGATCTTCACAGTTTAAAATAAAGATCAAGAGTTTTTAAAGCTGATGTCCAAATTTCAGCTCGATCCGACGGCTAGAACTCAAAATATGAAATTTTCAAAATTTTTGCGCGAAGCAAAAAAATCCAATCGCTCCAGCGAGACTTGTGCTCGCTGGAGCGAGCAAGACGTGCCAAAAAACTTTCGAGACAGAAAGTTTCTTGCTCGAGCGAGCGAAGCGAGCCCAGAAATCCTTTGGAACAGAGTCATGCTCGCTCGAGCGAGACCTGTGATCGCTCGAGCGAGCGGAGCGTGCAGAATCTGTATTTTTGGAAACTCTTGCTCGGATTGGATGCTATATTTTGAAGACCCTTGGGCATATAAATACAAATCTAATCATCAGATTAAAGGGTTCCAACACGCAGAGAACACAGAGGGCGACTACTACAACTTGGGAGAGAAGATTTCTCATTTCTTCTTCTTTTCTTATTTTTTTTTTTAGTTCATGATTAAAACATTGTCTGAATCATGATTTTGGTTCGCGAGTAGTTTTTCTTTCGATCAAGACCACGTGATTGGACCAGACAAATTTATGTAGAAAACTTGGATGTTTGTTTGGGATTTTTTAGACTTGATTTTATTTTATTGATTATCAGATTTATATTTATCTTGTGAATAGCCTGATCAACTGTTTGCTTGCATGTTAATCGATTCCAAGTCGATGGAAGAGGTTTCGATTTTGATAACTTTGATAATCAACATATTGTAAAACAGACTAGAAATAGAATTCGGTTTCAATGTGCGGTTTAGGTGTTTAATGAATTCTCACAGTTATTCATGCATTAAAGTTTGATTAGAATTACGAAAGATTAATCTGTCAATATTTGAATAGGTTTGATTGTTCTAGAAATAGTCATTTGAACAAATTAGGAGAATTTCCGTGAATTAAGATTAAATATGAGTCTTGAATCGACTACTTGTTACATAATTTGTCTGGTACCTACGTGTGTCCTTGATCGAGATTTTTACAAATTGAATTTTAATCCAAAATCTTTGCTGCGTTTTTACTGAGTTGAATTTTATTTGCTATTTAATTTCTTAGTTTAAAATCTGAAATCACTCTTATTCATTAGTCTAGATTAAGTAGGAATAATCATATTTTGGGGTCCAGATGTCGAACTCACAGGGACTGTATAATCACTCTTATTCGTTAGTCTAGATTAAGTAGGAATAATCATATTTTGGTATTCATAATTATACAGTCCCTGTGAGTTCGACATCTGGACCTTTGTCCACTTTACTATTACTTGACCTAGTATGCTTGCCAGTAGATTCTTAATCATATCGATTTAAGCGATCAAGTTTTTGGCGCCGTTACAGGGGACTGTTTGATATTTTTATTTCTCTTGAGATTAGAATTAATTTTAATTTATTTTATTAAATTCTGAAATTTTCTTCTTTTCTTGGTGATTTTCAGGTACTCATCTGCTAGTGCATGCACCGATCTCTACACACCAAAGATCTCTTACCACTTGACTTGGAGATCGAGCACACACTTAGCAGGATTCGGAGAGCTAGGAGAGATATTAATCTGGAACTCGATTAAAAAATAGAAGAAGATATGGCGGACAACCGTACTGTATGAAATCTGATTAGGCCGCGAGTTGAAGGTTATGGATCTAGCATAGTTCGCCCCGCTGTTGAGGCGAACAATTTTGAGCTGAAACCCTCTACTATTCAGCTGATCCAACTGCAAGCGAGATTTGGGGGTACATCTGTGGAGGACCCCTACGCTTATCTCGAGCATTTTCTGTCGATCTACGACACGTTCAAGGTTAATGGGGTAACATCTGATGCAGTGCGTTTGAGGTTATTCCCATTTTCTCAACAGGGAGATGCACTTGAGTGGCTAGATGATCTGCCTACCGGTTCTACCACTACTTGGAGTGAGCTTGTTCAAACTTTTTTTGAACAAGTATTTTCCTCCTACAAAGATGGCCAAGTTATTTTCTGACATTATTTCTTATAGGAAAAAGGAGGGAGAGTCCTTACATGCTGCATGGACCAGATTTAAGAAGATGTTGAGGATGTGTCCTCAACATAATCTCACTCAGAGCCAGTAGATGCAGACATTCTATAATGGAGCTGATCCATCAGTGTGTTCTATGTTAGACGCTGTTCCTAATGGATGCTTATTCAGGAAGACGCCGGAAGAAGCTTGAGAGATTATAGGTAATATGGCAGAGAGTGACATTGGGTGGCCGGATCTGAAGAAGGAGAAGAAGGCTGGAATTCTAGAGATTGATGCTCTAATGGCCCTGAATGCAAAGATTGACGCTCTGACACACCAAGTGACACTTATGAAAGTAGCACCAATGACTCAATTACAAGGGAATCTGCCATAGAAACAACAATTATTTGAAGTTGAAGCGGCTAATTTTTCAGGAAACTAGGGACGACAGCCGTTCAACTCCTACAATAACAACTACAATCAGAACTGGCAGCCCAAGCAAGAGGATAATAGGCCGAGTTTTGAGGAGATTATGACGAAATATGTGGCTGGTACTGAGGCTCGGCTACAGAATTAAGAAGCTATGTTGCAGAAGTTGGAGACTCAGATGGCTCAAATTGCAACCAAACTGTCTACTCGTCCTACTGAAGCATTGCCAAGTAACACATAAACAAGTTCTAGAGGCGTGAATGCTATCATGGTAGTTAATAGATCACAATCTAAAAAACTTGAGCAGCAGAGGGATGAAGAAAACACTATTGAGGGGCCGAAAAGTTCAGAATTATAGAAGGATGCGCGTACTGAAAATTTCTCTATGGCAGGTAGGAAAGGTAAGACTTTAAAATTTGAGGTTAATGATAATGTTAATATTTCTACTTTACCTTTTCCTCAAAGAGCTAATCAGTTATTGTTTGATTTTCAATTTAAAAAGTTTCTTGAAACTTTCAAGAAACTACATGTTAACATACCTTTTGCAGACGCTTTAGCTCAGACGCCAAACTATGCTAAATTTTTGAAGGATTTACTGAGGAATAAAAAGAAGTTGAATGATGTGACACAGGTCACAATGCATGAGGAGTGTTCGACTGTGCTTCAGAATAAGCTCTCGCAAAAATCTCAAGATCCAGGGAGTTTTTTTATACCTTGCCAAATTGGAAGTTTATTAGTTGATAATGTTTTGTGTGATTTAGGATCAAGTATAAATTTTATGCCTCATGCACTTGCTATGAAATTGGGTATATGCAACATTGAACCAGCAAATATTTATCTTAAATTTGTTGATGGATCTATTAAATACCCAAGAGGAGTCGTGGAAAATATTTTAGTCAAGATAGACAAATTTATTTATCCTGTAGATTTTGTTATTATTGACATAGATGAAAATTGTGAGGTGCCTCTGATTTTTGGGCGTCCATTTTTAGCCATGAGTCGAGCCTTAGTGGATGTTAAAAAGGGAGAGTTAGTTTTGAGGTTTAATGATGAGCAAGTAGTATTCCATATGTTTAAGTTGGCTAGTGATAGTTCGAAGTTAAAATCTTGCTCTGCTGTTAATTTTTTTGATGTGACTAATTATGTTGGGGACTGTCAGCAGGTTCAGCTCTCCGCAGGAATTGGTCCCTTGAAAAATCTCTATATAAGTGAAGAATGCAGTTGCAGGACTGATCTGAGTTTTTCCATGACTGTGGATAAGCCACCTTGAATGTCGCCACTCTAGAGAGGACTATAGTCGGGCAATAGACTATAAACTTAGCGCTGACTGGGAGACAACCGAGTGTTCTTTACCTTGATTTTTATTTTATTTTTACTTTTTTCCCACGCCTGTTTGTAGTGCCTGACTGATATACCCAGCCTACTGCTACCGTCCCAATACTAAGAAGGAAGCGGATGAATCTGCAACCTGGGGAGTGTTACTTTTTCATTTTATTTTTGTTCGTCTTGCATTTGTGTGTTTGTTATGAATTTTTTTCATTGTTTCTGACGCATTGAGGGCAATGCTTTGGATAAGTATGGTGGGGGGGGGGGTTATTTAGTTTTGTTTCGTTCATCATTGTGTTTTGCATTCATATGGTTTAATTCTTTGCATATAGTTCATAATCATGCCTATCAATGTGTTGTTGTTTGTGTTGTGGATACAAGTAGAATGATGACTGTTAGCCGATGAGGATAGAGTTGAAAAAATATTAATTTTGGAAAATGTTGCTTTTGATTGAACATGAGAAACTATTGGTTGAATCGTGAATCATCTTAAGCACGCATGTTAGACTGGTGTAGTGTAGCAAAGTAATTGATGAAGTTCATGTTTGTTTGACCATTGCACGACAATAGATTCTTGTTGATAATGATAGTGTCTTTGGATTCTTGATGATTATTAGACATTGCATGTGTGATCTTGGGCGTACCTAAAAAATTTTTGAAAAAAAAACTTTTGTTGAAAATTAAGTTAACTCCATCCGGGTTACGAGCAGAGATTGAAACCCTAATCTCTTGTTCTTGACAAAGTATGCAGATTCCATGGGGTTAATATTTTTGAAATTTTAAAACAACAATTTCATCCGGGCTTGGACAATGATTGAAATCCTAATCATTGTTCCATAGCTAAGTTTGCGGTTTAAATGGAATTGATGCTCCATCCGGGCTATAGACGAGGGGATTGAAATCCAAATCTTATCTTAGTTATAGCTAAGTTTGCGGGTAATTATTGGGGCTTTTAAAAAAAATACCGAGTGCAAAATCCGGAGGTACGTAATTAATCTCAAGAAAGTGCATGTTTTTGTTTGAGATTGTTGAGATGACGGAGTGCTGGATTGTTATACTTACATTGAATTGTCATAGGTCGCTAAACATTCTTAGGATGGATTCTTTTGAAGTTGCACGAAACTGGAACAACATGACACACACACACGTTTACGTTAACAGTGTATTGTGAACAATCAGAAGTTTGTGGTTTTTAATTTTTGAAGCTGGATTTATCGGAGGCTATGTTGTTCATGATTCATTCTTACTTATATTTTTGTTTGCATATTGTTTTTGTATGTTTTGCTCGAGGGCGAGCAAGAGTTAAGTATGAGGGTGTTGATGAGTGCATTTTGTATGCATTAGTTTGTGATAGGTTTATATCTATTTTGTGTGCATTCATATTGTTTTTATGTGTTTTTATGTGTTTTAGTGCATGCTTGTGTATTTCACTCTCCAGGTTAATTTTGTATGAAAATGGATTTCTGAAGAATGAATAACATAACAGCCTTGATCAAAAATTCAAATTTAATTTTATAGACCCAAATCTAATCTCCACCATTCAAAATAAATTTCAAGATGTTTTGAAGCTGATGTCTAAATTTTAGCTCGATCTGAAGGCTAGAACTCGAGATATGAATTTTTCAAAATTGTCGCGCGGAGCAGAAAAATCCACTCGTTCTAGCGATACTTGAGCTAGCTCAAGCGAGCAAGACGTGCCAAAATACTTCCGAGACAGAAAGTTGCTCGCTCGAGCGAGAGTCATGCTCGCTCAAGTGAGCAAAGCGAGCCTTGAAATCCTTCGGAACAGAGTCATGCTCGCTCGAGCGAGACCTGTGCTCGCTCGAGCGAGCAGAGCATGCATAATTTGTATTTTTGGAAACTCTTGCTCGGATTGGATGCTATCTTTTGAAGACCCTTTGGGATATAAATACAAATCTAATCATCAGATTAAAGGGTTCCAACACGCAGAGAACGCAGAGGGCGGCTACTACAACTTGGGAGAGAATATTTCTCGTTTCTTCTTCTTTTCTTATTTTTATTTTAGTTCATGATTAAAACATTGTTTGAATCATGATTTTGGTTTGTGAGTAGTTTTTCTTTTGATCAAGGCCACGTGATTGGGCCAGACAAATTTATGTAAAAAACTTGGATGTTATTTTGGGATTTTTTAGACTTGGTTTTATTTTATTGATTATCAGATTTATATTTATCTTGTGAATAGCCTGATCAACTGTTTTCTTGCATGTTAATCGATTCCAAGTCGACGGAGGAGTTTTCGATTTTGATCACTTTGATAATCAACATATTGTAAAACCAATTAGAAATAGAATTCGGTTTCAATGTGCGATTTAGGTGTTTACTGAATTCTCATAGTTATTCATGCATTCAAATTTGATTAGAATTATGAAATATTAATCTGTCAATATTTGAATAGGTTTTATTGTTCTAGAAATAGTCATTTGAACAAATTAGGAGAATTCTCGTGAATTAAGATTAAATCTGAATCTTGAATCGACTACTTGTTACATAATTTGTCTGGTACCTACGTGTATCATTGATCGAGATTTTCCCAAATTGAATTTTATTGGGTCCTAATCAAGCTTGAGACAAAAGTTTACGTAAGTGTTGCATGGAGATGCAATTGGAAACTACCTTTTAGGAATTGTGATTGGCTGATATTATTCGGGATCATGATTGGCTAAATGGACCTTACGTACCTACTAAGGAAATGTGTTTCCCGTTTTCACTAGAGGGTAGTGAAAATGTCAAAACAGTGGGAGTAAAAATTTATAAAGTTAAAGTGCATACTTTATATCTTATTAAATATTTTAAAATAGTCGGTAACATTTATCTGTTATTATTTTTCAGTACAAAACTTTTGACATGTCATCAATTCACAATCTGTTATCTACAATACTCGACAAACATGTACTGGCTGGTCCAAATTACCTCGATTGGCTAAGAAATGTGAAAATCGTCTTGAATTCAGAAAGAATAGCATATTCACTTGAGAATTCGCCCCCTGTTGAGGCTCCGACTAGATGCAGTCATGTGGAGCTGCAGGCTTACAAGGATTGGTGTGACCATGACTTGAAAGGAAAGTGTTATGTGATGTATTCTATGTCTGATGAGCTGCATAGGTGTTTTGAGGATGCTAAGAATGCTGCTGACATTCATCTGCATCTCAATAAGCTCTTTGGTGAGCAAACACGCCCACTAAGACATAGACATTGTAAGCGTAACTGCAAGGGATATCTTGACCAGAATGGTTCTTGAAAGGATACGCTCTACATTGAAGTAAACATTTCAATTAACTCTTCTTCTTGGGTATTGGATACCGGCTGTGGCTCACATCTCTGTAAGGATTTTCAGTTGATGGCAAGAAGTAGGAGACTCAGGGAAGGTGAGACCTTCTTGAGGATGGGCAATGGGGCAAGAGTTGCTGCCAAAGCTGTGGGAGATGTTTACTTATTGTTGAACAATGATTTTAAATTAATTTTGAGAGATGTTTTGTTTGTACCAAATTTGGTGAAAAACATTGTTTCCATTTCTATGCTTGATAAAGATGGATATTCTTGTTTATTTGGCAAAGGTGTTTGCAATATTTACAAGAATGAATGTTTAATTGGTACAGGCCAATTGGAAAACGATCTCTATAATTTAAAATTGAAAGATATTAAAATGTATAATGTCCAAGAGATATCAACAACATCCAAAAGAAAACAAGATACTCTGAATCCGGCACACTTGTGGCATGCTCGATTAGGTCATATATCTCTAAGAAGGATGAACAAGCTAGTGGGAGAAGGCATTTTTGATATGTCTGATATTAATTCTCTTACTACTTGTGAACCCTGTCTAAAAGTAAATATGACCAATATTCCCTTTAAGGGCCATGTGGAGCGAACCAATGGACTGTTGGATTTGATCCATACAGATGTGTGTGGTCCAATTAGCATCACCATTAAGCATGGACATTCTTACTTCATCACCTTCACCGATGATTTCTCAAGTTATGGGTACGTGTATTTGATGAAATACAAATCTGAAGCTTTTGAAAGGTTCAAAGAATTCAGAAATGAAGTAGAAAAAAAGTTGGGACAAAGCATCAAGGCACTTCAATCTGATCGAGGTGGTGAGTACTTGAGTGCTGAATTCCAAGAGTATCTTAGGGATAATGGGATTCTCTCGCAGTGCACTCCACCTGCTACACCTCAGTTGAATGGTGTTTCAGAACATCGTAACCGGACTTTGATGGACATGGCTTGGTCTATGATGGGGTTCACGGAGATGCCGCCATCCTTTTGGGGATATGCGCTTGAAACAACGGCACTGCTGTAGTACAATGTCCATTCAAAGACATCTTATAAGACAACATATGAGATATGGATGGAAAAACCTCCTAAGTATTCTTATCTTAGAATATGGGGGTGTCATGCTTATGTGAAGCAGACAGTGGGAGATAAATTGGATGCTCGATCCATTTTATGCTACTTCGTGGGATATCCAAAAAATTCGATTGGATATTATTTCTATCATCCAAAAGAAACAAATGTGTTTGTTTCTATGAATGCAACTGAAACGACTCTAGTTCTACTTTAAATTAAACTAAATAAAAATACGGATTTTCAAAAGTTTTATAAAAATTTTGGCATGGACTCTCTGTTTATATTACAACCAACCTGTCTCAGACAGCAATCAAAATAAAATAAAAGAAATAGACGATTGACGACACAAAAAACTAGACCGAGACAAGAACGAGGCCCAAGAGAGATGTTCGACATATCAAATATCCACAAGATTAGAAATCTAATGTTTACATGCCCAAAAACAATGCTATCAAAACATTACATATACATCTGACAAATAAGCCAAATAAATGCTCCATAACCTATAAATTCTAATAACTATGCGGAAGACGAGCATAGGTCGGAGGGATGTGCCGGGCCCGCATCGCAGTCCACTCGATAGTCTTGCCCCTTGATCTAAATGATATACTCCTCACCTGAAAACAATAAGTGTAGTGAGTCTAAAAGACTCAGCAAGAATATGGGGGGGGGGGGGGATAATGAGTACTACGTAAATACAAGCACACGCAGATTAAAAATAGCTTGATAATAAAATACTTTGTGCCTTTAATTTGAATAAAATGTACTTTTAAAATGAGAGAACACGAACATAACATATGCATGACTAAGTCATTTATAATCAATGAAACTGCATAAACTGTATCTGAATCTGTAACTGTACTTTGAACTTAGATCCTTGACTGTGACTCTGTGATTTCGATCATGATCATGGCTATAGTGCACAATGCCGCAAGGAGGTCGAGATGAAACCCAACCCGATCTTGCCCTATATTGGTAAGGGAGACCAGAATAGCTCTGGCCCCACACGAACACATGCTAGGGTAAGAAAACCCATAATGATTTGGTAAGGGAGGCCAAAACATCTTTCAGCCCCACACGAACACATGAATATGTAGTCACAACCATCTCACTTCGTTCAAAATATATTTCTTTCCTTTATTGAATATGAGACTTAGCATGCATATGTAAATATGACGTACATGTAAATTTTTGATCGATAATCATGCAAATTACTCACAAATGGATGACCGGGATGGTGATTTAGGAAGCAAACCAAAGGGGTGGAAGTTTAACCCATAAATGCGCTTAGGACTAAACGGAGCGGTTCGCCCGCAAAATTAGTAACTTGCTCGATTCTTAATAAAAAAGGATTTCGCTTGAAACCACGACTCCATGACACTTAGAAATAAGTAGAAAAATCATCCTTGAAATTTATTTCCTAAACAACCATTTTATAAAAATTCCATTTCCGGACAGAAAGCTTAAATGTCTGGAAACTCTACACCTTAATCTTCAAAAATCTGGAACTCGACCAAGACTTGACCGAATTGATTTCCGCTTTCACTGACATACTCCTAACACCCTGGCCTAATTCCCAACCCGAGCCCTTGACCAAAACCCAAGTTTAACCCCTGTTTTAGAACCAGATTCCGGACAGCCTTGTTACAAAAAGGAATTCTGCACATGATCTTCCCTTTAGGATCCTCTTCTAGGCCTTCACCCCAAGCTCCTACAAATTTCCAGCCTAAAATCTAACATCATGACCACTCTATAGACCTATTTGAACCACAAAATGGCTCCTTAAACCCGTTCCTAGCTCGAACCTGACAATAACTTCACTTCCCAAACTCTATCCCATTTGCAACCGATTGAACAACCCTCTTCTATCCAATCAAGCCTACAAGTCCACTACAAGCCAACCTAGAAACTACCATGTGAACTTCATATCACCCATGGTAGTCCCTCAATCACCATACAAATCAACACAATTAAAAACACCACATTATTCGAACCCATGCTTCATATAAGTTTCTAAAAAATTTCAACATTCACAAGGCATATCAAATCTGAAATTTCGAAGGTAGCATGGCATCCAAAAATTTTCATTTCAAGTTCATACATATATCTTAACCCATCAAACAATACGATTTCGCAAGAAAATGCATAAAAAATCTCGGCTAGGGAGGGGAAAGTGAACTCGACAGGGCACTATCACATATACGCATATACACTTCAAAAATTTCCAAAAAGTAAACCACACAATGTCTAATCTACAATATGCAAAGAGGGAAACATATTCTTGCCTAACAAACCAAAAAAAATCTGAAGAAATGAAAGCTGGAGCGAGCTATGGCCGATCGAAGAGTTGGAAAGTGCTGGAACAGAGCTCGAACAGGGCACAACCCACAATCATCACATATGAGCATAAAAAGAAACTCAATCCCACTGCAAATAAGTCAGATAGGCCGAACAAAATTTTAACCGAGGACTTGCTAGAATAGAAAACTCAAAAATTCAGCTCCCAGAAACATAAGATAGATAATATAAAACGGACAAAAGCGAGTACAATACGCCAAGTGAGAAATGAAATTCGAACGACAAATCCCAACAATACGATCAGTGCTCGGACGAGCCATCAAGAATAAAAAAAAAAACCGAGCTGCTTCTATAAATTCTAAAAAATGAAATGCAAGCAAGAAAACAAGCACGCATCATATAAATATACCATAATCTTTCCAAGCTCAAAAAATTGAAAGAAAAATTTTATCCGTTAAATCAGATTTTATGAAATTAATTATTTTTGGTACAATTGATGATAAGATATGATCTTATGGAAATATTGAGTAAAATATGATTTTATGTATAAAATTGGATTTTATATGTAAAATATGATTTTATTTGATAAAAAGATAAAATATGATTTTGTATGCAAAATAAGATTTTATATATGGAATATGATTTTATCCTTTTAATTTAAATTGCCATTGCATGTTATCCAATAAATTAATTTTGAATTAAATATTATTTGATAAGGATGATCGATTGCCATGACCAATTTTGTAGGTGTATGTTAGGAATTTACATTTGTTTTTATTGTTGTTGGATTTATTAATGGGCCTGGTTTATGGCCCAATATGAATTGTCATATGTAATAAAAGTGGGCCTGGTTTATGGCTCGTTCTCACCCCTTTAAATGTATCCCCTACTTGTCATGGTTATTTATTGTAAATACATTAGACTTAGTGGGAGATGAAGATTTGAAGACGAAGGTGGGCCCAGCAGACAATAAAGACTGAAGAAATGTAAATTGAAAGCTCAATGTAATAGGATTGCATTGCATACCTGCATATTACCTAGGATAGGACTTAGACTCGTGATTGGCAACCACGGGTCGATTAGAAATGGAATCGATCATCCTATATAATATATGATATTATAGTTGTATGCATGTTTTAGACAAAATTGTATGAATCCCGCAAGCATACAAATTTTTAAAATGATGAGACAAATTTTCAAAATTAAAATCCCTCATTTTAAATATGATTTAAAATTAATATCAAGATAAATAAAGGAAATTTAAATATTTTTTAAATGTTCCTACCTTCCATCAACGATCAATGTATGAGATGCTACCCGCGGATACGGTCCGGCTCATATTATTGGGGGGGCCCGTTCGTCGGAAAGCTGTACATTGGATCGACACATGTTGTAAGTTGGGTGGAACTCCCATGGGATCGGCTCATATTATTGGGGGATCCACATGGCGACCGTCCATCACAACTTAATATTGATGGGTCATCTTGACATGTCACAATAAACGGCGTCATATTATTGGGCCCTTATTGGACATGAGATAAAAACGTGGAGGTTGCTTTGGAAGCAATTGGGCTCTACCTTTTGAAAATTATGGTTGGCTGATATTATTCGGGACCATAGTTTGTCAATTGGACTCCATGTTCCCACTAAGGAAAACAGTTTCCCGTTTTCACTAGAGGGTAGTGAAATCGTTAAAATAGTGGGAGTGAGATTCATAAAATAAATTTCGCCTATTTTATGTCTTAGTAAATTAATTAAACAATCACTGATATTTTTCTGTTTCTTTTCAGTATTTCATAAAGATGAATTCGCGTAATCCACTTTTCTCTATCCTCGAACAAAATAAACTGACTGGCGCAAACTATACGGAATGGTTCCGTAAGTTGAAGATTGTCTTGACTTCGGAGAAGATGCTCTACGTGTTAGAAAAATCTCCTCCGAAGGAAGCACCAGCTGATGTAAGTCCGGAAGAGTTGGCCAAACTTGATACATGGTGGGACCATGATATCAAGGCCAAATGCTATATGCAAGCCTCGATGTCTGATGAACTCCAGAGGCGATTTGAGGATACCGTGAATGCTGCTGACATTCACGTACAACTCAAGGAACTTTTTGGGGCTCAATCGAGATCTGAAAGGTTCGCTACTGTAAAAGAGCTAATGACGTGTCGCATGCGTGAAGGGACTTCGGTCTGTGATCATGGGGTACGAGTGATTTGGCTCATACAGAAGTTGGTAACGCTTGATTTGGTGTTGGAGCATGAACTCAACGTGGACTTATTACTTCTATCTCTTCCTTCTTCGTTTGACGGATTTGTGGTGAATTTCAATATGAACAAGATGGAGGTCTCCCTTAAAGACATGATCAATATGCTTGTAACATATGAATCCACTTTAAAGAAGGATAAACCGGCTTTCTTGGTGGGCTCCTCTTCTTCTGCTAAGAAGGGGCCAAGTACAAAGTGTAAGAAACGTTCTGCCCCACCCAAGAAAACCGAACCCGAGAAGACGTACAAGACAAAGGCTTCAAACATGGAAAAGTCCAAGGATGTTTGCCATTACTGCAAGAAGCCCGGTCATTGGAAACGTAACTGCAAGGAATATCTAGAGCAGTTGCGAACTGCGAAGGGTATGTTCTATATTGAAATAAATGTTTCACTTAATACTACTTCTTGGGTATTGGATACCGGATGTGGATCTCACATTTGCAATGATTTGCAGGTGATGACAAGAAGTCGCAAGCTTAGAATGGGTGAGACCCAGCTGAGGCTCGAAAATGGTTCTAGAGTTGAAGCTAAAGCTGTAGGAGACGTTTATTTAATTTTGCAGAACGATTTTAAGTTACTTTTGAGAGATGTTTTATTTGTTTCAGATTTGATTAAAAACATTATTTCTGTTTCTATGCTTGATAGAGATGGTTATTCTTGCAATTTTGTGAATGGGATTTGCAATATTTACAAGAATGAATGTTTGATTGGAAATGGACAACTTGAAAACGATCTATATAACTTAAAATTAAAAGACGTTCCAATAAATTATGTTGATAAACCGGTAACAACAAACAAAAGGAAAATCGATAGTCAAAACCCGACAAACCTTTGGCATGCTAGGCTAGGTCATATTTCCTCAAGGAGGATGAACAAGCTAGTGGGAGAGGGCATGTTTGATATGTCTGATATTAACTCTCTATCTACTTGTGAGTCCTGCCTGAAAGGAAAAATGACTAAATCTTCTTTTAAGGGGAAACCTGAGCGTAGTCAAAATCTGTTGGATTTGATCCATACAGATGTTTGTGGTCCATTTAGAATTGGTACTCAATATGGCCACACCTACTTCATTACCTT
The DNA here is from genome assembly GCF_033568475.1 of Henckelia pumila. NCBI lineage: Eukaryota > Viridiplantae > Streptophyta > Magnoliopsida > Lamiales > Gesneriaceae > Henckelia > Henckelia pumila. Next base: position 61,020,695 of record NC_133120.1, on the reverse strand, counting down.
TACTGATGATTATTCTAGGTATGGGTATTTATATTTAATGAAATATAAGTCTGAAGCATTTGAAAAGTTCAAAGAATTCAAGGCTGAAGTAGAAAACAAGCTAGGTAAAAGTATTAAAGCACTTCGATCGGATCGAGGTGGAGAATACTTAAGTACCGAGTTTTTGGACTATCTGAAAGAGAATGGGATTCTCTCTCAGTGGACTCCTCCTATGACACCTCAGCTGAATGGTGTATCGGAGCGTCATAATCGAACTTTGTTGGACATGGTTCGATCCATGATGAGCTTCACTGAGCTTCCACCTTCGTTTTGGGGCTATGCGCTAGAAACGGCGGTATTGTTGTTGAACAACATCCACACTAAAGAAGTGGATAAAACACCATATGAGTTATGGAATGGCAAAGCTCCTAAGTATTCGTACTTCAGGATTTGGGGATGTCCTGCTTACGTGAAGCAGACAGTGGGAGATAAGTTGGATAGTCGATCCACCTTATGTTATTTTGTAGGATATCCGAAGAATTCAATCGGATATTATTTCTATCATCCTGCTAAAACAAAGGTGTTTGTTTCAAGGAATGCCACCTTCTTGGAGAAGGATTTCTTATTGGATAAGAAAGGCGAGATGATGGAACTCGAAGAAATTCGAGAAGAACCCGAAATACAAAATAACGATCCTACACCTCAGGAACCATTGATAGACACGCCTATACCTAGAAGATCCGAGAGGACTTCTAGACCTCCTATTCGATATGGTCTTCTTCTTGAAGGGGATCAAGATGAACCCGATGTTGGATGTGATCCAAGAAACTTCAAAGAAGCAATTTCTGATGCGAATTCAAATTTATGGCTTGAAGCTATGCAGTCGGAAATAGATTCGATGCATACAAACCAAGTTTGGTCTTTAGTAGATCCTCCCGATGGAATTGTTCCAATAGGGTGTAAATGGATCTACAAGAGAAAGCCTGGGCCTGATGGTAAGGTATTGACCTACAAGGCGCGATTGGTGGCGAAAGGTTATACTCAAAGACAAGGAGTTGACTATGATGAAACCTTTTCACCAGTTGCAATGTTCAAGTCCATAAGAATCCTTATTGCCATAGCTGCTTGGTATGACTATGAGATATGGCAAATGGATGTGAAGACTGCATTTCTTAATGGAAACATTAAGGAAGAGATCTATATGACGCAGCCTGAGGGATACACATCCATGGGAAGCGAGCATAAGGTATGCAAGCTTCAGAGATCAATCTATGGTCTAAAACAAGCATCAAGAAGTTGGAACCAGAAATTTGATGAAACAATAAAGGATTTTGGTTTCATCAAGAACCCGGAGGAACCATGCGTGTACAAGAAAGTAGTTAAGGATGTTGTGACATTCTTAGTACTTTATGTTGATGACATCCTACTCATTGGGAATGATGTAGGGATGTTGCAGTCAACAAAGATATGGTTATCAGGTAGATTCTCGATGAAGGATTTGGGTGAGGCATCCTATATTCTAGGGATACAGATCTATAGAGATAGATCTAAGAGAATGATAGGACTCACTCAAGCAACCTACATCGACACCATATTGAAACGGTTTTCAATGGATGGGTCCAAGAGAGGACATCTACCTATGTGTCATGGAGTTTCTCTATCCAAGTCTATGTGTCCCAAGACTGATGAAGAGATAGAGAAAATGACACATGTACCATATGCGTCAGCCATTGGTAGTATCATGTATGGGATGATATCTACCAGACCGGATGTAGCCTTTGCTCTGAGTGTCACGAGCAGATATCAAGCTAATCCCGGTCAAATGCATTGGAAAGCCGTGAAGGACATTCTTAAGTACTTACGAAGGACTAAGAATATGTTCATGGTATATGGAGGAAGAGAACTAAAATTGGAAGGCTATACCGACTCTAGCTTCCAAAGTGACGTGGATGACTCGAAGTCAACCTCTGGATTTGTGTTCATGCTCAATGGCGGTGCTGTCTCTTGGAAGAGTTCCAAGCAGGACACCACAGCGGATTCCACCACTGAGGCAGAATACATTGCAGCATCAGCTGCTGCTAAAGAGGCCGTTTGGATAAGGAATTTCGTCCAAGAGTTGGGCGTTATTCCTGAAGTTGTTGGTCCAGTCCCGGTGTACTGTGACAACACGGGTGCCGTTGCTCAGGCAAAGGAACCAAGGTCTCATCAAAGATCCAAACACGTACTGAGGAAATACCACATCATCCGGGAGATCGTGGAAAGAGGAGACATCACTGTCGAAAGAGTGGTCTCTGCAGACAATATCGCTGATCCACTTATTAAGCCCTTGCCAGGACCATTATTTGACAAACATCGCGAAGCAATGGGTCTACGTAGTTTGACTAGTTGGCTTTAGGGCAAGTGGGAGATTGAAAGAGTGGGTGCCCGGTGAGCCAACTTGTGGCTAAGGGCTTTGATGACTCTTTGTATAAACAATCTTTTGTTTAATATAATTTACACTTTTATTAATGGCAATGACTTTATCTTTCTTCATATTGTTATATTATGATATACTATTGTTGTTTTGATAAAGACCTTGAATATACTATAGTGTATGTAAGATGTGGTAGAACATGGGGATGTCTATCATGAAACACATCTTATAGTCACTGTATATTCTAAATGGTTCCTAGTCGATTCAGCCGTCCGTGAATAAGGATAAGGATCGCTCGAGATTGAGACTAGCATTTGCGATGCCGAGTACCACGTTTCATTGGTATGGAACATGGAGATGTTCGAAGCATGCAAATGGATATTCATACGATGAATGATCGAACTACCCTATCCGGACTTTCCAAGTGGTTATCACTTATCGAGTGGATAAAGTCCGCGGTTTTGGTTGTACACCATTAGTCCTTACTACTTGAAACATCATTGAGACTCTATATGCTAGTACTGTGCTTTGACTCGTTTACCGACTCTATTGGGGTCATCAGGTGTCGGGATTGGGTGCAGTTACGACACATATAGGAGTCGATGCTTTGTTGTCAAGGATTCACCACATACTTGCGAGTGTGGATATCCTATGCAATCTGAGTAGATATTAGTGTGACGAATCTCTGGCCAGAGTACATGATGTGTTTTAAGAAATGGTTTCTTAGTAGCACATGCGATGTCACTATTTGATCTTCAAGATGTATTGCATAGTTATCGAATCTCGAACGACTCTCGATTTACCAATGGTTGTTGATTCGATCGGGAAATATGGATGAAGGGACCGTACTGTACGCTAACCAAAATCTATTGGTTCTTGCAGGCACTATCAGTGATACCTAGGGAATCATGGGGCGATGTTGCTAGGCGCTCTTACCATGATTCGATGGGCAAGTCGGAAATGGATGTTCCGAGTCACAAGGAGTTGTGAGCCCACGGCTAGCTGTATCCCTGAACCATTGAGGGTCACACAGAGTAATGGATTTTTAATCCCCGTTGAGATAGTTAAATTTAAAGAGTTAAATTTAATGAACGAAGAAGTGGGACTTCTTATTTAAGAGTAGAGGAGTAAGATTTCCTAAAATGACATAGGGATGGGCATTTTTGGAAACCACTGAATTCGGATTCAGAAAATTTATCTTGACTCTAAAAAATGCAGAAATAGTTTCTGTGAACATTGGTGAAATTGGTTTATCAATCTGAGTCACGATGAATTTTATATTAATTTCTGAACATGCGGGCTTTGCTTGTCAGGCTTGAACTTATGACTAATGGGCCCTAAGCTGTTAGCAGCCCACATTATAAATAAGTTATTGCAGTACAAAAATTACACAACAGAGGTCACAAAATATTTTTGAAAACCCTAGCTTTGTTTTCTCTGAAGTGGCCGCCCCCCTCCCCTCTGCTCGGGAAAAATCCAGCCTGTGAATTTTGAATTTGCAGTCTGGTTTAACGGATCAAATTCGTTAATTCTCTTCGTAAAAACTTCTGATAGATTTTCTAGTGCAATCTATCAGAGAATTTAAATCTCTGTTCGTGGACCTGATTGAAGAACAGTTCGTCCATCAGTTCCTGGGATATACAACAAGAGCAGAGAAATCTGTTGGTGTCCATAATCTCGATTCGAGATTGAAGGTAAAAATTTATAATTGTTATTTAATTTTTACACACACAATTTAATCGTTAAGTTTTGATACCCATTATGGAATCGTTCCATATAAAATTTTTAAACTTCCGCTGCACCGGGTATCAATTCTGATTGATCTGATCGCCGTTCTCCAACAAATTTTTGGTACGGTATATGGTAAACGAATTTTGGTATGGTACGGTACGATATACCACCCCTAGTAACCACTAAACTAGACAAGTCAACTACAATCAGTCAACTAGTCCACAAGCTAAACTGGATGAAAGGACGACTTGACTAGTCGAGCTAAGCGAGACTGAACCATTTGAAAAAGACTGGTTGAAGCTCAACTTAAATACACGGAAGCATCTCATACAATGGATAAGGAAAGAAAATGCCACAAGAACAAGAGTACGGATTTCAGGAGCTAAAAGACAAAGCAACAGTTATATATTTGAACGGCTATTTTGAAGATCATGACCATTGCAATCCAAAGTATAAATAGTAGAAGAATATCAGTTGAGAGAGACAATACACACGCATATGAAGCATATTCTCGCATTCTATAATCACTCAATCAGTCAAGCTAAGAGCTTCAAAGAACCATTGAAGCAACTGATCAAGCACACACATCAAGTTATATTTGATCAAGAATAGGATCATATTGTACTAAGTTTATCGAGTTGTAAACTCACTCTCTTGGATCAGTTGAGTGTTCTGTCAAACGATATTGTTGTAAGAGAGTTCAGTCGAGGGTTGTAATTCTCAAGTTAAGTCTAAAAGTTCTTAAATAGGCAGTGATAATTCCTAGTCTTGGATCGGGGTGTTGCAACTTATTGTAATACTCAAATCTTCTAGAGTGAATCCTTCCAAGGTGAAAGAAGGGGTGATGTAGAAGTTTTCAGTCTCCAAACATCCATAAAAAATTATCGTGTTCTTTACATTTCAGTCAAGCATTTTATTTCTATTGATCCAAGACATTTGATAATTGTTCAATATTTTAGTTGGCGTCTTTCTGCACATTCATTGTTGGTCAATTAACATCGATATATGAGAAAGACTAGAGTCCAGTTGCCAACCACAATTGAACTCACAACTGTAATAGCAATCAGTCGAGGATCCAGTCGAGGTCCAAAACAAGAATATCCGATCCTAACCAGTGGTATCAGAACGAGGTTTCTTTCTCGTTTATGAACATATTCCAATGGCTGCATTTGGAGAAATTTATAGGAGCTTTTGGTACAATACACTGTATAACTGCACTGTCAAAAATATTGAGACATGTTCTGCTGCTAAGAACATTTGGTAGGAACTAATCAAGCTAGGTGATGAAGATAAAAAGACTGAGGAGAGCAGAGATATACAAATTGAATTCATTGTATAACCTACTACTCAAACAGTTCTAATCTAAATGATGAGGAAAACATGATTCATACAATTCTATTGATTGACTCACTTAGACAATGCTCAACTGAAACATTTACTCCTATTAAAGAATGCTGCTCAGTTAGATCATCACTCTTCTGATAAAGAATAAGATAGCTACTTCATGACTCATGATGATCAGTTTTCTACTAATGAACAAGCATTCAATCAACCATCTACAAGTGGACAGGTATTTGAATTTGATTTTAATATGTTTACACAAGAAGAATTAGCCAAAGAACTACACGATATGATTAATGAGTATCAAAGACTGTTCTCAACATTTGAGGAAGTCAAAGCAAAACAAAAGGATCTGTCAGACACTTCAACTGAACCCAATTGGGAAATTTTAGTTGAAAAGATCAGTCTAGAGGCAGAGATTACTACGCTCAAGACTCAAAATGATAAGCTACAATTAGAAATTCAGTAGTTAAATTTGGAAATTTAGAGATTGACTGAACTGATTAGCACTTGGAATAAGTCCTCAACATTGTTGAATGAAATGCAAGAGTCACAGAAGCCTGTTGGAGATAAAACCGGTCTCGGCTATGGTGACAATGACTATAAAATAGCTGAGATATATACTCAATTATGCTTGGACAAAAACACCTCAAAATTTGTTAAAATTTTCAAGTCTTGCATGATACATGAAATTCTAGAACCTGAAATTCACATCAGACAAACAATATCTCAATCAAAAACTTTTTATCAAGGACTGGGATATGAAGAACCTGAGAATTCTAAGTCAAATTGGAACAAAAATAGGCCAGCCAGGTTTAGATTTGGCCAAGACAGATAAGGATCAATGAAGGTATATCATAGACCACTTTATTTTAAAAATTAACCAGTTCAAAATAGATATTGGAGACCTAATTTGAAAGATCTGTCTAGACAGACACCTCCAAAGTGCACACAATATAATACGCATCATGCATATTACACACCAAGATATCACTCACTAGCACACCATTCACACACACAGCATAAGACATCGTCAATCTTGTGGGACACATTCAATGGTCAACCAGTACAGTTGATCAATGTTTGGGTTCCTAAAGGACTAATCAATTTTGGACACACATAGATATGGGTATCATAGCATATTTTTATTTGTGATTTCAGGTAACAGGAACTAATGAAAGAAAGAGAGGCCTTGGTTAGATAGTGATCAACTGAAGATGCAAAACTCATGCCACAAATGATTAGCCAATTGAATCAAAAGAAATCAGTTGAATCCTAAAACGTTTGTCAAACTCGAGAAAATTTTTAAAGAGGAACTCAGTCGATGCATCTATTAAAGGAAAATAAGTTCAGGGGGAACATCAGTCACATGAAAAAGGCGAATGGAGCATACCTCAACTGAACAACATGCTAAAACTCATACCTAAGCTCTCTTATCCCTATGGTAGTGCTTAGTCGTGTCACGCCAAAATTAACCCAACTCAACTAAGACAATTAAATGTGTAATAGTGAGAGTAGGGATCGTTCCCACGAGAAATGTGAAATTTATTGTGGTCTTAAAAATATTGGAATAATATAAGAAAGGGGTTTTTTTATTTGAAATTAACTACTTAAAATTAAAAGAAAATAAAATAAATTTTATTAACTAGCATGCAAGATTAAAATTATAGTGAAATAATTAATTAAACAAGCTTTGGTATCGGTCGACTACGCCCTTAAAATTTATTCACTCGATCATCGATTCTCTAAAAATAATTAATTCACATTTGAATATTCATCATTGAAAATTTAATTTCTATCTCAACTTAATTTTAGTTAATTAGACACAAGCGTTCTAAATTAACCCTTACCAATAAATCAACAAAGATACAAGCGATCAAGATTTAAATCCAAGGTAGCATTCAAACTAGTGAGATTAATGAATCTATACAACACAAACACAAAAGATTGTATTTAATCTAGTAAATCGTTATTCCTAAAAATTAACAAATTCACAAGAGGAAATTATTAATCATAGTTGCTTCACAAATTAGAAGAATCAAACAATTACGGATTTGATATCTAATTTAGCTTTAGATTGTATGAGAAAATCATTAGGTGATCGAGCTAACAATCAAACACACAAGCATGACAATCAATTCCAAACAACTCTTGATACTCAAATAACAAATCAAACGATGAACGTGTATCAAAATCTCACGAGAAAAATAAAACTTCAAGGATTCGTCTTCCTCAACAAAGAATTAAACCTTATAAGAATTGAAGAAAGAAATTAAATCTAAGAACAAGGAAGATAAAACCTAGCCTCCAAATATTTTTTCTCTGAGTTTCTCCTCCGTTTTGTTTTTCGTCCACTATTAGTGTTATATATTTCCCAATATAAAAGAGTCACAAAATTTCCAAATTCTACGCAATATATTTTTTCCAAATCTGCGATATGCACGGACCCTGTACTAAGTTCCGTGCCTATCTCCTGTTGCCTTCTGCCTCAAAATTATTTGACGAAACACATGCATGGACCTCCCTCCAAAACATGCACGGGGTCCGTTCCCCCATCCGTGTCAAGGACCGTGCTTAGGTCCGTTGCATGTACTGAATTTTCTTCCTAGCGCGTAGTTTTCTTGAAAAAATAATATCTCAAGTTATAGCCGTCGGATCGAGCCGAAATTTGGACAAAAAATTCAAAACATCTTGAACTTGATTTTTAACAGTGAAGATCGGATTTAGATATATCTAGCATCAAAAATAAATTTTTAACCTTTACTGCTCCGTAATTCATTCTTGCGGCTCTTCTCCTGCTCCAAATTCTTCTTTTTCCTATATCAAATCATAAACTCATGATTAGTGACTATAAAACCAATTAAATCACACCTAATCATCACAATTTAACTCAAATAAACATAGTAAAATATGGATATATCAAACTCCCTCATACTTAAACCTTGCTTGTACTCGAGCAACACAAAACTAAAAATAAGTTCCAAGCTCATATTTTGTAATGAAATTTACCATGATTTACACATGTATGCCTCAGAAATTAACTCAATGCATGATCAAGAAAGACGTTAAAATGCTAACAACGGAACAAGTTCAATACCCAGACATTGCAATTAGAGATATAGCCCCAAACGTATGTGTGTGTATGGTCATTAACTAGTGTCATGCACACTCCACAGATCCATTTAATGCAAAACCCCACAACTGCTCAAGTTGCAAACCAATACAGGCATAAGCTCACTTGCACACACTTTTCCTCTATCTAGCCACTTACAAATACAAATCAAGTAGGACTTTATTAGCTTGTAACGTGGCCTAAGTATTGGCTTATGAAAGAAATATAAGAATATAACAAATAGGAGAGTATAAAAAAAAATATGCACAATAAATGCTTCTCTTTTCTTCACATGATTTTTTTCTTTTTTCCTTTTTTTCTTTCTCATATCTTGATTTCTTTTTATTTTCTCTTTTTCTCATGCTCCATTGGGAGACACATACAATTTTTTTTTTCAAGGCAGATTTCTCTCTTTTTTTTTCATACACTGATCTTCTTGATAACAAACTCAAGAATAGATAAATCATGATAACACGATGCATATAACAAACACATCATGCTCTCTTCAGAGGTATGAATTCAAATATCATATTTAAGCTTATTAGGGTAGTTGATAGGCTATCCAAATAATGTCGAATAAGGTCTAAAAATGTAGTGACCCGCACCGTAATCACCTACTAATCAGAAATTTAAGCATGCATTTAACTTAATTAAATAAATCAGAAATTAAACAGCGGAAAAATTAAACAACAATAAAATATTGTTTAAAATTATATCGAATAAATCCAATGTATTAACCCAAATACAACAGAAACAAAATCTTAGACACAGCCCTACTGGTCATCCAATGCCTAAGCCCTTCTGGAACCACCCGCATCATCCAGTCGCAGACCTGCCCCATGAAATAGGGTATCCAGATACAACAAAGTACGGGACGTGAGCATGATAAGCTCAGTACGAGAGTATGAGTATACGGTGTTATTTGTGCATGTATTCAAGTGAACTGGGTACAAAGACTCTCAGGTCAAGAAACAAGCTCATAGATCGGACCCAGGGTATATTGCACATTGCGCCGTCGCCTCAGGAGGTGGCTCATATACCCAATGGATAATGGTGACCTGATACTAGTACAAGTGTCCAACCATCAAGGTGACCTAACACAAAACTTATGTATCCAACTATCCACAAACTTGTAGGGTCCGTAGTATAGGATATCTCTAAGGTAATTGCTCAATATGCACATGTATGCAACATACAGTCATGACATGTTGTATATAAAGGCATATAAAACATGAAATCACATAATTCATGCAAACACATAATACATGCATAATCAAGCTGGATATCTCGAATAATACTTCCGTACCTCATAAGTTAGGAAAGATAGACCAGCACTATGTCCAAGCCTATAATCCACACTACAATGCAAAGTACTCATGAATTATAATCTTATTCTAAGAGTATTAACTACTCTATAGCATACTACCTATTTACTATAAGGATCCAGAGCTATACCTGCGTCCGTTGTCAGCCCGTTGATGACGACTGCCCCAGAACTTGGGCACCGCTCTGCCGCAACCTCGGAGCACCTAGCCAACCTCCGGACCAAGCTTAGGAAGGCTGGAATCACTCCAAAACACCTATAAAAGCCTAATAATCGAGAGAGGAGAGCTGAATGGTGTGAAGAAAAGTGAGCATCGGATATCCTATTTATAGGCGGAGTTCGGACGGTCCGAACTGGGTTCGGATGGTCCGAACTGCAACTTGTCTGATCCAAATAGACACATGGACCCTGCTAAGTTCGGATGGTCCGAACTGGGTTCGGATGGTTCGAACTGCCACTTATCCGATCCACTGAGACACCTGGACACTGCTGAGTTCGAATGATCCGAACTGGGTTTGGATGGTCCGAACTGTTTCGCACGCTCCGAACTGTTTTGGTCCTTCCGAACTCATTTTGGACCCCCGGGACCTACCCTACCATTTTCGGACGTTCCGAACCTGAGTTTCCACTTATTTTCACCAAATAAGGACTCCTTGAACATGGTTTGACACTTTTAAAATTATATGTCATTTTCTAACATGTTTAAAATCTCTTAATCTTGTAAAATGGAACCGGGTTACTAAATTCTCCCTCTACTTAAGATATTTTGTCCTCGAACAATCTTAAGTACTGAATGCAGTAAAATAATGAATAAACATATTTCATTCAAACCGATTCATTTTACAAGTTACAATCTAAAAATACAACAATTCAAAATAGCTCTGGATAATCTGTACGCATATGACTCTCAAGTTCCCAAGTGACCTCCTCAGTGTCTCGGTGTTGCCACTGAACTAGAACAAGAGGAATGGTCTTGTTCCGAACACATTATCCTTATGACCTATGATACGCAAAGGTCTCTCCACGTATGTCAAATCCGAGTCCAACTGTACCTCAGACGGCTGTAAGATATAAGACTCATCTGCCACATACCGTCGCAACAGTGAAACATGGAACACGTCGTGGATACTAGACAAATACGACGGTAAAGCCAACCTGTAAGCCAAATCTCCAACACTTTCCAGAATCTCGAATGGACCAATTTACCTAGGAGATAGCTTACCCTTGAGACCAAATCTCAAAATTTTGCGAAATGGGGAGACTTTCAGGAACACTTTCTCTCCCACTTCAAACTTCAAAGGTCTGAGCTTGACATTCACATAGCTAGCTTGCCGATCCTGCACAGTCTTAATTCTCTTCTTTATCTGTCCAACAATATCAGCAGTCTATTGGACTAACTCTGGTCCCTCTATCTGTCGATTCCCCATTTTCCCAAAATAGTGGAGTACGACATCGTCTCCCGTACCACACCTCAAACGGAGCCATCCCTATACTGCGATGGTAACTGTTGTTGTACGCAAACTCAATTAATGGCAACTAATCTTTCCAAGATGGACCAAAGTCCAAAGAACATGCTCGCAACATGACTTCAAGAGTACGAATCGTGCGCTCTGACTGTCTGTCAGTCTTTGGGTGATATGATGTACTCAAGCTAAGAGTAGTACCCATAGCGTGCTGAAGACTCCCCCAAAAATTGGATGTAAACCTGGGATCTTGATCGCTGACTATGCTCGCAGGCACTCCTTGAAATCGAACAATCTCCCGAATGTACAACCATGTCATCCTATCAAAACTAAAGTCTCGGTTATAAGGAATGAAATGTGCTGGCTTGGTGAGTCGGTCCACCACAACCCAGATAGCATCAAAATTCCTCAATCTCACCGATAAATGGGTCACGAAGTCTGTGGGGACCTCGGGTTGCTAATTTCATCTTAAGGGCAATTAACGATTAATAAAACAATTAATCAGACATTAAAAGAATAAATAAACCAAGAGCTAATTTTTTTTTAAATTCCATCACCTCGCTCGATCGGTCAAACTTCACCGATCGAGCGAGCTATAAAAATCAAGCTCTCGGGTCTGCATCATTTTTTGTCTCGCTCGATCGGTCAAATCTTACCAATCGAGCGAGCAGGAAAATTCAAGTTTTCTGCCCGATAAAAATAGGCCTCGCTCGATTGGTAACATTCACCCGATCGAGCGGGCTCCTTTTTCAGAAAATGTCTGCAATATTTTCTTGCTGTCAAACCTTGCATCATCAGTCCAAATGCATTCAATATCAACTCAATTCATGGTTTATAAATTCTAAAACATGCATATCAACATGTATAAAGTTTCAAGTATCAAATCATGCATTTAATACATCAATCGAATAGCGTAAAAACATGAAATGATAAGCTACATTAAGTCTCAAACATGAGCTTCTAAATCACAATTTTCATGTCAAATTCAATATTATCTAACTAGCATTCTTCAGCTTAAACCCGAGTCCACACTTGCTAACTCTTGCTCCCGAGCTATCAACGTCATCCCAGACTAGATCTTGCCCCATCTGTTGCAATGCACACATACAAAACAAAGCAACAACCGGATAAACTCCGGTGAGAAATCATCTCAGTATAAGCAACATATCAAAAGTGTTAAATAAATCATTTCAAATAAGTCTAAACATAACGACTCACGAATAGAGTAATTAACGTTTCGAATAAGAATTGATTCATATAAATTTGTTGCCATCAAGATTCATAAATGATCTTGACATGGATATCCATCTATCGAAGTCGTCTCAGACTTGAAAATAAGATCGCCTCAGATCTTGGCATAGAATCAACTCATATCATAATCATATCGACTCAAATCAAAGATCCACTACCTGGGATGGATCGACAACATCAAAAACAAATCAAAACATAAACAAGTATGTGGTTTTTGCGGGAAAACTCAAGAATAATCGATCTTGAGTTTCAAACTACCTGACTCGCGATGTCGTCATTATACCTTTGTATTTCTTTTGTTTTGAACGCTTCAAATCTGAAACATAGCATCAAAACATTCATATAAATCTTCATTCTATTCAAGCATTTCAATATCCATTCAAAATCATCAATATGTCGTCAATCATATTGCTTCAAACCTCAACGTCTTCTTCTTCGGTTCGGATTCAAAGTTCTTGAGTTGCAGCCTTCAAAACTAATCTGAAATTAAGAATAAAATTGCTACAACATTAACATCATCTTCAAGAACATCTCGGCTCAATCATAGGCTATCAAAATGGTCCAAAAACATGAATTGACGACGTAGCGATTAAAACTCGGTAACCGACTTAATATCGAAACCATTTTCAACTTCAATTATGGCTTCTCATCCACATATCAGCAAAATAACATCATATTCCCAGCATATCAGAAGTATACATTCGAGATACATGCTGTGACAACTCATGAGAAATCATACGACTTCAAATAACCGATTCGACATCGATACGGAAAGATATAAACCATCAAAATCAAGATTCATGTTCAACGTCTGATCTTTCCAACATATTGATTTCAAAATATATCAAAAACCTCACAATACTTACATCAAATCTAAGTCCTCGTTTCAAGGATTCCAGAACACTTTTCGAAATTGAAATCGGACAATCGGATCAAAAGTTACGACGATTTGAAAATCAAGAATAAAAAGGAAAATAAGGTCTCGGCTGTTCCTGCTCTTAATTCTGAATTCCTTATGCATTTTACACGTAGCATGCTGATAATCTGATTAAAATCAGATATGTATTGCATAAATTACAATTTAGTCTCTCAAGTCTTTATTAATTGCAATTCGGTCCTCGGCCCTCTTTTTAATTCAATTTCAATCCTAAATAATTTAAGAATATTAGAATTAAAATCAAAACTCTAAATATTCCAAAATTAAATATACTCGGATTAGAATTAAATAAATTTGGATTAATGAAATAATCTCGACCTTTTGCATTTTAGCCCTTCAAACTTTGATATTTGCAAACCAATCCCTGATCGGGTTGTATCTTCAAAATTAATCTTCTTTAATTCCCGAAACATGAAATTTAATCTTATTTAAATATTTATTCTTTTAATTTAAGAATTCTCGGAATTTAATTCTCAAAATCTGTAAATTCTCAAATTAAATATTTTCGGCTCGAAAATTAAATCTATCATTTCCATAACCTTTCAAATCAATATTAGCCCATAATATGGAATTTAATTCTCAAATCCCATAGTTAATAATTTAATATTTCTGGGTCTTACAATTCCTCCCCTCTAAGGAATGATTTCGTCCTCGAAATCGTATTCAATCGAACTATTCAATCTGATAAACTGAATGATTATCTGAAGTAATTCTCACTTCAATCATTCAACTCTGATCTTCATATCTCATCTCTTCATTTCTTATCAGACTATTTCTTCGAATCTGCTTCTATTTTCTTGTACTTTAACTAACCGATAAGAATTCTTTCTGAGTGGTTTCTTTTCTCAATTAAGGATCTGTCGAATAATCGACTTAACTCAGAATCTTTTCACTATCTATCTCATCGGATTAAAGCACGTAGGAAGAATTGACTGATACTTCCTTCACATAGATACGTGGAACAAATCAGATCCATCATATCAAGCTGAAAAGAATAAATCGTTCAATCAAATCATCAATTCTATCTGGCATCTCAGTCAGTGAAATTTAGTTTCAGTGACTACTTGTTTCTTTCTCTATATTATTCCATGCTCTGCATAGAATATATATCAAGTCTATGCTGTCATTCAGTTCATCGCTTCAAAATCAGTATTCTCATTCATATTCTGAATCTGCAAAACAACTCTGCTCTTTCTCAATTCTGAATTGAATGATGTTTCAAGAATAACTTTTCCGCGTAACTAATCAGTTTTAGCTTCAAAAGTTATATCTATCATTCCATTACTACTTCTGTTTCTTCTTCTCTGTTTTCATTTCGTACAGATTCATCTTCAAAATCTTTGTGTGTCTCAAATCAAATCTGATCTGATATCAACAAATCATGTCTGATCTGATGTCATATACTTCGGTAGTATCATTTCAACACAAAGAAATCGGATTTCTTTTCATCATATCATCATAGCATTATCTCAAAATAGACTCAATAGCTGTTACAGGAATTATAATCATCAAGTGGCAACACATCAAGTCCAGTAATACCGAATCAGGTATTAAAGTTCTGAGAATATTCTCAACATCTGGAAAATCAACTCAGATAATCCATCAATCGAAGAATGGTATAATGCAATCACATATAACCAACTCTCAGAACATCAGTCAATCAATCGATGCCACATTCTGTCGAATAAATCTAAAGTCTTAATCCTGAAAATAGATTTTAACCATTCCTCTAATTTCATCATATCTCTATCTTCTTCACAGCTATCTAGTCATATCTGTATCACATCTTATACAGCGTATTCTAAAATTCTGATTAGTCTATTCGGACTATCTATTAATCAGAATATAATATGCTGTATTCACAGATTTCAAAGTATTCAGAGCGGCTGATAATCGGTATCATGTCAGATAAAGTTCATTCTCAAAATTCGATTCATCTGCTCTGACTATTCTTCAATTCAAGAATAACATCTTGTACTTTCACATCCAAAAAGTACTCAGATCCTTCTGATCGTCTGTATTACAATTCACTAGTAAACCTAATGTCTCAATTTGAAACAATACTTCTTGGCTTACTGTGACATCTCACACAATTCTGATCACGGGTCAGTGATTCAGTCGTACAGACATATCATCTTACCCAGTAACTTCAGTCAATCTGATCATAACTACCACATGTTTACCTCATCTATACCGCTTCATCATGGTAGTTTCGCAAAATATTCTTTCAACTCATAATCTCATTTCAATTTCTGGAGTTTCTAAACTATCACTGAACTCATCTGGTCAACGATTTTCAACTTCATCAGAAACTCTCTATATGTTTAACTTCGAAAACGTACCAATTCTGTTACATTTGTTTGCTTTATCTTATGATAAAACAATTATTGGATGAATCTTAAATTCATTGTTGTGCATTTTCTTCAAAATCTGAGATTTTTTTTCAGAAATATCAAGCACAACCAGATAATCAATCACAAACGAATTCATCCATTCTGATTTGAGGCTTCAATTCATATCTCAATCTGGCATTCTTTACTGAAGTCTCATCGTTTCAATTTACTTTCTGTGGTTTTTTTTTCATCTTCTGAATAGTTCTGGCTCATTTCCAATCGAAAATTATTCTGATTGGTGATATATTCGTCTGAATATTCAAACCAGAACACACAGAAATCTGAAATTAATTCATCGGATGCCTATTTCATTCCTCATTTCTATATCCAAATACCGAAAATTCATATCATCTAACCCAAAAATCATGGATCATATTCAAATTCTTGTATCAGTTACGAGTAAACAATCTTAAAATACGCTGAAATATCCATCAAAGGATTAAAAATTCTCAAAATCAAAAGAAATAAATCAAGATTGAGAAAATCCCTCAATCAAGGTCATCCAAAATCAAATCTTCTGGATAACAAACTCTGCAAAGTGAAAACAACTCACTTGCATCACCCAACTCAGAATGAGTGAATCAACACAGGCTCTAAACGAAAGTAATGTGCCATGAGAGCCAATCAATATTCAATCATTTCAAGAATCATATTTCCAATTGATGTAATCGATTCAACATAATCAAAGAAAAGACTCAACTGTAACTGATTTTCATATCATCGTCTATCTTGTAAACCTCAAAAGCAGCATTCAATTCATCAATTCATCAAGTCTCCATAAAATTCCAGTTCACAACTTAAACTAAAGTCAAAATCTTACTGGAATATATCTGTCATCTCTATTCATCGGCATATCTATCAATGCTGATTTAGATCTTGAACATATTTAGTGCATCGAATATACTGATTTCGGAATATTTCTGTAGTCAAACATCGTATATCAAACCGAAATCACAGAATCTTAATTCGAGAGTCTATATCATATCATCATATTCATATGCACATTATGTTCTTGCTGATCTAATTTTATCGCTTCTTATCATCAATTCTTCTGCTAATCTGTATTCGATTATTGCATCATCATCTATCATGCAACATAAACAGATATTTCAATATGAACACAATCATATTTAGTAGTTCCATTTTTCAGTTCAATTCACAAAGTCTCTTTTCTAATACAGAGGTGACCATATAATAAGCTTTCAGCTATCATGTATCTATTGCACCAATAACATAAACAGGTTAAAACGAAATAAATATGTTACCTGCAATTTCGTTCTCAGGTGCAATTTCATTCTGATCCTCTGTATACTTCTGGAACCTTTCTTCATTCGAATCTTCTCAGAATCTGATTTACTTAGGAAATCGCCTAATACATCTGCCTGAACTGTTTTTACACTGATCGTTAGGATATCTCCTCCCACAATGAGTGTAATAATCATTAGCATACTCTGCATTCAGAACCAGACTAATCTGTCTCAGTTCGCTAGAATTAAAGAACTACTTCTAGACTGTTCATCTCATATCTGCTCTAAAATAGAAATTGTAGCTAAAGTTGTGATTATCTCACATACTATGGCATGTCTACAATTTCATTCTTTCTACCTCTTCATTCAAATTCAGTTCTCTTAGCCTTATCTATGTCTTTCATAAAATGTTTCAGTCGTCCACATTTATGCAGACATAATCCTCGAATCCAAGCCACCACTAACAATTCAATGTTTAGCTTCTTCATCATCATCATCAACAATTCAAAGAATTGTAGTAAACTTGAAAATCAAATAAGGCATTCTCCAAGATTCAAAATATTTAAAATATTCGACTTCTAATGGTTATATCTTTCTTTCTGATCATTTCTATCTGTTGTGACAAAGAATCGTGAATCAAAATTTGTTCTGAGCACTTACCAACAAATAAATATACCTCAATTCTGTCAGAATTTCTTCATCAAAATCTATCAGCTGGTTGCTAGGTCTTGAAGTTGGTAGACAGTCAATCTGATACGTCATTCATCGGTATCTTTCAGGTATCTGAACGACTGATCAAGTTCTTCAAGCCAACTTCTACCTGCAATATCATCTATTCATTCGCTGATATTCTGTTCTGTTCAATCAGAGATACTTCTTTCAACTGAGCAATATTGTTCTGTTCAGTCTGACCATACAATTCTGTTTAGTCTAGGGTGCTTACATCACCCAAAGAACACTGTTTTCTTCGATTCTGGGTGCTTACATCACCCGGGAAAAATCTTATAAAAAAATCAGTAAGAAATTCAAAAATTTACAAATCAGTAAATCAAGCAGTTGAATTTCAACGATAGATCACGTTCACATGAAATTTATCAAATCATCGAATCATCAAATCGAGTAATGCATAATCATGCAATACTGTAAATGCATGTGACTCAATCTACCCCGCTCAACTTCTATCTCAGTCCAAGAAACTTATGCTCTGATACCACCTGTTGTGGGGACCTCGGGTTGCTAATCTCATCTTAAGGGAAATTAACGATTAATAAAACAATTAATCAGACATTAAAAGAATAAATAAATCAAGAGCTAAATTTTTTTAAAAAAAAATTCCATCACCTCGCTCGATCGGTCAAACTTCACCGATCGAGCGAGCTATAAAAATCAAGCTCTCGGGTCTGCATCATTTTTTGTCTCACTCGATCGGTCAAATCTTACCGATCGAGCGAGCAGGAAAATTCAAGTTTTCTGCCCGATAAAAACAGGCCTCTCTCGATCGGTAACATTCACCCGATCGAGCGGGCTCCTTTTCCAGAAAATGTCTGCAATATTTTCTTGCTGTCAAACCTTGCATCATCAGTCCAAATGCATTCAATATCAACTCAATTCATGGTTTATAAATTCTAAAACATGCATATCAACATGTATAAAGTTTCAAGTATCAAATCATGCATTTAATACATCAATCGAATAGCGTAAGAACATGAAACGATAAGCTACACTAAGTCTCAAACGTGAGCTTCTAAATCACAAGTTTCATGTCAAATTCAATACTATCTAACTACCAATATTTAGCTTAAACCCGAGTCCACACTTGCTAACTCTTGCTCCCGAGCTATCAACGTCATCTCAGACTAGCTCCTGCCCCATCTGTTGCAATGCACACATACAAAACAAAGCAACAGCCGGATAAACTCCGGTGAGAAATCATCTCAGTATAAGCAACATATCAAAAGCGTTAAATAAATCATTTCAAATAACTCTAAACATAACGACTCACGAATAGAGTAATTAACGCTTAGAATAAGAATTGATTCATATAAATTCGTTGTCATCAAGATTCATAAATGATCTTGACATGGATATTCATCTATCGAAGTTGTCTCAGACTTGAAAATAAGATCGCCTCAGATCTTGGCATAGAATCAACTCATATAATCCTCATATCATAATCATATCGACTCAAATCAAAGATCCACTACCTGGGATGGATCGACAACATCAAAAAAAAATCAAAACATAAACAAGTATGTGGTTTTTGTGGGACAACTCAAGAATAATCGATCTTGAGTTTCAAACTCCCTGACTCGCGATGTTGTCATTATACCTTCTTATTTCTTCTATTTTGAACGCTTCAAATCTGAAACATAGCATCAAAACATTCATATAAATCTTCATTCTATTCAAGCATTTCAATATCGATTCAAAATCTTCAATATGTCGTCAATCATATTGCTTCAAACCTCAACGTCTTCTTCTTCGGTTTGGATTCAAAGTTCTTGAGTTGCAGCCTTCAAAACTAATCTGAAATTAAGAATAAAATTGCTACAACATTAACATCATCTTCAAGAACATCTCGGATCAATCATAGGCTATCAAAACAGTCCAAAAAAATGAATCGACGACATAGCGATTAAAACTCGGTAACCGACTTAATATCGAAACCATTTTCAACTTCAATTATGGCTTCTCATCCACATATCAGCAAAATAACATCATATTCCCAGCATATCAGAAGCATACATTTGAGATACATGCTGTGACAACTCATGAGAAATCATACGACTTCAAATAACCGATTCGACATCGATACGGAAAGATATAAACCATCAAAATCAAGATTCATGTTCAACGTCTGATCTTTCCAACATACTGATTTCAAAATATATCAAAAACCTCACAATACTTACATCAAATTGAAGTCCTCGTTGCAAGGATTCCAAAACTTTTTCGGAATTGAAATCGGACAATCGGATCAAAAGTTACGACGATTTGAAAATCAAGAATAAAAAGGAAAATACGGTCTCGGCTGTTCCTGCTCTCAATTCTGAATTCCTTATGCATTTTACACGTAGCATGCTGATAATCTGATTAAAATCAGATATGTATTGCATAAATTACAATTTAGTCCCTCAAGTCTTTATTAATTGCAAGTCGGTCCTCGGTCCTCTTTTTAATTCAATTTCAATCCTAAATAATTTAAGAATATTAGAATTAAAATCAAAACTCTAAATATTCCAAAATTAAATATACTCGGATTAGAATTAAATAAATTCATATTAATTAAATAATCCCGGCCTTTTGCATTTTAGCCCTTCAAACTTTGATATTTGCAAACCAGTCCTTGATCGGGTTGTATCTTCAAAATTAATCTTCTTTAATTCCCGAAACATGAAATTTAATCTTAAATTCCATAAATATTCAAATCGAATATTTATTCTTTTAATTTAAGAATTCTCGGAATTTAATTCTCAAAATCCGTAAATTCTCAAATTAAATATTTTCGACTCGGAAATTAAATCTATCATTTCCATAACCTCTCAAATCAATATTAGCCCATAATATGGAATTTAATTCTCAAATCCCATAGTTAATAATTTAATATTTTTGGGTCTTACAAAGTCCATCTTGATCAACTCCTATTTCCACTCAGGAATAGGTAAACTGTGAAGCAACCCTCCAGGTCATCGGTGTTCTGCCTTGACCTGCTGACACACCAAACATCTAGAAACATATAGATACACACTCCTCTTCATTTCTTTCCACAAAAACCTAGTACTCAAATCCTTGTACATCTTGTTTCTTCCTGGATGAATACTCAACTTAGAACGATGAGCCTGGGATAAAATATCCTCCCTCAGAGTATCATCCTGTGGAACAACAATAAGGCCAGATAAACAGAGAAACCCATCTGACTGATAATGGAATCCAGACGAACTATCATCCCTGGCTAAACGATCCAAACGCTGGGTCTTTGGATCAGCCATCTGAGCGTCTCCAATCCGAGAATACAAAGCAGGGTCAAATAAGATCGCAAACATCTGGATACTCTGATTACCTTTCTTATGCTTGAATGTATACCCTGAAGAACAACAATATTCAATAATATTAGTTATAGAACCAGTCTGGAGTGCAGACATTCGCACCTTGCGACTTAAAGCATCAGCGATGAGATTAGCAACTCCTGGATTGTACTTAATTTCACGGTCATAATCCTTAAGCAAATCCATCCAACGTCTCTGCCTCATGTTCAATTCTTCCTGAGTAAACAAATACTTGAGATTTTTGTGGTCTGTGAAGATCTCAAATCTCTCGCCATAAAGATAGTGATGTCAGATCTTCTACGCAAATACAATAGCTGCTAACTCAAGATCATGCACTGGGTAGTTTTTCTCATGAACTTTCAACTATATAGAGGCGTATGCAATAACATGCCCATTCTGAGTCAGGACACATCCCAATACCTGAAGAGAAGCATCCGTGTACACTACATACCCTCCAGATCCAGATGGCAAAGCCAACACAGGCGCAAAAGTCAACCGTCTACGAAGTTCACATAAATTCTCTTCACATTCTGAGGACCACTCTAAATGCACACTCTTTCGAGTTAGTTGTGTTAAAGATCGAGCTAGCTGCAAGAAATTCGCGATAAAAGCGATGATAATATCTTGCTAGACCCAGAAAACTATGAATCTTAGCTACCGTCGTCGAACGTGACCAGTTCATTACTGCCTCAATCTTGCTCGGATATATAGACACTCCATCCTTGGATATAATGTGGCCAAGAAATACCACCCGATCCTTCCAAAATTCACACTTACTCAATTTGGCGTACAACTGTCTATCCCTCAGAGTTTGCAACACCAGTCTCAAATGGTAAGCGTGTTCATTCACATCATGTGAATACACCAAGCATCAATAAATACGACGACAAACTTGTTTATAAATTCTCAAAATACACGATTCATCAGATCCATAAATATATCTGGTGCATTAGTCAACCCAAATTGCATTACTAGGAACACATAATGCCCATACCTGGTCCTAAATGTTGTCTTGGCTATACCCTGATCTTGGACTCTCATCTGATGATATCCAGATCTCAAATCAATCATCGAGTAAACCAAAGTACCCTGCAACTGATCAAACAGATCATCTATATGAGGCAAAGGATACTTATTCTTGATTGTTACCCTATTCAACTGGCGATAGTCAATGCACAGACGCATAGACCCATCCTTTTTCTTCACGAACAGAACAGATGCTCCCCAAGGAGAAACACTAGGGCGAATGTAACCCTTGTCCAATAGATTCTGAAGCTGCTGCTTCAACTCATGCATCTCTGACAGAGCCAGATGATACGGTGCTCGAGAAATAGGTGAAGTCCCTAGCATCAGCTCTATGCCAGACTCAACTTCGCGCACTAAAGGAAATCCTGGAATCTCATCTGGAAATACATCTGGAAATTCATTCACAACAGGAATAGCTTCTATACCAACACTTCCAGCGAATGTATCAACTACATAGATGAGGTAGCCTTCCGCACCAGATTCCAAAGCTCGACAAGCTTTCAAAGCTGATACCAATGGCATCTGAGGTCGCGCTCCCTCATTGTAAAAGAACCAGCTATCATCGCCAACCGGATGAAATTTTATCAATCTCTGATAACAATCCACTGAAGCTCAGTATGTAGTTAACACATCAATTCCCAAAATTCAATCAAAATCCTCCATTACTAATATCATAAGATTCACCATCAAGACATTCCCTTCGAACTCTAAGGGCAACCCATCACTAGACGCATAGCTGACGCAGACTGACCCGTCGGGGTATAAACAACAACCACTGTATCTGCTATAACTTTCTCATTCTTATCCACTGCCTGATCGTGCCTCAAGGCAAACACTTGGCTGGAAGCACAAGTTTTTAAATTAGAACCCCCTGTCGACTGTCTCTGTGGCCTCTGCTGCACTGAAGCTTGAGAACCAGAACCTGAGGCAGAACCAGCTCCCCCGGCCTATGGACAATCCTTTTTCAGGTGGCCAATCTCTCAGCATCGAAAACACGCCCCTGAAACCTTCCGGCACCTTTTAGCAGGATGATTCCCACCACAATTCTTGCAAGGACCCTGATTCTTTCTGCCAAAACGCATCACCTCCCCGGATCCTGAGGAATAAGAAGTACAACTAGACTTCTTGAATGACTGAGCGCGGGGACCCAAAGAACTTGCGGGTCTAGATTAGTAGAAAGATTTATTACGGCAGATGATGTCCTTTGCCTGGTGATATCAGCTCACTAATCCCTCATAAGTCATGTCATCTCCCACAGCAACTCGATCATGAATCTCCGGATTAAGGCCTTGGAGGAACAGATTATACTTCGCCTCCGTGCTATAAGAAATCTAGGGGCAATAGGGCAGTAACTCAAAGAACTTCAACTGGTACTCATCGATCGACATCGATCCCTGCCGCAAACCCAGCAACTCACTTGTCTTCGCTTGTCGGAGAGCAGGAGGAAAATACAGCTTATGAAAAGCCATGCGGGACTCATCTCAGGTAGCAACTCCTTGGAATTCAATAAAAGGCGCAGAAGTAGAATCCCACCACTTTAAAGCTCGTCTTTCTACCAGGAAATCAAGAGTCTCCATCCGCTGCTCCTCAGTACATCGGAACTCCCGGAAACAAACTTCCATACGTCGTAGCCAGTTCCCCGCATCCTCCGGTGACTCTCCTCCAACTAAAGGTTTCGGACTCATCTACATAATCCTATGCAAGCTAAAATGCCTGTGATCATCATGGAGATGGTGATGACGACCCCGACGATGCTCCCAATCGTCCTGATCACCCCAGCGTCAACCTATGCTGCCGTGGCTACTCTTGTCACCATGACCCGCCATCTAAACGATGATTAAAGGTTAATCCCAATTTCAACAATCTAGATCACAAGATTACTATGCATGCTCTGATATCATAAATTTAGTGACCCGCACCATTATTACCTACTAATCAGAAGCTTAAGCATGCATTTAACATAATTAAATAAATCAAAAATTAAACAGCGGAAAACTTAAACAACAATAAAATATTTTTTACAACCATATCAAATAAATCCAGTGTATTAACCCAAATACAACATAAACAAAAGCCTAGACATAGCCCTGCTGGTCATCCAACGCCTAAGCCCTCCTGGAACCACCCGTATCGTCCAGCCGCATACCTGCCCCATGGAAATGGATGTTCAGATACAATAAAGTATGGGACGTGAGCATGATAATCTCAGTACTAGTATGAGTATACGGTGTTATGTGTGCATGTATGCAAGTGAACTGGGTACCAAGACTCTCAGGTCAAGAAACAAGCTCATAGACCGGGCCCAGAGTATATATCACACTGCGCCGTCGCCTCAAGAGGTGGCTCATATACCCAGTGGATAATGGTGACCTGATACTAGTATAAGTGTCCAACTATCACGGTGACCTAACACAAGACTTATGTATCCAACCATCTACAAACTCGTAGGGTGAGCGCTCTACTACAGGATACCTCTAAGTTAAAGGCTCAATATGTTCATGTATGCAACATACAGTCATGACATGTTGTATATAAAAGCATATAAAACATGCAATCACATAATCCATGCAAACACATAATACATGCATACTCAATCTGGATATCTCGAATAATACTTTCGTACTTCATAAACTAGGCAAGCTAGACCAGCACTATGTCCAAGCTTATAATCCGCACTACAATGCAAAGTACTCATGCATTATAATCTTATTCTAAATCCTTAACTACTCTATAGCATACTCCCTATTTACTATAAGGAGCCAGAGCTATACCTGCGTCCGTTGTCAGCCCGCTGATGACGACTGCACCAAAACTTGGGCACCGCTCTGCCGCAACCCCAGAGCACCTGGCCAACCTCTGAACCAAGCCTAGAAAGGCTGGAATCACCCCAAAAAACCTAGGAAAAGCCTAAGAACCGAGATAGGAGAGCTGAATGGTGTGAATAAAAGTGAGCCTCGGATGGCCTATTTATAGGCGGAGTTCACACGGTCCGAACTGGGTTCGGATGGTTTGAACTGCCACTTGTCCGATCCAAATAGACACCTGGACCCCGCTCAGTTCGGACGGTCCGAACTGGGATCGGATGGTCCAAACTGACACTTGTCCGATCCACTAAGACACCTGGACACTGCTGAGTTCGGATGATCCAAACTGGGTTCGAATGGTCCGAACTTGTCTGCACGCTCCGAACTGATTTGGTCCTTACGAACTCATTTTGGACCCCCAGGACCTACCCTACCATTTTCGGACGTTCTGGATCTGATTTTCCAAATATTTTCACCAAATAAGGACTCCTTGAACATGTTTTAACACTTTTAAAATTATATGTCATTTTCTAACATGTTTAAAATCTCTTAATCTTGTAAAATGGAATCGGGCTACTAATATGCCAAGCATACACCATTCTTTTCAATTAAGCTCAAAGGGGACACTATGAAAAAATTTTATTTACATGGTAGGTTCAAACGCATAAAAAATCGCCTATATCATTTTCATATTCGCTCACAATCTAGATATACGCCTCAAAGAATATGTAGTTAAGTTTTGACATGGACTAGCGACTTCCTAAGACTATCACAAGGCTCACACGACCTTCACTATGTCATATACACTTCACAAGCCATGACTCTTGCGTGCTCAAAAATATTCAACAACCATATTAAAGTCTAATTTGCATTGGAGATCAAAGTGTTCCAAGGTTAGCAAATCATCTATTTTCAAAAGCATGCATCTCATCAATTAGATATCATCATAGGCTAGTGATTTTCAATAGTCATATTCATCACTAACTATGAGCTCTAAAATTTTTTTTTTTTTGAGAAAACCAGTTAAATCCTCTAATTGACTGGCTAAGTTTTCTCCCCCATACTTAAAATCTTACATTGTCCCCAATTTAAGTGAAGGAAAAAAATTCAAAAAAAATAAATAATAAAATTTGAAAAGAAAATACTCCCCTTGGGTTGCCTCCCAAACTGCGCCTGATTTTCAGTCTTTAGTTTGACCCTCAGAAGCACTCCTTAAAGAGCGGATGATGCCTAGAATAAGTGTCATATGACACCACAAATGGTTCTTTGTTCCATGTGCCCTCAAGCTTGGCTAGATGTATACAGTTTAAGCTCGTCACCTCAACAACACTCCATAGTAGCTGGTAAACATGGGAAGATAACATCTCTGTGGGCTCTCGGAAGCCAAAATCTTTTGAAACTTGTATTGATGGAAGGGAATGATCTTGAGGATGTGTGTATGATAATAATATCGATGAGCTCAAATAGATTGTAGTGACCCGTAACCATAATTAACGATTAATGGGTATATTAATCGTGTGATCATGTTTTTCATTATTAATACATGATTAAGGAAGTTTCGGTTGGATTAACGGACTTCAGGAATGGATTCAGAATGATCGAAAATGGCCCGAAGGGTGACCAGGAATGGAAGCAACGTTCATGAACAGAAGCAACGTTCTGGCATCGGATGTCATTCGTGACGTCAGCAAGATGACGTCATTGCTTACGCACTTGATGGGACATCGGAAGCAACGAAGAGGAATGGACGCAACGTTTGTCAGGAAAAATGGATGCAACGATGGAGAATGGACGTTCCGTTCCGTGTCTATAAATATGAGGGCCGAGACTTCATTTGAGGTGCACCAATTCCTCTCTTCTCTCTCTACTCCTAGGCCTTCTAACTCAAATCTAGAGAGATCTATGTGTCCTATCGGGATTCCGGAAGTGGCACAGCGATCTAGACGTCGCAGCGGAGCTGTGGCCTAGTTTTGAGGTTATCGACAGAAAAGGGCTAACGACGGACGCATGTATAACTTTGGCTTCCTAAAAATATTTAGGAGTATGCTATAGCTTAGTTAAGGCTTTTAGAGCTTAATTATTGATGCATGGGTAATTGCATTATAGTAGAAGTAGACTGGACTAGTAGGCTTGGAGTCTAGATCAGCGGAGCTAGGTTTTGACCAGCAGTTGTTAGAGGTACGTAAGTAATGACCGAGATAGCCGGCATGATATATTTTCATGCATGTTGCATGAGTATGTGCTATATGTTTTATCATGTTTTAGCATGTTTTAGCGCCTTAGCACATGCATGAATTTTACGTGTGACTGCGTCCGGAGTGATGTGAGTCATTGACAGTCTCCATAGGGAACAGTGATCTTATGTTGGACTCGAGTCAGGTATGACAGTTTCCATATGGGAATTGTATCCTGTTTTGGATTCGGGTCAGGATGGGGTTGGCTCAGCCCTGATATAGAATATACGAGTACCCCGCGGAGTCGCTCTCTAGCCAGTACTGTATATTCCTGGCACCATGACCAAGTATTTTACCTGGGATTTTAAATCATTTGTGTGCGCATATTTGTACATATATCATTTCTTATGTATTGAGCGTTATCGCTCGCACCCCTGTGTTTGGGTATTGTGGTGTACCTTGTGGCAGGGCAGGTTTGAGGCTGGACGGTCCAGGCGGCTCTCAGCAGGATTGAGGATCTGGGAGTGTGAGGTTTTAGAGGGTAGGGATTTGTTTACCCTGAACCTTTGATTTGGTTGTATAATGGTATTTATACACTTTTGTTATCGTCGGTTGTATTCTGCCGATTGGATTTGTTGTATTTTAAATTATCCGCTCCTTACGCTTTAAGTTTTATTGCATGTGCTAATTAACTCTGATTAGATAGTGGATCCGGGTTGGGTCACTACATCGATAGACTCTTGAACTCCGTCATCCTCAAACTTGAGTGGCAACATATTTTCATCATACCCTATTTATTCCAGAATATCTTTCGACTGAGGTTCAATAAGAAGAGAAGACTCAAACACCTCTAAATTTTCAACAGGATTTGATTCGCACTCCCAATCCTGGTTCTCTGAGTCATCATCATTGAACCAAATTGGGTTGGTCATTGCTTGAGTATCTTGCTTCACTTCCTATTCTTGGTGTTCATGGAGGATTTATCTCTTGATATTCTCTATTTTCTCCACAAGGTGGCATCTAGAATTTATTAGATCTTCTATATCTACCTCAGTCGATGCCACATACGTGCTCATTATATCCTCTAGCGGATGTAAGACCAATTGAGAACAACTTACCTCCTCCTTTTGAAGCTCGAATGGTTGGTCTGTAAAATCCGGGTTTTGAGTATCTTGTGGGTATTGGTGGCTCCATACTTGTGGTGTAAGATCCAAATATCGGTAATAGTCAAATTCTACCATATCATCCAACAGGTGCATCATACTATCATCATCTCGGCAAAATAGTGGACTACTGGTTGTGAAAGCTCCATAAATTACCCAACTTCTTGTCAGTTGTCACAGCATCCAAACCATCAAAAAAAAATTTAAGGAGATAATAGTTAGAAAAATCATGATACCGGAAGATGGTTGCCAAATCATTGAATCTCTCACATGCTACGTAGAATGGCTCTTCGTGTTTCTGGATAAAATTTGTGAATACTTGTCGATTTGACATCTCGAAGTATTACACCATAAGAATTCTTGCAGAAACAGATTAGAAAACGGTAGATAGAATGAAAACAAAACACAAATAAATCAAACAACGCCTCCCCGGAAATGGCGCCAAAATTTGGTAGCGCTTATTTGTGTCACGCCCAAATTAACCCAACTCAATTCAGAAAATTAAATGTGTAGCAGCGAGAGTAGAGATCGTTCATACGAGGAAGGTAAAATTTATTGTGATCTTAAAAATACTGGAATAAAATAAGAAAGGGGTTTTTTTATTTGAAATTAACTACTTAAAATTAAAAGCAAATAAAACAAATTTTATTAACTAGCATACAAGATTAAAATTATAGTGAAACAATTAATTAAACAAACCTTGATATCGGTTGACTAAGCCATTGAAGTTTATTCACTCGATCATCGATTCTCTAAAAATAATTAATCCACATTTGAATATTCATCATTGAAAATTTAATTTCTATCTCACATTAATCTTAGTTAATTAGACACAAACGTTTCTTACCAATAAATCAACCAACATACAAGCGATCAAGATTTAAATCCAAGGTAGCATTCAAACTAGTGAGATTAATGAATCTAGACAACACAAACACAAGAGGTTGTATTTAATCTAGTCAATCGTTGTTCCTACGAATTAACAAATTCACAAGCGTAAATTATTAATCATAATTGCTTTGAAAATTAGAAGAATCAAACAAATACGGATTTGATATCTAATTTAGCTTTAGATTGTATGAGAAACTCATTAGGTGATCAATCTAATAATCAAACACACAAGCATGAAAATCAATTCCAAAAAACTCTTGATACTCAAATAACAAATCAAACGATGAACGTGTATCAAAATCTCACGAGAAAAATAAAACTTCAAGGATTCGTCTTCCTCAACCAAGAATTAAAACTTAGAAGAATTGTAGTAGCTCGTACCCAAAATCAGTGATTTAGCGTAATCAAATCATTAGTCCTATTAAGTAAGATTAAACATGATTAAGGGAAACTCTTAATGGATTATCGGAGTCCGGAATTGGATTCAGAACACTTGAAAATGGTTTGAAGGTTGTCGAGTTCGGAGGCTCCGAAGTTAAGGATCGGACGGTCCGAAGTCAGGGTTCGGACGTTCCGAAGAGTGGTTTGGACGCTCCGATCTTGCTGCCGACAGTCGTCATGTATGACGTCATCATGCAGACGTAAGAAATGACATAATATTGGGATCGGACGATCCGAAGTCGAGATCGGATGCTCCCATCGTGTTCGGACGCTCCAAAGTCCAGTTCGGACGATCCGAACTCCGTCTATAAATAGGAGGGCCGAGATTCAGATTTAGACGCATCAATCACCTCTTCTCTCTCAATTCCTTAGCCTTCCAGCTTAGATCTAGGGAATTCTAGGCGTCCCGTGGGGAATCCGGAAGTGGCATAGCGATCCAGGCGTCGTAGCGGAGCTGTGGCCTAGATTTGAGGCACTTGACAGCAAAGGGCTAACGACGGACGAAGGTATAGCTTTTTCTTCCTAAAAATATTTAGGAGTATGCTTTAGCTTAGTTAAGGCTTTTAGAGCACTTTAATGATAGTAGTATCATTTGGCAGTGTAGAGCAGACTATAGGCGTGGACCTAGAGTTGGTAGAGCTTGCACTGATTTGAGGTACGAAAGTACTGTTCGAGATATTCTGACTGAGTATGCATGTATTATGTGACTGCATGGTTTATATGTCATTGATTTATGCTGCATTCATTTGCATATTGAGCTATCTCCTTTGAGATGTCTGCTAGTAGGGTTATTCTCTATCCTGTTAGTGGTTGGACTTCCATCGATTTGGGTCCGGCATATCCACTGGTATTATGGTATGGGAGCCACCTCCTGAAGCGACGGCACAACGTGCTACATACCAGGGCCCGGTCTGTCTCTGTTATCTGATCCTTGACCTCGAGTTTATAGGGAGTTCACTTTGCATGCATGTATACTCATACTCTCGTACTGAGCGTTTTATGCTCACGTCTCGTACTCTGTGTTTCTGGACACCCTATTCCATGGGGCAGGTTTGCGATTGGATGAGGCGGGTGGATCCAAGAGGGGCTAGGCAGTGGTTGGCCAGCTGGAGCTTCGTCTAGGTTTTATTTATGTTGTTTTGGGTTGATATAGCTATTCGATTTGGTTTTATATTATTTGGATAAATTATAGATTCCTTTCCTTGGGATTGTATTTATTTATGGTTTCCGCAAGTTTATTCTGATATCTGTCTTATTAAGTTAATTGCATGCCTAAGTTCTGTTTAGTATGTGATCCGGGTAAGGGTCACTACATTTATGGTATCAAAGCATGCATAGTATTCTTGGGATTTAGACTCTGCATAAGGTAACCGTGAGGTACTTTTGTAGATGGCAGATCGTGACGACCAGAGTTCTCATGGCAGTATTGGTGGGCGTTGGGGTGATGCCAACCGGGATACTCGTCGGGAACGCTGCCATCATCATCGAGATGAGGACCGTTTCAGTGTACGTCAATTCTTGCAGATGGGGCCTAAGCCCTTAGTTGGAGGTGAGTCTCCGGAGGATGCGGAGAATTGGTTAGACAGCATGGAGACGACTTTTCAGACTTTCCACTGCACCGAGGAGCAGAAGATGGAGACCCTTGGCTATCTTCTGGATGGGCGAGCCCGTAGGTGGTGGAGGCTTACTTTTGCACCTTTGGTTTCGGCTAGAGGAGTGGCCACCTGGGCCGAGTTCCGCACAACTTTTCAGAAGCTGCATTTTCCTCCTGCACTCCGTCAGTCGTAAGCGGTCGAGCTACTGAGTCTGCGCTAGGGAGCCATGTCTATTGATGAGTATCAGCAGAAGTTCTTTGATCTGCTATCCTATTGCCCCGAGATTGCCGACAGCTCTGGGATGAAGTATAATCTGTTCCTTCAGGGCCTTAACCCTGAGATCCATGACCGTGTGGCGGTTGGTGATGACATGTCCTACGAGGGTTTGGTGAGCCATTGTCACCAGGCGGAGGACAGCATTCGGTGGAACAGGTTTTTCTCTCAGTCGAGACCTGCTAGTTCTTTAAGTCCCCGTGCCCAATCTTTCAAGAAGTCTGGATCTACTTCTTCCTCTGGCTCTGCTGGTGTTGTCCGTTTCGGTAAGAAGGACAATTGTGATCACTGTGGGAAGAACCATCCATCCGACAAGTGCCGCAGAGCTTCTGGAGCTTGTTTCCATTGTGGAGAGACTGGTCATATCCAGAGGGATTGTCCACTATCTGGGGGAGGCGGTTCTGGTTTTGGTTCAGGATCTGGTTCTCAGGCCACCGTTCAGCAGAGGTCGCAAGGACAGCCTGCTGGGAGTTCTCATTTGAGGCCACGAGCTTCTGGCCAGGTGTTTGCCCTGAGACATGATCAGGCAGTGGAGGAGAATGAGAAAGTCATTGCAGGTACATTTCTGCTTTATGGTATACCTGCTCTTGTACTTATTGACACTGGTGCATCTCATTCCTTCATTTTTGCACGTTTTGTTAAAAGGCATAAGTTACTATGCATTGCACTAGACGTAGTGATGTCTGTTTCTACTCCGACGGGCCAATCTGCTTTGGCTAAGCGTCTAGTGATGGGTTGCCCTTTAGAGTTCGAAGGGAACATTCTGTTAGCGAATCTCATGGTCCTGGTGATGGACGACTTTGATTGCATTCTGGGAATAGATATGTTGACTACCTATCGAATTTCAGTGGACTGCTATCAGAGATTAGTATGCTTTCATCCAGAGGGGAGTGAGAGCTGGTTTTTCTATGGAGAGGGAGCGCGACCCCCGATGCCTTTGGTATCAGCTTTGAGAGCCTGTCGAGCTCTACAGTCTGGCGGGGAAGGCTACCTTATCTATGCAGTTGATTTGTCCACTAAGAGCATTGAGATAGAGAGCATTCCGGTCGTGTATGAATTTCCAGATGTATTTCCTGATGAGATTCCGGGTTTTCCTCTTGCTAGGGAAGTCGAGTTTGGCATAGAGTTGATGCCAGGTACTTCACCTATTTCTCGAGCACCGTATCGTCTGGCTCCGTCAGAGATGCGCGAGTTGAAGAATCAGCTACAGGATCTTTTGGACAAGGGGTACATTCGTCCTAGTGTATCTCCTTGGGGAGCTCCTGTTCTCTTTGTAATCTGTTGTCTTGTATTGATGACATGTTTGATCAGTTGCAGGGCACGTCATTTACTCCAAGATTGACTTGAGATCTGGGTATCATCAGTTGAGAGTCCGTGATCAGGACGTAGCCAAGACTGCATTCCGTACTCGCTATGGGCATTACGAATTCCTAGTGATGCCATTTGGTTTGACTAATGTGCCAGCTATATTCATGGATCTGATGAACCGTGTCTTCAGGGAGTATTTGGACAAGTTTGTCGTGGTCTTCATTGACGACATCTTGGTGTATTCGCGTAATACGGAAGAGCATGTTTCTCACTTGCGGTTGGTACTGCAGACTCTTTGAGATGAGCAGTTGTACGCCAATTTGAGTAAGTGTGAGTTCTGGATGGATAGACTGGTCTTTCTTGGCCATATCATATCCAGGGAGGGGATTTCTGTTGATCCAAGCAAGATTAAAGCGGTACTTAATTGGTCGCGTCCGACGACGGTTGCGGAGATCCGTAGTTTTTTGGGTCTAGCAGGGTATTATCGTCGCTTCATTCTGAACTTGTCTCAACTAGCTTGACCTTTGACGCAGCTTAATCGCAAGGGTGTAGACTTCGAGTGGTCCTCCGAGTGTGAGGAGAATTTTTGTGAGCTTCGACAGCGGTTGACCTCTGCGCCGGTGTTGGCATTACCGTCAGGATCTGGAGGGTATGTGGTATACACTGATGCTTCTGTTCAGGGGTTAGGTTGTGTTCTGACTCAGAATGGGCATGTGATCGCATACGCTTCTAGACAGCTGAAGCTTCACGAGGACAACTACCCAGTCCATGATTTGGAGTTAGCAGCCATTGTGACGCCCGGGGCTGAAGAGGCAGGGAGTGATCGCCGGTGCCAAGAGGTTGCATGGACAATGAGCGGCTCCTGGTAGGCTTTTAGGCGGAGGGAGACATGAATGAACCGATCCCGTGCCGGAATGAGAGGGATTCTGAGACTGTGTAGGTATGGGACTACATGGTTGAGGAGGGCTTAAAAGATTTCATATGTACTATTCATGTCAAGAAGGTGAATCTTCTTTTCGGGAGCTCATCACATAAGAACTCCAAAGTTAAGCATGCTTAACTTGGGGCAATTATAGGATGGGTGACCCTCTGGGAAGTTTCTCAGGGTGCGTGTGAGTGAGGACATAAGCACGCTGAAAAGACACGTCTTGATACAGTGGGTCGTTACAAATGGTATCAAAGCCGACCTCTCTTAGTACGGTATGGTTCGGGGACGAACCAAGCGGAAGCTGGTGGGCATGTGACGCCCGGGGCTGAAGAGGCAGGGAGTGATCGCCGGTGCCAAGAGGTTGCAAGGACAATGAGCGGCTCCAGGTAGGCTTCTAGGCGGAGGAAGACATGAATGAACCGATCCCGTGCCGGAATGAGAGGGATTCTGAGACTGTGTAGGTATGGGACTACATGGTTGAGGAGGGCTTAAAGGATTTCATATGTACTATTCATATCAAGAAGGTGCATCTTCTTTTCGGGAGCTCATCACATAAGAACTCTAAAGTTAAGCGTGCTTGACTTGGGGCAATTATAGGATGGGTGACCCCCTGGGAAGTTTCTCAGGGTGCGTGTGAGTGAAGACATAAGCACGCTGAAAAGACCCGTCTTGATACAGTGGGTCGTTTCAGCCATTGTGTTCGCTTTAAAGATTTGGCGCCATTATCTGTATGACGAGAAATTTGAGATCTTCACCGACCATAAGAGTCTCAAGTATTTGTTCACTCAGGCGGAGTTGAACATGAGGCAGAGACGTTGGATGGACTTGCTCAAAGACTATGATTGCGAGATTAAGTACCATCCGGGAGCTGCTAATCTCACCATTGATGCTTTGAGTCGCAAGGTGCGACTATCCGCACTTCAAACTTGTTCGATGTCTAGTGCGATCAGTGACTGTTTTACTTCAGGTTATACCTTCAAGCATAAGAAAGGTATGCAGAGTATCCAGATGTTTGCGATATTATCTGAGCCAGCTTTGTATTCGCGGATTCGAGATGCTCAGATGTCTAATTTGAAGACCCAGCGTTTAGCTCGTTTAGCTAACGAGGGTAGCTCGTCTGGATTTCATTATCAGTTAGATGGCTTTCTGTGTTTGTCTGGTAGGCTTGTGATTCTGCAAGATGAAGAGTTGCGAGAGGAGATTTTGTCTCAGGCACATCGCACTAAGTTGAGTATTCATCCTGGGAGCAACAAGATGTACAAGGATCTACGTACTCGTTTCTGGTGGAAAGGAATGAAACGCAGTGTTTATCAGTTTGTTTCGAGATGTTTGGTGTGTCAGCAGGTCAAGGCAGAGCACCGACGACCTGAAGGATTGCTTCACAGTCTGCCTATTCCTGAATGGAAATAGGAGTTTATCACAATGGGCTTTGTGACCCATTTGCCGGTATCCCCGAGGAACTGTGATGCTATCTGGGTTGTGGTAGATCGACTCACCAAGTCAGCGTATTTCATTGCCTATAGCTGGGAGTACAATGTGGATCGTATGGCACGGTTGTAAATTCAGGAGATCGTTCGACTTCATGGAGTGCCTGTGAGCATTGTCAGCGATCGGGACCCCAGGTTTACTTCTAGATTCTGGGGGAGTGTTCAGCGTGCGATGGGTACTACTCTCAGTTTGAATACTGCCTATCATCCAGAGACAGATGGTCAGTCAGAGCGCACTATCCGTACTTTGGAGGATATGCTTCGAGCGTGCGTTATGGATTTTGGTTCAGCCTGGCAGGATCATTTGCCATTGATCGAGTTCGCGTACAACAACAGCTATCATACTAGCATTGGGATGGCACCTTTTGAGGCGTTGTACGGACGACGTTGTCGTACTCCACTCTTCTGGAAAGAAGTGGGGGAGAGACAGGTTGAGGGATCGGAGTTTATCCAGCAGGCGATAGACATTGTTGATCAGATCAAGAAACAGATTAAGACTGCACAGGATCGTCAGGCCATCTATGCTAATATCAAGCGTAGGCCTTTGCAGTTCGATGTCGGGCAGAAAGTGTTTCTGAGAGTGTCACCTTTCCGCAAGATTCTCAGATTTGGTCTTAAGGGCAAGTTATCTCCCAGGTTTATCGGTCCGTTTGAGATCTTGGAGAGAATCGGCGATTTGGCTTATCTACTAGCTTTGTCGCTGCATCTATCCGGTATTCACGACGTGTTCCACGTATCCCTGTTGTGACGGTATGTGGCGGATGAATCTCATATTCTGCAGCGGTCTGAGGTTCAGGTGAACAAGGATTTGACCTATGTTGAGAAACCTATTCGTATCCTGGATTATAAGGATAAGGTTTTGCGGAACAAAGTCATTCCTTTGGTTTTGGTTCAGTGGCAGCGACGAGACACTGAGAAAGCTACTTGGGAGCTTGAGGACAGGATGCGTGAAGACCATCCTGAGTTGTTTTGATTTCATTTTTAAGATGTATTCAGCTGCAAAATTTTGTAAACGTTTGATTTGAATAAAGAATGTTTCTGATTTCTGTTTTACATTCAGTACTTAAGATCTGTTTTCGAGGACGAAACATCTTAAGTGGGGGAGAATGTAGTAGCCCGTACCCAAAATCAGTGATTTAGCGTAATCAAATCATTAGTCCTATTAAGTAAGAGCAAACGTGATTAAGGGAAATTCTTAATGGATTATCGGAGTCCAGAATTGGATTCAGAACACTTGAAAATGGTTTGAAGGTTGTTGAGTTCGGAGGCTCCGAAGTTAAGGATTGGATGGTCCGAAGTTAGGGTTCGAACGTTCTAAAGAGTGGTTCAGACGCTCCGATCTTGCTGCCGACAGTCGTCATGGATGACGTCATCATGCTGACGTAAGAAATGACGTAATATTGGGATCGAACGATCCGAAGTCGAGATCGGACGCTCCGATCGTGTTCGGACGCTCCGAAGTCCAGTTCGGACGATCCGAACTCCGTCTATAAATAGGAGGGCCGAGATTCAGATTTAGATGCACCAATCACCTCTTCTCTCTCAATTCCTTAGCCTTCCAGCTCAGATCTAGGAAATTCTAGGTGTCCCGTGGGGAATCCAGAAGTGGCATAGCGATCCAGGCGTCGTAGCGGAGCTGTGGCCTAGATTTGAGGCACTCGATAGCAAAGGGCTAACGACGGACGAAGGTATAGCTTTTGCTTCCTAAAAATATTTAGGAGTATGCTTTAGCTTAGTTAAGGCTTTTAGAGCACTTTAATGATAGTAGTATCATTTGGCAGTGTAGAGCAGACTATAGGCGTGGACCTAGAGTTGGTAGAGCTTGCACTGATTTGAGGTACGAAAGTACTGTTCGAGATATCCTGACTGAGTATGCATGTATTATGTGACTACATGGTTTATATGTCATTGATTTATGCTGCATTCATTTGCATATTGAGCTATCTCCTTCGAGAAGTCTACTAGTAGGGTTATTCCCTATCCTGTTAGTGGTTGGACTTCCATCGATTTGGGTCCGGCATATCCACTGGTATTATGGTATGAGAGCCACCTCCTGAAGCGACGGCACAACGTGCTACATACCAGGGCCCGGTCTGTCTCTGTTATCTGATCCTTGACCTCGAGTTTATAGGGAGTTCACTTTGCATGCATGTATACTCATACTCTCATACTGAGCGTTTTATGTTCACGTCTCGTACTCTGTGTTTCTGGACACCCTATTCCATGGGGCAGGTTTGCGATTGGATGAGGCGGGTGGATCCAAGAGGGGCTAGGCAGTGGTTGGCCAGCTGGAGCTTTGTCTAGGTTTTATTTATGTTATTTTGGGTTGATACAGCTATTCGATTTGGTTGTATATTATTTGGATAAATTACAGATTCTTTTCCTTGGGATTGTATTTATTTATGGTTTCCGCAAGTTTATTCTGATATCTGTCTTATTAAGTTAATTGCATATCTAAGTTCTGTTTAGTAGGTAATCCGGGTAAGGGTCACTACAAGAATTGAAGAAAA
Organism: Henckelia pumila; assembly: GCF_033568475.1. Lineage (NCBI taxonomy): Eukaryota > Viridiplantae > Streptophyta > Magnoliopsida > Lamiales > Gesneriaceae > Henckelia > Henckelia pumila. The sequence continues at coordinate 60,982,858 of NC_133120.1, read as the reverse complement.
AAATTAAATCGAAGAACAATAAAGATAAAACCTAGCCGCCCAAGATTTCTTCTCTGCGTTTCTCCTCCAAAAGTTTTGTTTTTTGTCCACTATTAGTGTTATATATTTCCCAATATAAAAGAGTCCAAAAATTTACAAATTCTGTGCAATATGTTTTTTCCAAATATGTGACATGAACGGACCCTGTACTAAGGTCCGTGCCTACCTCTGGGTGCCTTCTGCCTCAAAATTATTCGACGAAACACATGCACGGACCTCCCTCCAAAACATGCACGGGGTCCGTTCCCCCATCCGTGCCAAGGTCCGTACATGTACTGATTTTTCTTCCTAGCGCGCAGTTTTCTTGAAAAAATCATATCTCAAGTTCTAGACATCGGATCGAGCTGAAATTTGGACAGCAACTTCAAAACATCTTGAACTTGATTTTGAACGGTGAAGATAGGATTTAGATATTTCTAGCATCAAAAATAAATTTTTTTACCATTCCTGCTCCGTAATTCATTCTTGCGGCTCTTCTCCTGCTCCAAATTTTTCCTTTTCCTATATCAAATCATAAACTCATGATTAGTGACTATAAAACCAATTAAATCACTCAAAATACACCTAATAATCACAATTTAACTCAAACAAACATAGTAAAATATGGACATATCACCCTATCTTTTTTCAATATTACTTCGTGATTTATTAATTACCTTAATAAATACTTAAATGACTAACTTTGGCTTCCAACTTCAAATAATTGGCTCAACTGAATTTATGTTAGGTCCGAGATAAATTTTTTTTTGTCTGAACTATGATTGTTCACTGCTTGTCATTATATTGAACTGAGTTACTTTATCTTCTTTTTAGATGATCAGAGTAGCTCATTGCATAAAAATGAATAAAAGGGCAAAGAGTAAAAATAATTTATTCCATCATAAAACAAGCTTGTATATTGGCTATCTCCCTCTCCACTGTATTTTTCCAGAAGTTCATCCAAGTATACAATTTACCAGAAGATGACTTCAGGAATTCATGAGAAGAAGAAATGTTTTTAAAAGTCTGAAGCTCTTTCATGAGCATCAGAAGGACACCATCAGACTTGAAGATGTCCTTAAGTTGGGGAATGCCAAGCCTTCTCATGTACTTCTCTTCTCTAGCCGCCAGTTTCCTGACGGCTGCCGAACTTCTCAATGGGAGAGATAACTCCCTATAAGTTCGAAGTTCCTCTATCTTGGACCAAGTAAAAATCGTCTTGTGAAAGACGATGCCCTCATACATACTCTTTCTTCCTTCCAACATAGCCTTATTGAAGGAATCTACTAAATCTTCAGTAGGTGGTGTTGATGAGCTTGCCTTGACCATTTTATTTGTCGTTGATCTACTGATTATCTGTGAACTATTAAAATTTTGTTGTTTTTCAAATCTAAGCAGTCACTATGTATTTAGACTAATTTTGAGTATGCAAAGAGTCGCGTGTCTATCCAACTTTGTTTATTTCTTTTCAGGTACTTTCAAAAGACAAAGAGACGCAATAATGATGCATAGAAGAATGTAAACTGAAGACAAAAATGTATTAATATCACTGCAGAAAGAGAGCTTTATTAGCCTGATTTCCTACTTAAGTTGATCAACTAGCTAAACATGATTAATGTATTTCCAAATGGGTTTAAGGAGTTGTAAATCGGATTCGGTATGATCGGAAATGGTTCCATAGGCTTCAAGTTAGTGGACAGTTCGGAAACTCCGAAGATTAGTTCGGAAGCACCGAACCAGTTCGAAAGCCATTTTTGTTTATCGGAAGTACCGAGCAATTCGAAAGTACCGAACTGCAGATCGGAAGCTCCGAATCTTATGTCAATCAGACAGGGTATGAGTTTTGATTGGTGATTTGACTTGAGATAGTTCGAAAGATCCGAACTTTGTCGGCAGTAGTATGTTATCCAATCAGAGACATGTGTTCGATAGAAGGAGTTCGGAAGGACGATCAGAAGTTATGAGGAGCGTTCGGAAGCTCCGAACTAGAGATTGGGCGTTTCGATCGTGATCTATAAATAGGGGCTGAGAGCTCATTCTTCCTTGATCATTTCTCTCTTCTATCTCTCGACTTCTAATGGGTTTTTAGGAATTTATATTATTGTTTCGGAGGCCGAACAATAGAGACGTGCTACCGAGATAGTAGCAGAGTTGTGCCTAGGTTTTGAGGTCATCGCCATCAAAGGGCTGGATACAGACGCAGGTATATCGCTAGAATTTGATTAGCTTTGGCGAGTAGCTATTAGTCTAGTTAAGGATTTTAGTAGGCATTTAGTGATTGCATATATGTTTATAGGCTTGGACTAGAGATCCAGTATCGCTAGATAGCTTATTTTGAGCTACGAACGTACTATTCGAGATATCCTGGTTGAGTATGCATATTCTATGTTTGCATGATCTATATATGGCATGTCTTATGTGCATTTATTATGTCATGATTATTATGCTGCATGCATTATCCCGTTGAGCCTATATCTTGATATTACAAGTATAAGGGTTGCTCAGCCCCGAGGTTTTGTGGATGGATTCCATGGATTTGGGTCTAGTTATTCCTTGTATTTCTTATGGTATGAGAGTATCTCTTGATGCGACGGCCCAGTGTGCTACATATTCGTTGAGCAATAGTTTCTACCGTGACATGTTTCTGGTACCCATTCATTTGCATTTATCATTCATGGCATGTGTGTACTCATACTTCGTACTGAGCATTGTTAGCTCAAATCCTCGGTTTTGGTTATGTACACCCTATACTATGGGACATGACTTAGGTTGGACGAACTGGGAAGCGGTCGTTGAGCTGCAACAAGTTGGATTGTACTGTACAAGGTTCCATTTGTGAAATTTAGTATTAATTTCGATGGGATTGTATAACATTTATCGATATTTGATTTAAGGCCAGTTTTATTCTTGCCGATAATTTTAGTTGAATTATTTAAGTTTCCATTGGTTTATTTGATTGTTGTGTATTAATTTATTTTGTATGCATAAGATTTGTTTAGTTAGTGATTCCGAGACGGGTCACTACAACATAAATCGAGAAGACACTTAAAGATTAACAAGTGCAGAGGACTGCCAAGAGACGGAATTCACTCTAACACGCAATCAGCTGAAAGGACATCAATTGATCATAATATCATGAATGTATAGGCATATATTGTAGATAAGTCTCTGTATATTCTAAAACCAGTCATCAAAGCTTCACAAGCAGTACTGATGCAGAGAATTGCTGGTTCCACCGAATGTTTCCTCGACATATTTAAGATAGAAACCAAATACCATATGAAACTTAGTAAAGATAATAATATTCGGCGGTATTTGAGAACAAGAGAGGTAACACATAAGTGGAGCCATCTTGAAGATGATGAAGACCATTCTTGAAGATGGTTCAGATCACTTCTGAAGATGATGAAGGACAGAACTAAAAAAAAAAAACAGTTCTGAAGATGATGAAGGACAGAACTAAAAAAAAAAACAGTTCTGAAGATGATGAAGATCAGCCAAAGATAATAACTGAAGTGAAGCTGCCACGACTGCTATTTGATAGCAGTTTCCAAAAGATTTCAAGAAATAATTTTGCCCAAAGATGGAGTCATCATGACATAAATTTTCCAACAACAAAAAGGAGAAAATTGTTGGAACATTCATAGTTTTGGTGTTGACAAACGATATAGACAAAATCATCAGGCGACGGAACTTGTCCATGACTGAACAGTAACCTCTATACTGGACGAGTCAAACACAATCAACCAACTACTCCACAAGCTAAACTAGATGAAAGGACGACTGCACTAGTCGAGCGAAGCGAGACTGAACCAATTGAATAAGACTGATTGAAGCTCAACTGAAGTACATGGAAGCATCCCGTACAATGGATAAGGAACGCAGATGCCACAAGAACAAGAGTACGGATGTCAGGAGCTAAAAGACAAAGCAACGACTATATATTTGAACAACTATTTTTAAGATCATGACCGTTGAAATCCAAAGCTATAAATAACTGAAGTAGATCAGTTTAGAGAGATGATACACACGCATACGAAGCATACTGTCGCATTCTCTAAGAACTCAATCAGTCAAGCTAAGAGCTTCAAGGAACCATTGAAGCAACTGATCAAGCACACACATCAAGTTATATTTGATCAAGAATATGATCATATTGTGCTAAGTTTATAGAGTCATAAACTCACTATCTTAGATCAGTTGAGTTTTCTGTCAAACACTATTGTTATAAGAGAGTTCAGTCGAGGGTTGTAATTCTCAAGTTAAGTCTAGGAGTTCTTAGATAGGCAGTGATAAGTCCTAGTCGTGGATCGGGGTGTTGCAAACTGTTGTAATATTCAAATCTTCTAGAGTGAATCTTTCCGAGGAAGAAGAAGGGATGACACATGAGTTTTTAGTCCCTGAACATCCATAAAAAAACTATCGTGTTCTTTACATTTCTGTCAAACATTTTATTTCTATTGATGCCAGACATTTGATAATTGTTCAATCTGTTAGTTGGCCTCTTTTCGCACATTCATTGTTGGTCAATTAACATTGACACATGAGAAATACTAGAGTCCATTTTCCAACCACAGCTGTAGTAACCCAGATTTCATTTTAAGATAATAATATGTTAAACATGATTAAGGGTTGGTAATTAATCAATTTCAGAGTGTTATTGGACTTCGGAAGAGAATATGGGCTTTTGACTTTGGGCCGGATCGGAAGCTTCGAACCCAGATCGGAAGTTCCGATCCTAGCCACTTCGGAAGCTCATCGGAAGCACAGAGATCGGAAGCTCCGATCCTGGAACGGAAGTTCCGATCTCCAGCTGCCAGCAATGTTCGATGACTCAGCCGCGAGTTTTGACAAGTGTTGAACGTAGAGCAGATCGGAAGCTCCGATCGTCCGATCGGAAGTTCCGATCCTGGCATGTCTTGCATGCACGCAATGAGCTAGATCGGAAGCTCCGATCCTGAAATCGGAAGTTTCGATCCTGGCCGGGAATTTTGCTTTTGAAATACGAATTCCCGAGTTTCCTTCTATAGTTATATAGTGTGAGATATACACTTGAGGGCCCTATCGATTATAATAGAGGTTCTGAAATAACCAAGGTGTGGTTATAGTCATCCGGGACTAGCGACTTCAAAGGGCTAACTACGGACGAAGGTATGGTCCGGGAATCTATTTAAGTTTTGGGAGTACTTATTAGCTTAGTTAAGGCTTATAGAATTTATGTAGTGATACGGTGAACTTTTGAATATAGGCTTGAAACCTAGGATCCTATTATACTTGAACTAGCCTAGAGGTACGTACACATTGACTGAGATTGCCAGCGAGTATACATGTTTATATGTTGCATTTATTTGGCATTATTATATGGCATGATATATGATTTACCGCTTTCTATATTCATATGTCATGTGCATATACACGTTGAGCCTATACCTTGTTATACCTGACTATAGAGCTGCTCAGCTCTATACTCGATAGTCTGTCACTGAGAGTACCGCGACGGCGGGGGCATTTATGTCTGCCTACTCTGGTGTATTAGACGAGTGTGGTTGCACCCAAAGGTTGATCCGTGCGGTGGCAGCACTCATGTGGCACCGGTACTGAGCATGACTTTTCAGATGACCCTGTACCAGTCATCATGTTTCATGCATTATATACATATGTTTACTCATGTCTATGTACTGGGCGTTAGCGCTCATGTCCTAGTTGTTATCTTGGACACCCTATTCCATGGGGCAGGTCGCAGGATGGACGGAGCTGGTAGTTCAAGGCAGGACTAGGGAGCAGGAGCCTTGAGGATTTTATTATACAGCAGGATCTGATATAGCTGTATAATGTTTACTGTTTAAGATTTCGATTTGGTTGTATCACTACAGATTTAAGCCTGGATTATGTTACTAAGCTGATATGTAAATTATGGTTTTGTTTCCGCACATTTTAACTCTGTTAAGTATTTTTCTGTATTAAGATTAATGCATGCTATCAGTTAGTAGGTGATTCCATGCAGGGTCACTACAACAGCTGAACTCACAACTTGAATAGCAATCAGTCGAGGTCCAAAACAAGCATATTCGATCCTAACAGTATGTATGTTCTAGTTGTGTTTCATTCAGTCTTCCTCGATTCATTCAATCTCGCTCTACTCGACTGAATCTCTTGAATGGTCCAGTTGTGGTTTCAGTTAAGCTTGTGGACCAGATAGTTTTGGTTCAGTCGTCTTCGTCCAGTTGACAGTTGACTTCAGTTCAGTCCTGGTCATTCAATTTAGTTGTCAAATACTCGACTAATTGTCTCTTGAATATTCCAGTCTTCTGATCCAGTTGAGCTACTTGTCCAGTTACGACACTTCCAGTCGTCTAGTTTAGTTGGACAGTTTTTGCCTACTTAGTTTGTCAACACCAAAACTGATAATTCTCCAACAGGTCTCACGGATCTTTATCCGTGAAACGGGTCAACCTTACTCATATTTACAATAAAAATTAATATTTTTTACATAAAAATAATATTTTTTCATAGATAACTCAATTAAGGGATCTGTTTCACAAAATTGACCCGTGAGACCGTATCACAAGAATTTTTGTGTTGTCAGGAATTGAGAAAACAAATGCTGACTTGGAGACTGACAACAAACTTTTGTTTGTTTTTGGAGATTTATTTATCACTTCCTCGTATATTATATTATATTATATTATATATTATATTATTATTAAGTACAATTTGGTTTGCATGATAGGATAAATAATACAGTGATACGTAATATAATGTGATAAAAAATAAATAAGAAATGATAGTTGATATATTATTTGATTTGATTGATAGATTATAGTTTGTTTGATTTGATTAAAATGACCATTTCGTCTTTGTAATAAATTAATAAAATATGAATAATATTATTTATAAAGGGTATTATTGTAATTTAAATTTAATGATGTCATTGATGCATGAAAAATAATTAATGTTGATTGATATAATATAAATAATTAATAGATGGATAAATAATAAGACAAAAAAAAAGTAAAATTGAATGTGATAAATTATTCATAGATTAGTAATACAAATAACCAAACGATGCTACTTTAAAAAAAAATTAACCAAACGGTGACTTATTATATTATTAAATTGGGCAAAAACTAAAAGGCAATCGAAGGGTAATATTGTCCATTATGAAATGGAATTGAAAAAGAATATGAATATGTAATTATCCAAATCGGGACGTAATGTGATTTTCTCACGCCGGAGGAGGTGGGGAAATGGGGGAAGAATAAGATTTTGATAGAACACAAGTAAATTGAAATATTAGGGAGTCAATTTCTCCCAATCCGATCGAAACATGTCCTAAAAATTGCATTCAATTTTACAATTTTGTTTAATTGTTTATTGTGAAACCGATATTTTCCTACAGCATTTCATTGTTACGTCAGTCGAAAATTTGTGCAGTGATCTAATTGTTGCGGGGTAATGGTGGTTTCTGCAATTGAATTTGTTTGAGGTTCAAAAGTTGCGGTGTAGATTTTTGCATGGCTTCGCCGCAAGTTTTGAAAAAGCAAGAGCAATTGGCAGCTGGAAGGAAAAAGGTATTTCTATTGTTCGTTTCTGAATTTGCGTTCTTTAATTTAATGGTTTTTGCTTGAGATTCTGTTTAGTTTTCTTTATCATTTACCCTCCTAAATGTTGGGATTGTTTTGTTCATTTGGATCATTCATGATTCATGGGATATTTTTGGCAATAAGTGAATAGAATTCTTCATGTATTTGCCTGAGCTCATAGATAAGTTTGGAGTAACTGCTGATTTGTTTTGAATTGTTTCTTCTTTTGTTGTTGAAGCTGTATTTCTTGATCTAGCTTCTATGCGCCATGCTGGTTTGGTTTAATTCGAGATTGTGAATTTTATTGAACTTCAAATTTCAGAGGAAGCTGTTTTACTCGTGTTCTGTATCTGACTAGTTTCATATATTTTTTTGTCAATATCTAATTATTGATTTGTCAGGTTTCTTAGTTGATACCCTGTTAAGTTTGTTTTCCGGTAGCAGAGATACTTCCTTTTAATTATGTGGTTATGGTGTGTTTTTATTAGTAACAAGTTGGTTTTAAATTCATTGCTTAATCTGCAGCTAGAGGAGTTTCGCCGAAAGAAGGCCTTGGAGAAGGCTAAAAAAGCTACTTCTACTAGTATTCTTAGTCCTTCCGATGATGTCTCACATGAGAACCAACCATCTGAATCTGAGCGGGTACATACGGATGATAATAGTGTGCATACATATGCAACATTTTCTGTAGGTGGTTTGGAATCCTCGGGTATTGTTGAGAATAACGAGACAAATGAAACTGGTATTGCTTTGCAAAGTGAATTTGGTTCTTCAGGCCCCAAGATTGCTGACAGTTCCGTTGTGAATAAGACTGATGTATATTCATCCGATCTAGATCATTCATTCTATAATGATAAACAGTACAAGAATGCTGCTGCTTCTTTGGGCTCCTTGGAACCTAGAAGTTCGGGTTATAAATCATTGGATAGAGATGAAAAGGATGGATCATCATCTCCAGTTACTTCTCCGATTGGAAATGATAGCTTTTTGTCTCATTCTGTATCACCCGTGCAGGAAGCTTCCAGTCACTTTAATGACCATGGTTTAGATGGTTACCCATTAAACATCAGTGAAGACCTTGGGAAGGATCTTTTGCTTGGGAATTCAGGCTCATCTGCCCTATTTGCTAAAAGTATTTCATCTGAGAATTCTGTCAGCACATTGTTGGAAGACAGTTTGGGTACTAGGGACTATCAGGGTAACACACTAACATTTTCCCCCTACCAAGGTAATATTGCATTGAATGAAATATGTTACCCTTTTGGTATCTCTTCGTCTATACCCTGTTTTGTTTTAGAAATTTCTGACGACTCTGTTATGTTCTATGCTTGAACTTTTTATTGGGTTACAGAATCTATTCATTCTGCCACAAGTATTGGACAAAGGCTCTCTGTGTTTCCTAACACTGGGGATGACAGAATAAGCGGCTATGTTGGTCATACAGGCAGCATGAACCATTCATCTTCATGGACACGCGACCATAGAAATGATGAATTTTATTCTGATGCTCGAAGTTCATCGAATAACGCATTACCATCTCCATCTGTATCTGGCAAGAGATCCCGTCCATCATTTCTTGATTCTATTCACATCTCAAAAGGCCCGTTATCGCCCCCACCCACTCACTTTGCGGTATCAAAAATTGATTTTTCCAGTTCAAAGGTTTCTCAGAAATTTGCCACTTCATTCATTGATTCTGGTAATGATGTTGAATCTTCCAATCATTTTGCGGAAAGCAAAAACAACTTCTTTTTGCATAGACCGAATGAAGACTTTTCTGCTTTGGAACAGGTTCCTTGACTGTATTTTTTTGTCTCCAGTATTTGTGAAATCAATTATGAATGTTATATTTCTTGATTCACTCGTATTTTGGTTACATGTGCTTTGTTTAGCTCCCCTGGGTGATTCGTTTGCCTCATCATAGAGGTTTGGAAAATTGCAATTTTTCTCTTCGAATTTAGTGGTATTTATAAGAATAACTGTTGATTTTTTAGTATCCTCCACAGTTTTCTTGGAATTTTACCAAAATCCATGACAATAATCTGGCAGTTTATTGTGGCTAACTCTATCTATAGTGGATATTCTGAATTTTACAGTTCGAAGACATTGAATGTGTCATAGTTCTGTTGTTACTTGGGAAACGATGTTATATAGATCATAATTTGGTGAATGTTGTACAGTCATTTGATTCATTCTTTGAATGGGTGGAAATATGAGCCAAAAAATATTATTTTTCTTCAGCAAACTGACTAAAAAAGCTTGTTGTATTCGAATTTCCGCAATTTAGTGGCTCTCCAGATTTGGAATTTGATGAACATACTTTAAATGTAAAGCAGATCCACATGTTCCACACCTGTTATTGATCCAGAAAATATGACGTGTAATGTGGGTTTTAGGATGAAATAGAATGTGGCTAGATGTGATCTTTATCTGCATGATACCGATAAAACTGTTGACTGAGCACTTTCCCTACTTCTGCATTAAGTCACTAAACATGCATTTTCATCGAGAAATCATACATCTCATAGCATAAGAGTCAGCATATGAATGATCCCATTCACACTTTCAGATGCAACATGCTTATCACATCATAAGACGCATTGGAAAGAGCATTAATAAATTCTCAATGTAGTCATGTAGCATCCTTAACACATTATTGCTGGATAGTGCACCTTCTTACAGTTACACCGACAAAATTTTTTATGTATGTTTACTTTCATCTTTTAATTCGATGCACGGAAACAATAGTATGCAATGACTTTAGGGTAATTTTTAAGGGGAATAAAGTAGCAGATTATTCCTTGTAAGAGAATACTTTGAGTGAAATCCATTTTGTAATTATTTTGTCGTGCAAAATAGTGTTACGTTGATGTACTGGGAATAATAAATCTTTCGCTGTCTTGAGGAGATCCTTTCGACAGGAAAGTTCTTCCATGCTTTGTCTAAGTGAAAATGCATTGATTATTATTTGTCATTCAGATGATTTTTTTTTACCTCGCAGCATATTGAAGATCTAACGCAAGAAAAGTTCTCGTTGCAACGTGGTCTTGAAGCTTCACGTGCTTTAGCAGAGTCTCTAGCTTCTGAAAATTCTGCTTTGACTGATAGCTATAATCAGCAGGTTTGGATTTTCCGTGTTAATTTATTTAGTGCATTTATCTGCTAGTCGGCCTTGCATGGTGTAATAAATGTTTTATATGATAACATATGATTAGTAGAATAGGAAATAGGATTATGCATTACTGGTAGCCTTTAATCTTGTTATTCCACCGCTTTCTAAGTTAAATGTTGATTCAATCAATTTGATTTACTCTCTCATATCTTATTTGCCTGCATCAAATATTTTTTGTCTCCTCCGAGAATTCCAAGCTCTTAAGTTTTTCAGATTTGACAGACTCCTCTTATCTGGTTAAAGGTATGGAAATGTTTCCACTAACATGTCATTATAACTCCCTTCACAAAGACAGTAATTTTGAAAATAAAGAAGTATTTTTCAATTTGATGAACCATTACCATACACTTCAAATTTCTGTCCTAACCTAGATCAGAAAAATGCAAAATCGAGTCCATACTTTTTTGTCCCATATTAGGTTTCATGATGTGATTCTTTGAAGTGGCATTAATGTGGAAATTATCTTTCAGTTGTAAGTATAACATTTCTTAAATGTGCTATTTGGATTGTAATTTGATGATAACTTGATCGATTTTCCAATACCTCGTATTTTTGTTGTGAGAATATTTTGGATTATGATATGATGATGACTTGATCAATTTTCCGATACCTTGTATTTTTGTTGTGAGAATATTTTGTTTCATCTCTGTGCATGGTGTGTGGCTTATGAGTGTCCTTTAGAGTAAAAAATAAACTAACATGTAATCAATCTAACCAAAAGTCAGAAGGTAGTTGTTGCAGAATCAACCTAGAAAAGGTTTTAGGTTGTGGAGTCTATTGAGCTTGAAGTTATTACCTCTGCATAGACTGCAATCATTTTGTTTTAAGCTTATGCTAAATTATTATTATTAGGCAGTCAATTTCATGGTGAATAATATATCGGGTATTCTCGTTGGGTTTGTGCTTGAAGAGCATGAACTGATGTGAGTCTGTTAAACACGAGATAGAGAGACTTATGAAAGGACTTGAAAATTCCTTTAGGAGGTCCTAAAAGAAGCTGTATGTTGATGGAATGGGTTTATTTTATTCCCCTGATTTCTGGTTTCTTTAGGGAAGCCTTGTCCACCAGCTGAAGGCTGACATGGAAAAGTTGCAGGATGAAATTAAACTACAACTGGTTAGTGTTGATAAATTTTGATAGCTGCGATCAGTATATTATTGTATTTTGTCATTCTGTATTATTTTTTTCTATTTCTATGTCTATATCTCATTGCGTCCATATGATATTTAAGTTTTGTAAACTTCATTTGTTGCCCCCATGACATGATAAACTTTGTTGACTCAACTAGTGTTTGAGATTGCTTCTAAAATGTGCTTTAGAAATTTTGTGAAGGAGAAGCTCAACAACACTTTTTAGAACAACACTTTTTAAAAGCAATTCCAAGCACTACCTTAGTCTTGTCAATAAGCACTTGTCTTTTGGTTGCGTTTTTTTTCCTTTCATCAAATTAAGGTAAGCCAAGAATCTTTTCCGTTCAATAATTGCAGTCCTAAAGCTTTTGATATCTCACTTTTGTTCCAGTTCAAAATTAACGTAATTCTTTGAAAATTCTGCCATTTATTTTAGAATTCTTCTCTAATTCACTGGGGACAACTTCCCCATTGTTGTCTGATTCTATGCTCTTATGCGTGACTACTTGACCCATTCCCGTGCCAATATCTTTAGGTGGAACTTGAAGCTGTAAAACTTGAATATGCTAATGCCCAACTGGAATGTAATGCAGCTGATGAACGTGCAAAGCTATTAGCTTCTGAAGTTATTGGATTGGAAGAGAAGGTGATTCAAAGTCAGAGTATATATCTCCTTTGTTATTACGATCAACCTGATTTATGCTAGGGTAAATGCATGGAGTACGAGTTTTGTGGAGGACAAATCTCATAGCAAAACGTGCATCAGGGATTAGACTATGAATTCCATTAATTTTCTATGATGGGGTTTCATGTCTTGTTTGTGATGGACTTGAATCATTATGGTAATAACGAATGCCAAACCGCTCACCAGCTCTAACTATCAATAGTGTCATTGACAAAATTTTGTGAATGAAATCATTACTAGTTCTCAGCTTTGTTTCAGCTGCTATCTGTTGGGTGGTTGATGTTTGAAGTCTTCCAGTTCAACTTTGCTCGAGCGCGCCAGATTGTACTCTCTTTGTTGCATGCTACTTTTAACTAAACCTTTAGATTAACTGGCTAAGAGTTGTTTCTATCTATAGTTATCTAAATTCCTTACTCATATTTTCAATGGTTAATTATCCATGTGCAACGCATGTGCACTTTCCTAGTTTATTTATGTATACATATATAATTCAGTCAGAGAAACCTAGATGCACGCATAATTGGCTCATCTAAATTCCCGACTTCATCATGCTCATGTGATCAGTTGTCCTTGGTTATTTCTATTTACTTGTTCTGTGTCCATTCCTGCAACACAGGCATTGCGGTTGAGGTCTAATGAGTTGAAATTGGAGAGGCAGGTAGAAAATTACCAAGCTGAAATTTATTCTGATAGGTATTGCCACTTCTTTGAACGCTGATAATTTTCTCCCAATTATTACCCAAGTTTAATGGCCCATATGCTTGTGTTAAGTTGTTTCATGGTTTTTATAATTCCTGTACCATGCATTATTTTTCTGTGCTTTTCTGAAACCATAGGAAGAAAATATCTTGCCTTGAGAAGGAATGTCAAGATCTGCATTCAACCATTAATGCTTTACAAGAAGGTACAGTATTTATTCTACTCTGATGACTTGGCTCGATAAAGAAGAATGTTGTCCATGAATTGTAAGAGAATGAACACTATCTAGAAAAATTCAGAAAGTATCTAACATACTTAATCTTTTTGGTTAGTATTTAGATCCCTTGGTACCTACTTAATTCCTTTATATTAGTTGAAAATTGTGGTTTTCATGGGTTTTAATTCTTCGGAAAATGTATTTAGGAGAATTGAATGAAAAAATTTGTTACATGTTTGGTTTTACTTTCAGATGAAATATCTTTTCTCCTTGTAGATGTTATACTGTATAAGATATTGTAGGGTGAACGCAGTCAAATAATGAGTTATTTGTTGGGTACTACATCTGTAATGATTTTTAATTTAATATATTATCATTTAATTTTTTTAATTTACTTTGATTGAATAATGTATTAAAATGAGTTTTTTTCTGAGAAAGTGGGTTTGGTGTTGGTTGTTTTAGTGTTTCATTTCGCGTGGTCTTTGAAAAACCAATGGAAAATCGTAACTTAACATGCTGTATTATTACGAATTTGGAAAATTTATCCCTGATATCCTAAGTATTTCAAGTGCAATTTTTTGTTTTCCAAATTTTTTTATCTGAAGTTTTTGACATTGTCCTTTGTAGTGAATAATTGGTTTGTAAATTCATTAGTTTTTATCTGTGCCAATGCAATTGAAGAGCTTCCTTTTATCGTGTTGAATTGATTTGGAGCGCCCTGATGCTGCTTGTATTGTTATTTAGATTTTGGCTTCCTTTGTCTGGTTGCTCAGTAAATATGATAGGAAATTTGTTGTTGAGTTCTGAGTGTAATTTAATCCCATCCAAAAGACGTTTGTCTAAATAACTGTTCTTTGGTTCACTTTCGACTGCCTTTAAGCATCGTTTTATGTATGCTGTACTGGCAACTGGTAGTGTCTTAGATTCTTCCTCTTGCGCAGAGAAGAAGGTGTTACAGTCCAGATTACTAAAAGCTTCCTCAAATGAGAAATCCTATGACCCAAAAAAGACTTCATCCACTAAAAAAGATGTCTCAACTTCCACAGAGGATCTTGATTTGGAGTTATTAGGTATTGTTTGTGTTTTTTTTCCGTTCCAGTTTGAGCTGTTGGCACCTGACTTCTTTGTGAAAACCATACTATTTGTTTGGTTTGGAGTAGGTGGGTAGGTTTGCAAAATGGAGTTTATTTTCTTATGAGAACTCTCCTGTTTTTTTATTTCATCCTACATTCTGGTGGTTTGTTTTAGTCATTAAAGTTAATTACTGGTTATGCTGATGCAGATACCACCATGGAAGCCTCCAATTCAGAAAATCTAGTTACTGCGTCACTTCCTGGGGACAGATACAGTTCTCAGTTGCAGCTCGAAAACAGACTTCCCAGCCTTGAAATGCTATCTTTGACTGTTCCTTCTGATCACATGAGAATGATTCAAAGCATTAACACATTAATTGCGGAGGTAAATACTGTTCCAGTCTGGAAAAAAAAAGATATTGTTCCTTGGAATTCCTGAATTGATTCCTTTTGCTTCTACTTCTCTCTACGTCCGCTACTGTAAAAATTATGGGAAGCTCTTTTACTGCAGTTGGCAATGGAGAAAGATCATCTGATACGTGCTTTGTCTGCGGAATCATCCCAGAGATCTACACTCATGGTAATTCTTGTTGGTTTGTTGCACATTGAATTTGGAGTTGACGTATTATGTATGGAATAATAGAGTACTTGGTGATTTCACAAGGATGGAACCTAAATGATGATTGTAGTTTGATGTGACTTCACTGAATTCATCGATTAAGGCCCCTAAGAAAAATTCTTTATATATAATATGGGCCATCTATGCTGCACCGGGTGAAATTCACCCGGTGCAGCATCCACCATTCATGGGGCCTGGGCCATGAATGGCCAAGATCCACCGGGTGAATTTCACCCGGTGGAGCATAGAAAAACCCTAAATATAATGAATGATGCAGTTTATCAAATTTGTTTATCAAGCACTAGAAGTCCACTTGCTAACTAGTTTTGATGAAATAAATATTATGGAGATTTCAGTGTAGAAAAAAGGAATGACAAGGAATCACGACGCTGGCAAATAATCTGAGTTTGTTAAAGGTTTTTGTTATCTGGGGCCATTAAAAGGAATGACAAGGAATCAGGACTCTGGCAAATAATCTGAGTGAGTTAAAGGTTTTTGTCTCCTAGGGCCATTCCAAGGGAGATGCATTGAAAGGAAACATGTGGTTTTCTGTATCACCATTTCTCTTCTCTCTCCTTTTCATTTTTCCAGATCACTTGAAAATTTTTATTGTGTTTTGGTGCTTGGATTTGAATACATGAGAATTGAGAAATGATTTCTTTTGTTTTCTTGACCGACTTTTCAATGAAATGGATGACAAATTTAGTCAGTCAACAATGGTGTAGTTGAAACTTGAAGTTGACTTGATAAAATTGGTGCTTGTGTACGCGTTTTGTCTTTTGCAATACCTTCTTTCAGCTGAAATTTATGCTACTTATGTGTTTAAAGGAACTGAACAAGGAGTTGACCCAAAAGCTTGAAGTTCAAACTCAGAGATTGGAGCTCTTGACCTCTCAAAGTATGACCAACAATAAAGCCCCAACAAGAAGGCGGGACACCCATGATGTGCATGAAAACATTGCATATGCTGATGAAGGAGATGAGGTAATTGATTTGGTTGATTTTTTTTCCTTTTTGCTTAGCTTGCATTCAAGGCATAAACTTGGTCATTTGTTATATCAAGTGGTTACATCGTCATGGGAATTGCTCTTCAAGAAGATAATCTTTCAGCATTTTTTTCCTTCTGCTGAATTGATCAGGTACATTGTTGAAGCAATGTACATGAGCACCATTCTTTTGTTGATTGGAACATACTTCATTTAGTGAGCATAAAAGGGGCATATATACGTATGCTGCCAGGATTCTAAGCAGCAGGCATAAGTATGGTTTAGTGCGGTATTGACCCTCTTTTTTAGATTAGAAATCGAGTAAGTGATTACATCCCTTTTGCTGCCTGTAACTTAAAATAGTTATGGCCCTTGGTAAACTAAAATCCAAGGCTCGTTAACACCTCACCAGACTATTTGAATCTTTCGACTCGGTTAAAGAACGATGGCATAAGAATATAGTATTTCCTAATTTCTAGGTATTTAGTGAAACTTAATATTGACTTCTCTCATGTCAACTGTAAGATCTCAAAATACAGATGACTAAAAATAGCTCTTCGTTCTGCTATATTAGGACTTAAATTTGTTCTTGCTCGGTCCATGCCGGGTCACAGAGACACAGACCCTCTATTCGATCGTTTCACGCTTCCTTGGCATACAATACTCCTTCAATGACATGAGAATCACTCAGTTGGATACTATTGTTCAGTCACTTGAGCAACTACCATTGTGTACAGTGTACGGGATCAGACTCGTACATCATTTTGAATCATTTTAGTTTGTGTTTGTCATATATAAGCCTTGTACTTTTAAGTCTTATTGTCCCGTCAAGCGTCAACAGATCCGTATTCTTGTATTCAAAACTTAGCAAATATAAGACTGAAATTTTAGTCGATCCTTTCAATTTATGTTTTTAGAGATTGATAATTGTTCCCTTCATGCATATTCTTGTCTTGTGGATAGGTGGTAGAGAGAGTGTTAGGATGGATCATGAAGCTCTTCCCTGGAGGGCCATCAAGACGAACTACGAGCAAGCGTTTTAGTCTATAAATTTATAAACGTCTTCAGCAGCACAGGTCTGTTGCTCTTTCCTCCCTTCTTTTTGACTGGAAGATGGAGGACGCGGTTTGTAAACTGTGAGTGACATTACGTTGATTCGTTTCCCGATAAGCCAAAATATTATTTTTCAAGAAGCTTATTTTCCTACAAGTTGTAGCAAGTTTCTTGGGCAGATTTTGCAATAGAAATATGGTCTTGCAATACCACAATATCTCATTGCCTGCTAAACGTGTTCGGGATTGACCGTGTTGTAGAGAAGAGATGATTTTATGAACACAATAGATTGTAAGGGTTGCCTGATGCAAAGAAAACTTGTATCATGTTTTTGTATATGTTTGCGGTTGCTATGTTGATTTATGGTTTATAATCATAATCAATTTTGTAGAATATGCGGAGAATTTGTGAGGCCACATTCCCTCTATTTTTTCGAACTTCAGGTCACAATTATAAGTACTTTATTAGAGGCTCTCTACACGCAAGGACGGGGGGTGTGCATTTTCTGTTGCATTCATTTTTTAATAATATATTTATTGGAATTAAAGTAACTAATTAGTATATTAATGTTCAACAAAGTATACCTAGCTAAATTAAAGTTTTAAGGATTATATTGTTGTTTATAATTAGTTAGAATTAAGCATGGTTATTTTAGCTATTTATTTCTCCGTAATTGTGGATTGATATATCATTAATTAGAGTAATTGTTGTAGTGCGAATATTTTAGGTAATTTAAAAATTAAACAGTGACAACACCCATTTACTTTATGATGTAAAGATAAAACTGAGTCAAATTTTACCATGCGTATCCTGTTCTCAAAATCCAACTGTTGGAACAACGAACCCGATATCTCACATTGGTATGATATTGTTCATTTTGAGCACAAAACCTCATGGTTTTGCTTTGAGGCTCACGCCTTACATGAATTCTCGGGAGCATCACCTCTCGAGAGCTTAACATGGATCTGACCGGGAGTCTTACCTCCTTCGTTTAACGGATCTTACCGGGAGTCTAATCTCCTTCGTTTAATTTCGAGGGTTCCACCCACATTGGCTCGATCAAACCATGGCTTTGATACCACTTGTTGGAACAACGGAACTCGGATATCTCATATTGGTATGATATTATTCACATTGGGCAATAAGCCCTCATGGTTTTGCTTTTGAAACCACCCAAAAGGCCTCTTTAGCAATAGAGATATCATTGCATATATTAACCCTTGATCATTTTCTTGATTTACCAATGTGGGCTTTGGTTGATATCCCAACACCAACTTTTCTCGCATTTCATTTCATTCATGCTCCGAAAAAATCTCGATCCGACATCTTTTTGATCTAAATTGTGAGCTTTTTTCTATTTCGATTAATATTAAGAGAAGGGTCGAGAATAAAATTTCTTTCTGACGGGATTTTTTACCTATATAGAATTGAGAAATAATATTATTAATATATTGAGTTAAAGGTTATGCGACTTGATCAATTTGTAGAGAAATTAATGATGGGTTTATTTCGCATAATTATTTATGGTTGAAATGATCAAATATTAAAATCACAAAATAACAATTTAGTTTTGAGTATATTATTTAAAAATTATTAATAATTTAATTAATTCATATTTATAATTATTTAATTATAACAAGTATGTAGAATAAGAGAGAGAGTTTGTCCTGAACCTATTTAACAAAATTTATTTGTTAATTCGTAATTTGTATTTCGAACATTTTATTAATAATTATCGGGTGCATAGTTTATATCTTGACAAAAATGTGAAGTACAAAACTTTCATATGTTAATCACAACTTGTGATGTAAAATTGAGTTATGCATGAACAAATTATTTCCTGACAAATTTTTCTTATCTTAGTTATTGTGTACAATACTTAAAGTTTTATGATCATCAAATTTAATTATGAACATATATAATGATCTATTTATGCACTTATATATTTCTTATTGAATGTTTCGTTTTTCGTTAGAAATATAAATTTTTAATAGTTTTTTTAAAAAAATTTATTACAAAATAGCAACAATTTTTTTAGCTGAATGAAGAAAATATTGAAGCATTATCTTTAATATTATATATTTGAAATTTTCTTTTTAGACATAATTTTCTAAATAGTAGTTTTTTAAAAATAATAAAATAATTTTTTAAGGTTTTTTTTTATTTGCTCTCTTTATCCGACGAGATTCATAAAATTCAGGTCTCGACATGTGTCCGGTACATGATCAGGAGGAAAAAAAAAAAGTGTCACACTCTTATTGAAACAAGAATTGGATATGAAAGTTATGGGATAAATCTCTACCTAATCTCACCTTATTTATTTACACACACACAGTTTTGATCTTCTCACCCCAGGGTGCAGGGTTTCTGTAGGCGACCACAGAAACTTTAACACTTGGCCTAAAACACACAACACATTAGTAGGTTTCTGTGGGCGGAAGTCAAAATTAATTATATATATATATATATAGAGGACTTTTCAGCTGACCAACCATGTTTTTTCACTTGGTCCACGACCACTAAAACCCGGTAGTGGGTTCTAGTGATGCAAAAAAAAAAAAAACAAAAACCACTAAAACCCACTACCGGGTTTTAGTGGTCCCAGATCAAGTGGAAAAACATGGTTAGACAGCTGAGCATTCCTATATATATTAGAAATGTGTACTAAGGCTTGTATGGACTCTGAGATTTAGCCTCCTCGTGAAATTTTTATATAGCATAAAAGTCCTTATAAAATTGTAAATAACTATTAATTCCTCTACTTTTCAGAAATAAGCTAAAAAGCTTGTTAGGATGTGTTGGGGGTGAGTGAAACTGCTGGAAAAATAATTTCTTGATTCACTGTAGCAGTTGACCCCTTAATCTTCAAGATAGAGTTCAGTTGGGGTTGGTCAACTGAATCTTTTCCTTCTCGCTTGTCTATGGTAATCAATCAAGTTGAAAAGTGCGGAATGAGATCTACTAACATATTAGAACAAAGGTCAAATGAAATCGCGAGTGGGTGAGAGAGATAAACTAAAAGTAAGAAACATAAAGGTTTTTTTTTATGGATGTTCGGAGATTTCAAAAACTCCTACGTCATCCCTTCTTCCACCTCGGAAGGATTCACTCAAGAAAACTTTTACTATTACAACACTTTTGCAACAGCCCAATCCAAGACTAGGACTTACACATAATTGCCTATCCCAGAACTCTTAGACACTCAAAAACTCATCTTCCAACTGATTTTTGTTACAACGAGGTTTGAATCACTTCAACTGATAAATCACAGATACAACACTTGTTACAACTCAACACTTAGGAACAAATGTTCGTCACTGATATGATATGATTGAGATGTATGTTTGTGTTCTTCGACTCTTGATAATAAGCTTTGAAGTGCTTCTTCTTGTTTTCTCGACTGAGTGTTTGAGTGGGTAAACTGAAGGTATTTACATCCGATGGCTTGAATGTAAATGCGAGAATTCTTAATAAGTCGGATGGTCTTCAAGAGTCCTGAATGTGTATTTATACTTGGTGGACAACGACTCTTTTGAATTCAAATAATGACCGTTAGCTTGTCTTTTTCGCAGACATTCTCTAACAACATTGTACACTGTTAAGCTCTGTTTATGAAGCGTTTGGTACTGTACGAAAAAGTCTATCCATAAGAGTGGAATTGATTCAGTCTTAATCGAGGTCGTGTATACTCTTGGATGATTCAGTCAAGCATTGTTGACTTTGAAGAATTAATTCAGTTTAGCTCCCTAAACTGAATGCAGTTTGCTATGTGAAGATAATTCATTTGCTAGACTGTTCTGATACCACTTCATAGCTTGATGGTCTTGGCTTTTAGTCAAAGTCAAATTAGTTGATATCTTTTAGTTTAACTTTTGCGATTAGACCATTTTTCTTTTTTGGTTTGGCTTGTCGAGTAAGTGCAGTTTACCACTGATATTGCTTGATCAATATCGCAAATATCACAATTATGTAAAGTTCCAGCAAAGCTCCTGCAACAGAAATTGTTGGTAAACGTGTTTGAAATGCAATTGGCTATGTTTCTTAAGCTTTAAATAACTTAAATTAATGAAATAGCCTCGATCCTTGAATATATTACTTGTTACTGTATTTTTCATTGTACAATGATATTTTTGAATTGGATTATTTTCAAAAATTTTAAATTTTATTTTAAAAATTTTAAAAATATATAACGAAAATATTTAACAATCTTATTATTGGTAATAATAACTTAAATAAAAATAGTAATGTTCAAAAAAAATAATAAGAGTTAATATTATGAATTATAATATACAAATTTTTTAAATTTTTATCAATTTTCTTGATTATATATTTTTATTATAAAATATGTTTAACTCTACTTTACTTGATTTAAAATAATCTAATAAAATGTTGGCAAAGAAAATATAGTTGACTTGAAAATTGATTTGAAAATTAAAACTCCAATTATATTTTAATATAATATGATTGAGTTTTACTGAGAATTTCATCCATTTTAAATTATTATATTTTCATCATAATTTTTATTTATTTAATTATTTTATTAGAAATTTATAATATTTAAGCATAACTGAGATATTTGTCTTAGATCTAACTTTTAACAATATAAAATCAATTTAAATTGTAATATTAGTTTAACTTTTAACAATATAAAATCAATTTAAATTGTAATATTAGTTTATTCCAAAAATTCATAAAAAAAAATTTCTCAATAATAAATTTTTTATGTTGATAAATCGAGTTAACTCGACTTAATTTGATTTTTAAGCACTTTTATTTTGCATTCAATTTTTTTTTTTAAGAGTTTTGTATTCAAATTTTAAGCTAAGTAAAAAAAATTAACTCTAAATTATTTTTTATACCTCTCAGTTTAGTTATTCAAAATTAATAACATATTTTTGTTGTTTTTATTTGAATAATATTCGATATTATATTAGTGCAGTACAAAAGAACCCGTACTAATTGTGCATAATACATCAAAGATATTACGTGGCCTGTGCAAAAATTGTTCTATGGTTTCCGTAATATTATTATAATCTTCTTTTTTAATTTTTTTATTAATATCATAATTTATTTAATATTTTTATGTTATTATTATTATTATTATTATTAACATATCTGACATTATTAATTCTAGTTATTCTTTTGAATAATCATATTTTTTAAATTTATTATTACCAATAATATCATTAATGATTTTTATTATTTATTTTAAAGTTTTTAAAATAATAAAAATAACTTGTTCGATCAGTAAGTTGGTGAATTAAAATAGTGGTCTTACTCTTTCTTCTTTTATAAAATTTTATAAATTTTAAAATAATCTAAAATCATATGTTAAATAAGTGAACAAGAAAAACCCTTTAACAAATAGTATAGTAAAAAAAATTAAGGGTATTTCAGTCGTTTGGGGTAATAAAAAGAAAAATTATGACAATGTTATAAATTTAATAGAGAATTAGACAAAAGAGAGAAGATAAAGAAATAAAAGATGTGATAATCTCATTTCATATCATCCAAACACTCCTATTTATAATACATGAGTGACACATAAAATAGGAAATATCAAATAAAATCAATCACATATTCTAACAATCAATTATCTATTATAAAACTCCCCTTTATTTGATTGATGAAGAATCCAATGCTGTCTTGTTAAAATCTCGCTAGTAAAAACCAGTGGAAAAAATCTGAACGAAGAAAAAAGAGTACAACAATTGATACTCTTCTTGATTTCAATCACCGAAAATCTTTTAATTGACACATCTTTATCATTTCTCCTAAAGTTCATGCATGTAGAAGAACTTTTGAGAAATATGCTTCGTTCGATCGTCTTTAATATATCATCGATTTATTAAATGCAAGCAGTATTATCTTCGAATATAGTCATCGGACCGTATTTTGTTTTTGGTAGTCTTCATGATTCTTGAATATGTTGTATTTATAGGCCTCAACCATATAAATTATCGGCTTTCTTCATGCATTGCAATCATTTCAAGGTGATTTGATGATGTAGTTTTTAAAGTTTGCTTTGTCGACTTTCATGGTACGTAAGTGCCCCCTCGTTTAAACACATAACTTGTTTGGTATTTGACTTTATATGGATCTGAAATATACCATGCATCTACATATCTTATTTAGAGAAATTTGATTTTTCGAATAAAGCAACTCCATATCAGTTGTACCACGAAAGTAACAAAATACATGTTTTACACCATTTCAATGTCTTCAGGTTGGAGAAGAGTTATATCACATTAGAAGGTTAATAGAGAATGCTATATCTGGTCAAGTATAATTTGCAAGATATGAAAATGCACCAATTGTATTAAGATATAATACAAGGACCAATGATCTTTTTTCCCATCTTCAAGTGGACAAAAGGATATTTCTTAGTGTCAAGTCATAAAGTAATATCTTAATTTTGGTGATGACACTTATAGAAGATCAATTAATTAAAATCAAGTATACAAATTCGGTCTGATGATGTGAACATCACAATCATCCAGTATATATTCAAATGATCAGTTCGGGAGATGATCAGACCAGATCGCTTAAATAAGCCAGACCAGATCAAGTCATCTAAACATTATCTACTCAGTCTAAGTTATTGAAGATAAAGCTAAAATAAGTTGTTGGAATAAAGACATTAAATTCCGTATTCGACAACATTCAAATTGCTCCACTATCTTTGGAAAGGGTACGAGGACACCTGGTGAATTCTACACAGTTGTCGGACGTTTGAGGATCAAATTCTCACCGGATATATTTTCGAACGTTTGAAAAATCTTCTATAAATACTCGATAATGCACATCAATGTAGATACACACATTCAAGAATCTAAGATCATCAAGCTCTCAAAGTAGTCAAGAACCAGAATGAATATAAGTGCTATCACAGCTGCTACACCAGATCAATAAGAGTGTTCAAGTAGACAAGTTTTTGTAGCATTGCTGAAATCTTTACATTCGTTGTAACTCAATCAAAAAGTGATATGAATTGAAAGTGTGTTACTAGGAGTTCATTTCAAGGGTTGATTGGATCGAATTTGTGCAAGTCGTTGTATAAATAAAATTCTTCTAGTGAAAATCCTCCTGGAAACAGAGAAAGGGAGACATAGAAGTTTTAACTTCGAACTTCCATAAAAAAATCTCGGTTTATTTACTCTTACTTACTGCACTATTTAAATTCAGTCTGCCTTAAGCTATCCAGTTCAAATTAGTGAGTGAGATTATTTTTGCCTGACCAGATCAGTTTTCACAAGCAAAATTTGTTAAGGAAAAACTTAACAATCGAGCTGGTAACTCAGCTTAATTATAAATCGGGTTTTGAAAAATATTTTTAAGTGTGTATTCATCCCCCTCTACACATGATTTTCGATCCTAATAGTCAAGTGACCATTGATGATGCTAGTGAATGTGCTTTGTCCAATACTTAAATGTGTTTTAATATCTTTTCTGTGCATGAGGATTAACAAACAAACATCCCTTTTGATAAATGTATAATTTTCAATCCAAGACAAAATTTTGTATTTTCCAAGTTTTTCATCTCAAATATACTTTTAAAATAATTGATAGTTTTGGTAAGCTCTTCGAGGGTTACTATAAGATTTAGATCATCGAGATATACTGCTATAATTGCAAAATCATCATTCGTCTTTTATTTTTTTGTTGTTGTAAAAACGTATGGACAAATAACATCATTTATGTAACCTTCACGAAAACCATGTTACTTTGATCTCATAGTTTTGAATCTCATTTCAGTCATATTGTTGTTATTCTTCAGGAATAACATTATTCATATTTGATTTATCAATCATTATTTTTATTATATCATCTAAAATGATTTCTTTTGGAGTTTTTCTTGTTCACGGTACAAAATATTTTGAATTTATTTATCGACTACACTTCTGGTGCAGTTTGGATTTACATGCAAGTATAATTATGGATGATCCTATAGAACATCAAAACCAATCAATTGTGTCAAATTCTGAAAGTCTTAGTATCAATTATCTTTATATTGATATAAAAACATCTGGTTGGCAATGACAAAAAAATATTGAGTTTGTAGTATCAATAAACTTGACGTTTATAATATTAGTAAACTCCAATAACAATAAACTTCTGGTTTATTTAACATTTATTTTATCATCTTGACATTGATACAATACTATTTTGAAAAATTTGAGTTTAAGTACTTCCCAATTTATTTTAATATTTACTAAATCAATTGTCTCGATTTTATATTTGTCAATGTGACACGAAAACAATATTCATTTTCAACCAAATTTTTTTTTAGGAAAATGTATATTAAATATTTTTGAATATTAGAGCTCTCTAGAGAAATTTATTGAAATAACATACCATATTGAATGAATATTGTAATTGGATTCAAAAATCCAAATATTATCTAACACATCAATTTTTTAGAAATAATGATAGGATCGGTTGAGTGTAGAGGGAGATTTCTCAACTGAAAACAATTAAAATTCAATCGATTTAGCGACTGAATTCTTACTATCTTGGTGTCGATGTGAGTTGACAAAAAATTAAAATGTGCGGAAAAATGTCAACTGACATATTTTGAACACTGAGTATGAAAGTAAGTGCGAGATGATGAGGTAAACTGAAAGGAAGACAGGTAAATGTTTCTGGATATTCGGAGATTTCAAAACTACTACGTCACCCCTTCTTCCTCCCCGAAATGATAGCACTAAAAGACTTTGAATTTTACAATCAACTTACAAAACCCCACTCCAAGACTAGGACTTATGCACAATCCCCTATCTTAGAACTCCTAGTAAATAACAACAAATACAGTCGTCGACCAAAAGTAATACAATGAAATTACAAATCAATTACGGACACACAAATTGATCCTTTAATGATCGAATGATATCTGAGAATTGTGTGCTTTGAGTTTGTTGATCAGTTTTTCTAAGTGCTTTGAAAGCTTTTAATCAACTGCTTAGAGTGATAGTTTGTAAAGAATGCGAGAGAGCTTCCTCAACTGATCGAAGTGCCTATTTATAGGCTTGGGTGCCAATGGTCATAAATTTAAATATTCACTGAAATCTTCAAATTCTTTATGTTGCACGGTTTGTATATGCCATGTCAACATTCTCTGCAAAAAGGCACACTCTGAAATCACGGAGTTTTTTTGAAAGGTGATAGTGTACGGATAACTCTATCCGCTGAGGTAAACTGAGTGTCGGTCTAAATATTCTCTGAATGTTGGTTACTTTGATCATGCAAACTTCAGTTGACTAATCGATGGCAGTATGGTGGCAGAGAGATAAATTGAGAGTGGTTACAGATTACAGCAGTTTAACAACTGAGCTCACTCTTGGTAGGTAAACTGATGTATCGTAGCAACTGAGTGTGCGAGCAGTTTACTTAGCCATTCTATTTCAGCGATGCAAATATTTCAGTAACTTTCGAGCGATTACTAATGACAAGTTCAGTTTCACGATGCTATCATTCTAGCAACTTGATGTCGTTCGCTCAGTTTGGCTCTGTGATTGCAAAACACCGAAACTTAAAATCTCCAACAATTTCTCCTTTTTTGGTGTTTGACAAAACTTATATTCATCAAAACTTAGCTTTAGTTTAGTTTGTCTTTGAAACTAATTTTGTCTTTTTATCTGAAGTAAACTGATAAACTGAACTGTCATGATTTTCCCCCTTTTGACAAACACAACATAGAAAATAAATTTGTCCAAGAGGCCGATGTCATTAAATAACTATAGTTCAGCAAACAAGTGTAGATAAAATAATCAGCGCTGAATGTCTATCTTTGACTCGGATAGTGACGATGAGTGCTGTGAGTGCGACTGGTAGAGGGATTTATATTAGACTGGCTCTGATGGCCATATCTTGATTGAATGGATTGCGGAAGTTCTTGATGGTACAAAATATGTCTAGTGAGTGAATAAAGAGACTCAACCTGATTAGTCATCCCCTAAAAGTTAGTAGCCAAATATTCTTTCAGAGAATAAACTTCTATGGAAAGAGTATCCACTTTGTTTTCAAGAAAGGAGTGAGATTGTTGCAGTTGAGACAAATAAGAGTTTACTGTGTTGAACATGTACAAAGATTGATGGAACAAAGTAAATTGTCTCTGCAGCAAGACTACTTCGTTTGTCATTGAGTTTCGGATGATAGAATTGTGATTTCCGATTTTGCGGTGATATCTCTTGAATGTACTTAGATAGTGACAACAATGAAGCGTCAATTTCAGTCAGAGTGCTATTTAAGTCATCATCCATATCTTCTTCAGTTGACCTCACTTCCTCAAGTTCTTCATTAACAGAGATTGAAGATCCTGCTTGACTATGCAATCGGAAATAACTGGATTGTTGGGCTTTTGTTAAAAAGGCTTCGTCTACTTCTTCCTCAACTGAATACGTGTCAAAATCTTGTTCTTTAACCACTAATTCTTCTTTCTCATTTTTCTCATTTTCTTTGTTTGGTGCAGGTAAAACTCCTTCAAATCGTGAAGCGATTGTATTTGTTGAGGAAAGTGGCACAAACTAATTCAATTCTTCAACTTCAAAAGATTCATCGGTTCTAGTGCTGTTAGTTGGACTCTGTGGGTTTTTTGGTGAAGATAATGATTCCAATTGGTAGTCAACTGCAGCAAAGAAGGGTGGAGGAATGTAGACAGTCTCTGGCTTAGTTACGGAATGTTGATAAAATACCAAATCCAGATTGTGTTCCTCAACATCTTCTTGTTCAAATGATTCATCAACTGGGCTGGGGATGTCCAAAGTTGGTTCAAAATGGTATTCCATCTCATCATCAACTGTTTGTACAAAATGTTCTTCTGTTGGAATGTGAGTCATCACTTGATGTAGTGCTTCATCCACGTTCATGAGAGAAATTTCTGGCAAAGAAAAAGCATTCACTTGAGTGACATGAACTGGACTTAGCATCTGCTTGGTGTGGTCATCTGTTGATTGTTCATGCCTTGAAGCAATTTATCTGTCATTTTCCTGAAATAATTGATCAATCGTGTGCTTTGAGGATTCAGCAGTCTCTAGCTGAACTATCTTAGAGACTGATTTGGATTTGTAACTGGGAGGATTGTAAGCCTCAAGAATCACAAGATCTTTAGCCTCTTCCCACACTCTAATTCGCCTTTGTAGTGAGGAAAGATCCGAGTCTAAATGAGTAAAGACAGACCTGTCTTCATATGCAGTCCTTGAAGTTGGATCATAGTTCTTCTTTAATTCGACATGAATTTGAGTGAGTTTCTTTATCCTCATCAGCTCAAAGAAGTGTTGCCTCCTATCATGTGCAACTAAAATGTAAACTGTGTTGACAGTTTTCAAGACAGCTTCTTCCAAGAAAATATAAGTCCTCAATTCTCCTTTCTTCAGTTGTCATGCTAAAGTGGATTTCCTGTATTTGTACCATTCATCAAATATAGATTCAGTTATGGTTTCAGCATACTCCAAAACTTCATCCATGGTTAAGTAAATTTGGACTTGGATGGCATTAGTTGGTCTGTCAGCGTCAGAAGAGGAGGCCACTAATTATTTTTCTGTTCCAGATACTAGATCAAGGCTGGAATGAGTGTTCTCAACAATTTGTTTTGAAGAAAGACCTCCAATAGGTCTAGCTGGTGGCAAGGTGGTAGGAGAAATATTGTTTGAAGTGGAGCTCGACTTCTTTTGATGGAATCATCTTCTTTCTCTAAGCTAGTTTGTTGTGTGTCTTCAACGGTCTGAATGGACAAACTCATCATTGGTTCTTTCCATTTATGATCAGATTTAAACTTGGTACGTTGTTCCTGAAATGCCTCATCAGATGAACTTGGATCAGTCCGAGTCATGGTGACTGTTGCCTTTGGATTAGATGTATGATAAGTTTTGTAGGAGAGTTGATAGGCTTGAATTTGAAAGTTTTAGCCTTCTTCGTTAGTGGTTTAATAGTCACGTCCTCTTTTTAACTATCATCATCATCTTTATCATCGTTGTGATGGATTATCAACTTCCTTTTTGCCTTAAACACATTTTTGACAGCAGCCTTTGTTTCTTTAGGCTTTTGAACTAATTTAGAAGAAGATGGTTTCTCAGTCAAAGCTTTGGATTGAAAGTCATTTATGTATTGAGCATTTAAAATTCTGTACTTCTAAAGAGTGGTGGTTTCTTGTAGATCAAATATTATATGTTCAAGAAGCCTGCTTATCTGGATTTCAAATCCTGAAGATTTTTCAGTAGCAGTCATCATATTGAAAATTTTTTAAAGAGAACAAAAGTCCAGTTCACTTTGATCTCCTTTATGATAGCTGTCATCACCCGAAACTTTTCATTGGTCAGTTTAGCAAATGACCCAGCCTTTGAAAGAATACTTTTAGCAACTACATCTGCCAAAAGTTGAAATTCAAATTTTTTATCTGGTTTGAAGGCAGAAAGACTGATTAGTCGGTCCGAGTTTGAGAAACAGTTTGCATTTCCGTCAAGTCAGATGCAGAGATGGTATTGAAGTCGATGATACCTTTCCTTGGTAAACTGAATGTTTGAGCAAAAAAGGCTTCATTGATCCCGAATACATGTCTTGCCATAGATAATTGCACAACTTCGTCTTCCATAGTAGTGCACTTTTGATAGAGCGAGATAAGATCATTTTTGTATATATCTAGCGATTTCACTAAAAGAAAGAATCACAGTCCTGAATCTTCAATCTTCTTAAATACGGAAGAGATTCCCTCATTATTCATCTTGTACATGGATTCAAAATCCACTGTCAGTGCGTTCAGAATATATGCTGGAAATGAGTTGGCCATGGAAATGATGAAAGCTATAAGACTGAAAGAACTTATGGTTTGTGATTTCTATGAAAAAAAACAAAAGCGGTGGAGCAGTGAATTTCAAATGAGAATGATATAATGAATAGTTAAGTTGGTGTTACATATGTACGATGACCCGATTCAAATTCCCTGACATGACACGTGGCAGTCATTCATAGGAAAACAAATTGAAAAACAACAAAGTAGTTTGAAGTAACGCGGGATAATATAATTAAAATAGCTGTTTTATTTTAAAATAAATTTACCAGGTTCATCTGAATTGATGTGGAATAAAATAATTTGCTAAATAACCAACATACATGATAAAATCAGTTTACCCAAAAGTTTAGTTGAGCAACCGCAATTTACTAACAAGACTGAATCGGTTGATCAATCTAAACATCAGTTGAGTTTACCTAGTTTGAGGGCGACTGACTATTATCTTATCAATTGATTTTTCAAAAACTCAACATTCCCCCCCCTCCCCCCCCGAATCAATGCTCAAGATAAATCAATAAGTCCTAGAATATTTCAAAATTAAAAAAACTTAATCTCCGGAAGTGGTTTTGTGAAGATGCCCGCTGCTTGTTGCTCCATGAAAACTTATTCCAAGTTGATGTCCTTCTTTAATGAATGATTACGAATGAAGTGATGTCTGACATCGATATACTTCGTTATTGAGTGAAGAATGAGATTATATGTAATCGCAATTATGTTAGTATTGTCACAGAATATTGGTGACTCTTTAGCCTCAATCCCGTAGTCTCTCAACTGTTTTTGCATCCAAAGCAGTTTAGCACAGTAACTGCCTGCGGCAAGATACTCTGCTTTAGTTGTTGAGGTGGAAATGGACGCTTTCTTCTTGTTAAACCAAGAGATCAGTCTGTCTCCGAGAAACTGACGTGATCCACACTTTTTTTGTTCAGTTTGCACCCTGCATGATATGCATCTGAATATCCAACTAAGTTGAAAGAGTTATTCTTAGCACACCATAACCCAACATTTTTGGTTTCTTTAAGATATTTCAAGATACGCTTGGCAGCTAAGTAATGAGCTGTTTTGGGTCAAATTGAAATCTAGAATAAAGACAAATTGCAAATATAATATCGGGTCTACTAGCAGTTAGGTAAAGTAATGACCTTATTAGACCCCGATACATGGTTACCTCAACTGGAATTCTCCCTTCATATTTGTCAAGTTTAATTGATGAGCTCATAGGAGTAGTAGTAGCTGAGCAGTTTTCTATGCCAAACTTCTTGAGAAGTTCTTTGGTGTATTTGGTTTGACTAATGAATGTCCCATTTTCCAACTGTTTGACTTGTAGGCCGAGAAAGAACGTCAGTTCACCCATCATGCTCATCTCAAATTTATCCTACATCAACTTATAAATTTTTTTGCACAATTTGGGGTTAGTTGACTCAAAGATAATATCATCAACATAAATTTTAACGAGAAGAGTATGATCATATTTAGTGAATTTAAACAACGTTTTTTATACTATGCCTATAGTAAAGTCATGTTCAAGTAAAAATTTGGTTAGAGTATCATACCAAGCTCTCGGAGCCTGTTTCAGTCCGTAAAGAGCTTTCTTTAGTTGATAAACATGGTCAGGAAACTGGTGATTTTCAAAGCCAGGAGACTGCTCAACGAAGACTTCTTCTTGAAGATTGTCATTGAGGAAGACAATCTTGAAATCCTTTTGATAAAACTTGAAGTCTTTGAAGGATGCGTAGGCAAGGAACATTATAATGGATTCCAGTCTAGCTACTGGAGCATAGGTATCGTCATAATAAATTCTTTCCTCTTGCCTGCATCCTTGAGCAACTAGTCTTGCTTTGTTTCTAATCATAGTTCCATATTCATTAAGCTTATTCCTATACACCCATCGAGTACCTATAACAGTTTGATGTGAAGGTCATGGAAGTTAAGTTCCAAACAGAGTTTCTAGTAAAGTGGTTGAGCTCATCTTGCATAGCTTCAATCTAGCTACTATCCATTAGCGCATCATCAATTTTCTTTGGTTCTAATTGAGAGATTAAAGCTGCATGAAGAAATTCATTAACCATCTAACCCCTGGTTCTCAAAGGTGCAGATGGATTACTTATCACCAGATTTGGTGGATGATTTTTGGACCACTTGTATCTTGGTCCAAATGGATCTGCTACATTGAGTTGCACTGATTGAGTTTGATCTTCTGTTAGTTCTTTATCAAGTTCAATCTCAGTGTTAAGCAGATGGTCTTCTTGTGTCTTTGATTGATGAAGTTCCTCAAACTCAACTGGTTAAGTTGGGTGTTCCTCAACTGCATGATCAACTGGAACATTACCCTCAACTGTTGGATCTACCAAATCCATTTCTGGAGATTGAAGTGTTCTTCTTATTATTGACGAGTCATCCTCACTATCATCCTCCAGATTGATTTCTTGAAAGCGGTTGGTCAGTTGAGTAACTGACCGCTTAATTCAGTATTAAAAATAATTACTGGCAAGCGTACCAGGTCAAGTTATAATAAGTGGATGATGAGTCCAAGTGTCGAACCCACAGGGACTGATTTCTTGTAACTACCAAAATACAATTATTCCAACTCAATCTATACTATGCAATAAAAGTTATTTTTGAATTAACTAATAATGAAATTATAAATAAACTGGATTAAAACGAGAACACAACAAGAATTTAGGAATAAAATTCAATAATGAGAAATTCGATCAAGGACACACACATGTATCGAACAAATCATGCAAACAAGTAGTAGGTTTAGGATCCATATTTAATCTTAAATTACGGCGAATTCTCCTAAATTATTTAACTGTATATTTCTAGAACAGTTAAACATATTCAAATATTGACGGATAAATTATTTCTAATTAATTCTAATCGAGAATTGTGAAAATTCAGTTTTCACCTAAAACCGCACAATAAATCGAATACTGTTTCTAGTCGATTTAACCTTGTGTTAATTATTGGAGTGATCAAAATCAATTCCTAACCTTTCGAATCGGAATAAATTAACACGAAAGAAAATAATTGGTCAGATCATTCACAAGACAAACATAAATCCAACAATCAATAATATTAATAGAAAATCTGAAAAATCCCATATAATTCAAGCATTCAACAACGATTTGTTCGTCCGAATCATATGGCCTTGATCGAAACTAAATGACTAATCCAAATTAAACATAAATCTCAACTCAAGTGTTGCAACCCAAAACTAAAATCAAAACTAAGAAAAGAAGAAGAAATAATGAAGAAATCTTCACTCCAATATTGTGTAGCCGCCTCTCCTAGTCTGAAACGAGTTGGGAACCCTTAATCTGATGAAAAACGTCCTATTTATATGCACCATAACTCCAAAATATTGATTCCCTATCGAGAAAGAAGTTTCCAATTTTAGGACTTTGCACGCCGTCTCGCTCGAGCGCAAGAACTTGCCGCTCGAGCGAGAAACTTTCTGCCTCTTTCAATATTTTCCACCTCGCTCGAGCGCAAGAAGTTGCCGATCGCTCGAGCGAGTAAAATTCCGCCTCTCATCTTCTTTTCTCTCTCGCTCAAGCGGCAATATTTCTCAGCTCGAGCGAGTAAACTTCTGGTCCAAAAATTCCTTAATTTTGCCATTTCCTGCACATAAACCCTGGATAACATTATGCAGACGTGATGCATGAAATATGACTGAAACTAATCAAAAACATAAACAATAACACATGAATGCATGCAAAATAGGTATGCAAATGACATGAAAATATGCATACAAAATGCAATTATCAATTCCCTCATACTTAAAACAAAAATAGGAACGTTTAATGGGAATTCACAGCCTTAGAGAAGTTCAAACACATCTTAAATCAAAAACTGCTCTCATCTTTCCATAATATACAATCGGTTTAACGTGACGTGTGTGTCTGTGTCATGTCATTTCAATTACATGCAACTTAGAAAGAATCCGTTTTAAGACTGCTTAACGACCAAATAACAGATTAGTGCAAGTTTCACTTTAAATGTCCATTCCTCCGAACAACCTCTAACACAAGCACACCTCCCTGGAGATAATTAATTGCACACCTCCGGATTTTACACCCGGTTTTTCTTTAGCCCCAATAATTACCCGCAAACTTAGTTATAACTGTGATGGGATTCGAATTTCAATCCCCTCTTCTATAACCCGGATGGAGCAACACTCCCATTAAACCCGCAAACTTAGCTTCAGACTAGGCGATTAGGATTTAAATCCCATTCCCGAAACCCGGATGAAATTGTTATAAATTTTTTCAATAATTGTCCGAAGTTTTAAATTTGCAACCCCATTTAATCCGCGTACTTAGCCAAGGACAAGATAATTAGGATTTCAATTACTCGTCAATGACCAGAATTGAGTTAATTAATTTTTTCACACTTTTATAATTTTAAAAATTATTTGATGCGCCCAAGATAATAAGTGCATTTGTTAGAGGATCATTAGAATTCAAAAGATACCATTAAGATCACCAAACACCTAGTGTCGTGCAATGGTCTAACAAACACAAACATCATCAATTTTATTGCTACATTCCACTGGTCTAACTTACGTGCTTAAAAATATTCACGGTTCAACCTAAGGTTTCTCATGTCCAATCAAGAGCAAATAATTTTAACAAAAATCAATTTTCAAACTCAACTTCCTCATCATCAGCTCCCATTACGCATCCTACTCAACATCATGAAAACGACGACTAAAACAAACGAAACACAATGAAATATGAAACAAATGACATACACTTAAGTAAAACAAAATGAATGCAACAAAAACCTAACAAACAATAAAATACAATAATCTAAACCCCTATACTTATCTAAAGCATTTACCTCAATGCTCTAGAAACACAAACAAAAAAAAACACAACAAGTAAACATATGCAAGACTAACACAAACATAATGAAACTGAAAAACTAAAAACTCCACTGGTTTATGCATTGGCATCATCATTATTCTCTTCCTCTTCAATTTCTGGTGGTGGCAATTGGAAAGTAGGAGGCGGTGCGGCATACGGGAACTAGAATGGTGTTGGATACTATGGAGTGGCTAAAAAGACCGAGGCATCAAGACCAAGCTGCGTGGTCATGCCTCGTATCATGGCGTACATAGCCTGAAGATGAGCAGTAGTAGCATCCATGTACTCATTCTAATAATGAGCAAATGCGGTGAGTTCCTTAACAAAATCGGGGAGGGAGCGATGACTATGCTGAGGAGGTCGTGCTGTGGCGGTGTTAGAACTGGATCCACCTCCTGGGGGAAAATCTTTAGACCGCTTTTCTTTCTTTTTCGTCACAATGGCCTTGTCGATCGGTTGCATTGGTTGAAGCCACCTCATCCGGCCGAACTTGCACACCGGCTTGAACACATAGCTCAAAAATAATAGTTGGGAAAAATAAGCCCAAATACGGAGTGTAGATGGACCTCCGTATCTCGCTATGGATCACTTTTCCCACATTGATGGACCACCCCAAATCCAACGCATATAGTAGAATGGCTTGTTCAATGGTCACATGGCTTGTAAGGGAGATTGGCATCAGTCGTTTGGCAACAAAGGCATACCATGTGGCCGGTTCCAAGAGTAGGTAGCGCTCCGGAAAGTATTGGTAGGTAAAAGGGTCGTGCCATGTAGCCCCTTCAAAACACAATTTGTAACACCCTCAATCAATGAAGATGTTACAAACTAACATGACGTTAAAACTAGTTCGGAAAAGAAAATTTTTGAAAGATGTATGCATACATCAAACCTTACTTAAAATATTTCAGAATAGTTTACAAACCAAATCATAACAATTTGAAACATAAAGCGTATTTTCTTCAATCAACATAACAACATTTAGTTCATTAACTTGACACAAACACTCTCAACACATAACACACTCATGCATTGCCCGCCGGTCCGACTCCTTACTCTTTTTCATGCCCGACATTGAACTCATCGACATATGCATAAATGTCATCCTCATTACCTGCACCATTCAAGTATAGTGAGTCTAAAGACTCAGCAAGAGTATGCAGTAAAAATCATGAGATTTCAATAATCGTTTAAACTTAACATAACATAACATAAGCTTATCATTTGGTGACGAATTATGCGAAATTATGGCAACCGTCATAATGGGCACATTCATCTTTTCTTGTTGATCAACAATCATATGACATTACGCCTCGTAACATTCGTTCTTTCATTTTGGAGGCCTCTCCGGAGCTCATCCCGGAGGATCCGGAGCCCAAACCGGAGTACCGTTCCCGTATTGCCACCACAAAGACACATAAGACATCAAAATATTTTCATGCATCAACATATTATATCTTCATAATTCAACATAACATTATTCATTCATGCTTCATCATTATTCATTTCATCAATATATCATTTCATTCATCATGAAGCATCATTGAAACATCATAATTTCCATCTTAACTTTTGTTTCATGAACATAAAACTTTACTCGATAACTTCATGCATGTAATAAATGATAAAAATCATACTTTCATATTGAACATATGTTTCATGAAAGAAACTTAGACATGTACATGCATCACATAACGTAATCGGTCCACGTAAGTCGTTTTTTTCGTTCTTGACTTAAAACTTGAAACTTTTTGCATAGAAACTCTTAAATATATTTTAGAAGCCTTAAAAGATCATAACCATGAATTAAGGACTCAAAAATCAAACTTAAGAAAATTAATTCGAAGCTACAGCGCTCCAGCGCTAGAAGAGAGGCGCTGGGGCGCTATACTTGCGCATTTACTGTTCTGCTGCACTGCAGTTGCTATGCATTCACACTGATATTTCAAGTTCTTGCACCCAGAATTTAAAAAAGTGGTAAACATAAAAGTTTTAGCCCTTGACCTAACTTTCAAGTTCCGAAATCCTCACCTTAATTTTATATTTCCGTAAAACGTTATGCTTATTCTCCTGAGATGTGTCACTGCCGAAAATTCAAACCACTTGACACACTTCGGGGCGATTTTGGCCAATCTTATAGAATGATTTTGAAAAAACTCAAAGCATGAAAGTTGTAGCTATATGAGTTATATTTCAAATACAATTGGCCTCATCTCATTTGGATTATTACAATAGACTTAATCCACAAAATTGCAACAAGTGTTGCTAATCCGAGACAACCCAACACATGCAACGCTTCAAAGCTTTAACTAAAACTAACTCAACACTTCAAAATTCAACACACACCTTAAAAATCAGTCATTTCCCAACTCTAAACCATAAGAATCTATCATCACACATTATTTATCAAGAATTTCACAAGAACGACTTACATATCACGATATCATAAACCTCATGCTTTTATGCTTCTCAAATCTTTAAAATCATGCATAAAACTCATCAACACACATCATTTCTTATCAAAATAGATATATCTTGAATGGTGGTTTAAAATTCTTTAAAAACTTTCCTTGAATGGAGGAGGAGTTGATCCGGAACTTCGGAGACGAGCTAAACCTTGGACGAACTAAAAACTGGTACCAAAAACTCACTTGAATCTTGAAGGATTTGATGAAGGAGATGATGAATAGTGAGGGGGAGGAGAAAAACGTGTAAGGGAGAGGAGGATAATGAAGAAGTCTGATAGAATATGTCAAGGGAATCACTAACATATAGGGTATAAGGTTGTTAAGTGTAGTTTTCATAATTAATGCACATCGTGTATTGATTGCTTAAAATGCGGTCAAATAAACACATCTCGACTCGTCTGATAAAAATGCTATCTTTTAAATCGTTTATAAAAAATGTAACAATATCATACTTAAAATACTCGTAAAAATGTACTTTATTATCTCGTTCCTAGGTTAGCCTCGTCCCGCGAGTCCAGAATCGAACTCTACCTGGAATCATTTACTTAATCAAAATTGTTAAATGTAAGATAAACATAATCATAAAATCATAATCATTAAATCATAACTTAAACAATTTAAGGCATAAAATCATTAAAAATTTATGTTTAAATAATCGTGAGCAAGTTTAATGGATTTTTGGACTTTACAATTCTACCCTCCTTAAAAGAATTTCGTTCTCGAAATTCGACTTACCAAATATTTCTGGGTATCGGCTACGCATATCTTGTTCGGTCTCCCAAGTAGCCTCTTCCACTAATTGATTGCGTCATAAGACCTTTACCATCTTGATCTCTTTGTTTCTCAGCTTTCGGACTTGTGTATCCAAAATTTGGATAGGTATTTCTTCATAAGACAAGTCTGGTGTCCATAGAACTGGCTCGTGGCAAATGACATGGGAAGGATTTGAGATATACTTTCTCAACATCGAGATATGGAATACGTTGTGTACACCTTTCAAGTTTGGAGGCAATGCTACTCGGTAAGCTCTTGTTCCAACCTTGTCTAGGATCTCGAAAGGTCCTATATATCTTGGGCTCAACTTTCCTTTCTTCCCAAATATTAAGACTCCTTTCCAAGGTGAAACCTTCAAAAACACGTGATCACCTACTTGGAACTCCAACTCTTTACGCCTCTGATCGGCATAGCTTTTCTGTCAACTTTGAGCCGTCAACATTCTGTCCTTGACTTTTGCTATCATATCGACTGTCTGTTGCACTATTTCTGGCCCTAATACAGCTCTTTCTCCCACTTCATCCCAATGCAATGGAGTCCTACACTTTCTACCATACAAAGCCTCATAAGGAGCCATTCCAATAGTATCTTGATAACTATTGTTATATGTGAACTCCACTAAAGGCAATTTTGATTCCCAATTATTTCCAAAGTCAATCATGCAAGCCCTGAGTAAATCTTCCAGTATCTGAATCACTCGCTCAGATTGTCCATCTGTCTGCGGATGAAAAGCTGTACTAAAAGCTAGCTTTGTTCCCAATCCATGATGTAAACTCTTCCAAAAGTTTGAAGTGAACCTAGGATCCCTATCAGAGACTATCCTTGCTGGAACTCCATGCAATCTAACTACCTCTTGAATATATAACTCTGCATATTGATTCATCGAGAAGTTGTTTCTAACTGGTAAGAAGTGAGCTGACTTTGTCAACCTTTCAACTATTATCCATATTGAATTCATTCTTCGTTGTGTAATTGGTAGTCCAATCACAAAGTCCATTGTGACATCTTCACATTTCCAAGTGGGAATATGTAATGGTTTCAGAAGTCCTGCTGGCCTTTGATGTTCAACTTTCACCTTTTGACATGTCAAACATTCGCTAACAATCTTAACAATGTCTTTCTTCATACTTGGCCACCAGTATAGCATCTGTAAATCCTTGAACATCTTTGTACTCCCTGGATGAATAGAATATGGTACCGTGTGAGCCTCAGTCATCACATCTTCCCTCAGTGAATTTACTGCCGGTACCCACATTCGCCCTTTGTGATGCACGACCCCATCCTTCATCGTATACAATGCACCCCCTTTTGCTTCATCTTTAAGTTTCCAAGTTAATGCTGGTCTGAAGCCTGCCCTGTTCGAATCTTGTCGAGAAAACTTGGAACCATTGTTAAGGTTGATAAGGCACAAACTTCCATTGGCTCAAATACTTCCAATCTGATTCATTCAAAATCTACAATCAACTCTTGTTGAGTTGTCATTCTATTCAAAGTTGCAGATTTATGACTCAAAGCATCTGCTACTACATTAGCTTTACCCGGATGGTAGCTAATGTCATAGTCATAATCTTTCACCAATTCGAGCCATCTTCTCTGCCTCATGTTCAACTCCTTCTGTGTGAAGAAGTACTTCAGACTTTTATGATCGGTGAAAATCTAACACTTCTCACCATAAAGGTAATGTCTCCACAATTTCAGTGCGAAGACAACTGCTGCCAATTCGAGGTCATGGGTGGGGTAATTCTTTTCATGAATCTTCAACTGTCGTGAAGAATATGCTATTACCTTTCCATCTTGCATCAGGACAGCCCCTAATCCACTCTTGGAAGCATCTGTATAAATTACAAATCGACCTGTGCCTTCTGGTATGGCTAGTACTGATGATGTCATCAAATTTTTCTTCAACACTAAAAAGCTTTTCTCGCACTGATTAGACCATTCAAACTTCACACTTTTGCGAGTTAATGATGTTAGTGGCAGCGCTATCTTGGAGAAATCCTGAATGAATCTCCTATAGTAACCCGCTAATCCCAAGAAACTTCGTACCTCTGTAGCATTATTTGGAGTAACCCAATTTTTAATTGCTTCTATCTTTGCTGGATCAACCTCTATTCCCTTAGCCGAAACTAGGTGACCCAAAAATGCAATCTGTTCCAGCCAAAATTCACACTTACTGAACTTAGCAAACAATTGTTTTTCTTTCAGAACCTGCAAGACTGTAGTTAGATGCTGACGATGCTCATTGAAACTATGAGAGTAAATCAGTATGTCATCTATGAATATTATGACAAACTGATCCAAGAAAGGCTGGAACACTCTATTCATAAGATCCATAAACACTGCCGGTGCATTGGTAACTCCAAACGGCATGACTAAGAACTCGTAGTGGCCATAACGAGTCCTGAAAGCCGTTTTAAGAATATCTTCGTCTTTCACCTTCAATTGGTGATAAGCTGATCTCAAATCGATCTTGGAGAACACTACTGCCCCTTGTAACTGATCAAACAAATCATCTATCCTTGGAAGTGGGTATTTGTTCTTCACTGTTACTCGATTCAGCTCTCTATAATCGATGCACAGTCTCATAGACCCATCTTTCTTCTTGACAAACAATACCGGTGCACCCCAAGGCGATACACTCGGTCTAATAAAGCCTTTATTGAGTAGCTCTTGTAGTTGCTCCTTCAATTCATTCATTTCAGTCGGTGCTAACCTGTATGGTGCTTTGGAAACTGGTTGGGTTCCAGGCATTAATTCAATTCCAAATTCTACCTCCCTAGCTGGAGGTAATCCTGCAATATCATCAGGAAATACTTCTGGGAAATCTCTCACTACTTCGACGTCTTCAAGTTTCGGTCGAGGTAATTCTTGGTCGCAAGTGACACTTGCAAGGAAACCTGCACATCCTTTATTCAACAGTTGCCATGCCTTACCCACTGAAATTAAAAGAGATGAATTATGTTTCGGTGTGGCATGGAATAGAAACGGTTCTCCATACTTAGTTTTCAAGGAAACCATTCTCCGTTTACAGTCTATAGTAGCCTCGTATCGAGACAACCAATCCATCCGGAATATCACGTCAAAATCAGACATATTCAGGATAATAAGAGCAGCAAGTAACTCGTGACTCTGCATTTGTACACTGCATCCTCTGATAATCAAATCACTACTCAATTCTTCCCCTGAAGGCAAGGATATACTAAATCCTGATATTGACTTATCCGGTACTAAACCCGATTTATTAACAAATTCAACAGATATGAATGAATGTGTAGCTCCAGTATCAATTAAGACATGAGCGGGATTACTGGAAACATTAATCATACCTGTAACTATAGTTGTATTTGGATCCACTTGATCATGTGCCATTGCAAAAACTCGTCCTCTTACCGGTTCTTTGGATTGAGGGCAATCTTTTCGATAGTACCCTGGCTTTTTGCAAAGGAAACATAATCCAGTCCCTGCCATGCATTGACCTGAGTGAAGTTTTCCACATTTTTGACAAGCTGTTGGTGCAATTGCCGATTTTGGTGCTGGTAGAGCCAATTGTTTTTGCCCCTGAGGTCGAGGCTGCTGCTGTTGGTATGGTCGGTGTTGGGGTGGGGCTTGGTACGATCTCTTTCTGCTAGAATTTCCTTGTTGGTCCCGATTCTGATAACTAGATCTTTTTGCCTGTGACTCTCGGATAATGTCGTTTCTGTCCTTTTCGGACAGCATGGCCTGATCCACCGCATCTTTGTAATTTTTCGCTCCACTTAGTCTAACATCCTTTCTGATGAAGGCATTCAATCCTTCTGTAAAATGTTTCAACTCTTCAGCAGGATCACCAGAAATCATCGGTACAAAGTATCTTCCCCTTTCAAACTTCTTAACA
Source organism: Henckelia pumila (assembly GCF_033568475.1). Classification (NCBI taxonomy): domain Eukaryota; kingdom Viridiplantae; phylum Streptophyta; class Magnoliopsida; order Lamiales; family Gesneriaceae; genus Henckelia; species Henckelia pumila. The sequence continues at coordinate 60,940,857 of NC_133120.1, read as the reverse complement.
TACTCCGCAATCGACGTGTTTCCTTGACGGATTTCCTAAAAATCTCTGGCCAACCGGGTTCGGGTGCTCACTGTGAAATATTTGCCGTAGAACACATCCTTGAATCCATTCCAAGTAAGGGTAGTTAGGTTCAATGCTGCTTTGGCTCCATTCCACCAAACACGAGCGTCATTGCGGAACATATAGGTAGCACATCTCAATCTATCCGCATCCGTGATCTGCATGAATTCAAAAGCAGTATCCATAGCTTGGAACCATTTTTCAGCTATCAAAGGATCAGTCTCTCCTTTGAACTCAGGTGGTCCCAACTCTAAGAACCTTTTGTAGATAGGGTTCTGATTAGCTGTAGGATGGTTATTTCCAGCATTAGTTGTCTGGGCTTGAAGCAACTGTTGGATTTGAGCTCCCTAAGCACGGCTTTGCTCTTGAAGCAAAGCAGTTAATCCCGCCAAAAACTGGTTGTTTTGATTGTTCTCACTATCTGGCCCCCAATCACTATGGTTGTTGTTTGAGGAATTGGTGTTGCTGTTGGTGTTGTTTTCCCTACGTGATGTCATAGTCCTAAAGTTCAATATTATCCACATCGCTCAGTCACGATTCAAAACGTGAATATACTTTAACATATAACATGCATACATATATCTCATCGCATTATCATACACATAATCACATAAGACACATAACTTACAGACATGAAGACGGAGCGTTGAAGTCGTGGCGAGTATGCATGAGTGTTTCAAGAAAACCCAGAGCGAACTGCTCTGATACCAAACTGTAACACTCTCAACCGATGAAGATGTTACAAACTAACATGACGTTAAAACTAGTTCGGAAAAGAAAATTTTTGAAAGATGTATGCATACATCAAACCTTACTTAAAACATTTTAGAATAGGTTACAAACCAAATCATAACAATTTGAAACATAAAGCGTATTTTCTTCAATCAACATAAAATCATTTAGTTCATTAACTTGACACAAACACTCTCAACACATAACACACTCATGCATCGCCCGCCGGTCCGACTCCTTGCTCTTCTTCATGCCCGGCATTGAACTCATCGACATATGCATAAATGTCATCCTCATTACCTGCACCATTCAAGTATAGTGAGTCTAAAGACTCAGCAAGAGTATGCAGTAAAAATCATGAGATTTCAATAATCGTTTAAACTTAACATAACATAACATAAGCTTATCATTTGGTGACGAATTATGCGAAATTGTGGCAACCGTCATAATGGGCACATTCATCTTTTCTTGTTGATCAACAATCATATGACATTACGCCTCGTAACATTCGTTCTTTCATTTTCGGAGGCCCCTCCGGAGCTCATCCCGGAGGACCTAACCCGTACATTGAGCCGTATTTGGGAGGGCCCCTCCGAAGCCCAAACCGGAGTACCGTTCCCGTATTGCCACCACAAAGACACATAAGACATCAAAATATTTTCATGCATCAACATATTATATCTTCATAATTCAACATAACATTATTCATTCATGCTTCATCATTATTCATTTCATCAACATATCATTTCATTCATCATGAAGCATCATTGAAACATCATAATTTCCATCTTAACTTTTGTTTCATGAACGTAAAACTTTACTCGATAACTTCATGCATGTAATAAATGATAAAAATCATACTTTCATATTGAACATAGGTTTCATGAAAGAAACTTAGACATGTACATGCATCACATAACATAATCGGTCCACGTAAGTCATTCTTTTCGTTCTTGACTTAAAACTTGAAACTTTTTGCATAGAAACTCTTAAATATATTTTAGAAGCCTTAAAAGATCATAACCATGAATTAAGGACTCAAAAATCAAGACTTAAGAAAATTAATTCGAAGCTACAGTGCTCCAGCGCTAGAAGAGAGGCGTTGTGTAGTGACCCTTACCCGGATCACCTACTAAATAGAACTTAGGCATGCAATTAACTTAATTAAACAGATATCAGAATAAAACTGCGGAAACCATAAACGTTATACAATCCCAAGTAAAGGAATCTGTAATTTACCCAAATAATATACAACCAAATCGAATAGCTGTATCAACCCAAATAACAGTAATAAAACCTAGACGAAGCTCCAGCTGGTCAACCACTGACTAGCCCCTCCTGGATCCACCCTCCTCGTCCAATCGCAAACCTGCCCCATGGAATAGGGTGTCCAAAAACACAGAGTACGAGACGTGAGCATAAAACGCTCAGTATGAGAGTATGAGTATACATGCATGCAAAGTGAACTCCCTATAAACTCGAGGTCAAGGATCAGATAACAGAGATAGATCAGGCCCTGGTATGTAGCACGCTGTGTCGTCGCATCAGGAGGTGGCTCCCATACCGAGATAACCGTGGATACGCCGGACCCAAATCGATGGAAGTCCATCCACTAACAGGATAGGGTACAACCCTACTAACAGACATCTCGAAAGAGATACAGCAAGATGCAAATGAATGCAGCATAATATCATGTCATATAAATCATGCAGTCACATAATACATGCATACTCAGTCAGGATATCTCGAACAGTACTTTCGTACCTCAAAATAGTGCAAGCTCTACCAACTCTAGGTCCACGCCTATAGTCTGCTCTACACTGCCAAACGATACTACTATCATTAAAGTGCTATAAAAGCCTTAACTAAGCTATTGCATACTCCTAAATATTTATAGGAAGCAAAAGCTATACCTTCGTCCGTCGTTAGCCCTTTGATGTCGATGCCTCCAGAACTTGGGCACAACTCCGCTACGACTACCGAACACCTCGTCGACCACCGGGTCAAGCCTAGGAAGGCTAGAACAACTCGAATAGACTAGAAAGGAGAGGGAAACACTCGGAATTGGCAATTGGAAATGAAGACTCGGCCCTCTATTTATAGACAACGATCGGAACTTCCGATCCTTGATCGGAACGTCTGAACCTCGATCGGAACGTCCGATCCTGCCATCGGAGCTTCCGAAGATCCTGATCTGCCACGTGTCAAAATATCACTTGTTGACTCCGGATAGGGGTGATCGGAGTTTCCGATCCTGATCGGAGCTTCCGATCCAACCACACGTCATGCCTGACGTAATAATATCGGTGCCTCCGATCGCTCATCGGAGCTTCCGATCTGTTGGAAAACGGTGTTTCAGATCAATCAGAATTGATACCCGGTGCAGCGGAAGTTTTAAAATTTTATATGGAACGATTCCATATCATGGGTATCAAAACTTTATGATTAAATTGTGCGTGTAAAAATTAAATAACAATTAAATTTTTATCTTGAAATCTCGAAACGAGATTATGGACACCAACAGATAACTCTGCTCTTGTTGTATATCCCAGGAACTGATGGACGAACAATTCTTCAATCAGGTCCATGAACAGAAGTTTAATCCCTTTGATAGATTGCACTAGAAAATCTATCAGAAGTTTCTACGAAGAGAATTAACGAATTTGATCCGTTAAACCAGACTAAAAATTTGAAATTCACAGGCTGGAATTTTCGAGCAGAGAGAGGAGAGGGGGCGGCGGCCACTAGAGAGAAAACAGCTAGGGTTTTCGAAAATTTTGTGACCTCTGTTGTGTAATTTCTGTACTGCAATAACTTATTTGTAATGTGGGCTGATAACAGCTTAGGGCCCATTAGTCATAAGTTCAAGCCTGACAAGCAAAGCCCGCATGTTCAGAAATTAATATAAAATTCATCGTGACTCAGATTGATAAACCAATTTCACCAATGTGCACAGAAACCATTTCTGCATCTTTTAAAGTCAAGATAAATTTTCTGAATCCGAATTCAGTGGTTTCCAAAAATGTCCATCACTATGTCATTTTAGGAAATCTTACTCCTCTACTCTGATATAAGAAGTCCCACTTCTTTATTCACTAAATTTAACTCTTTAAATTTAATTATCTCAACGGGGATTAAAAATCCATTACTTGTGTGACCCTCAATGGTTCAGGGATACAGCTAGTCGTGGGCTCACAACTCCTTGTGACTCGGAACAACAATTTCCGACTTGCCAATCGAATCATGGTAAGAGCGCCTAGCAACATCGCCCCATGATTCCCTAGGTATCACTGATAGTGCCTGCAAGAACCAATAGATTTTGGTTAGCGTACAGTACGGTCCCTTCATCCATAAATCCCGATCGAATCAACAACTATTGGTAAATCGAGAGTCGTTCGAGATTCGATAACTATGCAATGCATCTTGAAGATCAAATAGTGACATCGCATGTGCTACTAAGAAACCATTTCTTAAAACACATCATGTACTCTGGCCAGAGATTCGTCACACTAATATCTTCTCAGATTGCATAGGATATCCACACTAGCAAGTATGTGGTGAATCCTTGACAACAAAGCATCGACTCCTATATGTGTCGTAACTGTACCCAATCCCGACACCTGATGACCCCAATAGAGTCGGTAAACGAGTCAAAGTACAGTACTAGCATATAGAGTCTCAATGATGTTTCAAGTAGTAAGGACTAATGGTGTACAACCAAAACCGCGGACTTTATCCACTCGATAAATGATAACCACTTGGAAAGTCCGGATAGGGTAGTTCGATCATTCATCGTATGAATATCCATTTGCATGCTTTGAACATCTCTATGTTCCATACCAATGAAACGTGATACTCAGCATCGCAAATGCTAGTCTCAATCTCAAGCGATCCTTATCCTTATTAACGGACGGATCAATCGACTAGGAACTGTTTAGAATATACAGTGACTATAAGATGTGTTTCATGAAAGCCATCCCCATGTGCCACCATATCTTACATACACTATAGTATATTCAAGGTCTTCATCTAAACATCTTATAGTATGTCACAACATAATAATATGATAAAAGATAAAGTAAACTCCATAATAAAAGTGTAAATTATATTAAACAAAAGATTGTTTATACATAGAGTCATGAAAGCCCTTAGCCACAAGTTGGCTCACCGGGCACCCACTCTTTCAATCTCCCACTTGCCCTAAAGCCAACTAGTCACACTACGCAGTCCCATTGCTGCGCGATGTTTGTCAAATAATGGTCCTGGCAAGGGCTTAGTAAGTGGATCAGTGATATTGTCTGCAGAGGCCACTCTCTCGACAGTGATGTCTCCTCTTTCCACGATCTCCCGGATGATGTGGTATTTCCTCAGTACGTGTTTGGATCTTTGATGAGACCTTGGTTCCTTTGCCTGAGCAATGGCACCCGTGTTGTCACAGTACACCGGGACTGGACCAAAAACTTCAGGAATGACGCCCAACTCTTGGACGAAATTCCTCATCCAAACGGCCTCTTTAGCAGCAGCTGATGCCGCAATGTATTCTGCCTCAGTGGTGGAATCCGCTGTGGTGTCCTGCTTGGAACTCTTCCAAGAGACAACACTGCCATTGAGCATGAACACAAATCCAGAGGTTGACTTCGAGTCATCCACGTCACTTTGGAAGCTAGAGTCGGTATACCCTTCCAATTTCAGTTCTCTTCCTTCATATACCATGAACATATTCTTAGTCCTTCGTAAGTACTTAAGAATGTCCTTCACGGCTTTCCAATGCATTTGACCGGGATTGGCTTGATATCTGCTCGTGACACTCAGAGCAAATGCTACATCCGGTCTGGTAGATATCATCCCATACATGATACTACCTATGGCTGACGCATATGGTACATGTGTCATTTTCTCTATCTCTTCATCAGTCTTGGGACACATGGACTTGGATAGAGAAACTCCATGACACATAGGTAGATGTCCTCTCTTGGACCCATCCATTGAAAACCTTTTCAATATTGTGTCGATGTAGGTTGCTTGAGTGAGTCCTATCATTCTCTTAGATCTATCTCTATAGATCTGTATCCCTAGAATATAGGATGCCTCACCCAAATCCTTTATCGAGAATCTACCTGATAACCATATCTTTGTTGACTGCAACATCCCTACATCATTCCTAATGAGTAAGATGTCATCAACATAAAGTACTAAGAATGTCACAGCATCCTTAACTACTTTCTTGTACACGCACGGTTCCTCCGGGTTCTTGATGAAACCAAAATCCTTTATTGTTTCATCAAATTTCTGGTTCCAACTTCTTGATGCTTGTTTGAGACCATATATCGATCTCTGAAGTTTTCATACCTTAAGTTCGCTTCCCATGGATGTGTATCCCTCAGGTTGCGTCATATAGATCTCTTCCTTAATGTTTCCATTAAGAAATGCAGTCTTCACATCCATTTGCCATATCTCATAGTCATACCAAGCAACTATGGCAATAAGGATTCTTATGGACTTGAACATTGCAACTGGTGAAAAGGTTTCATTGTAGTCAACTCCTTGTCTTTGAGTATAACCTCTCGCCACCAATCGTGCCTTGTAGGTCAATACCTTACCATCAGGCCCAAGCTTTCTCTTGTAGATCCATTTACACCCTATTGGAACAATTCCATCGGGAGGATCTACTAAAGACCAAACTTGGTTTGTATGCATCGAATCTATTTCCGACTGCATAGCTTCAAGCCATAAATTTGAATCCGCATCAGAAATTGCTTCCTTGAAGTTTCTTGGATCACATCCAACGTCGGGTTCATCTTGATCCCCTTCAAGAAGAAGACCATATCGAATAGGAGGTCTAGAAGTCCTCTCGGATCTTCTAGGTATAGGCGTGTCCTCTGAAGATTCTTGAGGTATGGGATCATTATTTTGTATTTCGGGTTCTTCTCGAATTTCTTCGAGTTCCATCATCTTGCCTTTCTTATCCAATAAGAACTCCTTCTCCAAGAAGGTGGCATTCCTTGAAACAAACACTTTTGTTTCAGTAGGATGATAGAAATAATATCCGATTGAATTCTTCGGATACCCTACAAAATAACATAAGGTGGATCGACCATCCAACTTATCTCCCACTGTCTGCTTCACGTAAGCTGGACATCCCCAAATCCTCAAGTACGAATACTTAGGAGTTTTGCCATTCCATAACTCGTATGGTGTTTTATCCACTGCTTTGGTGTGGACGTTGTTCAACAACAACACCGCTGTTTCAAGCGCGTAGCCCCAAAACGAAGGTGGAAGCTCAGTGAAGCTCATCATGGATCGAACCATGTCCAACAAAGTTCGATTACGACGCTCCGATACACCATTCAGCTGAGGTGTCATAGGAGGAGTCCACTGAGAGAGAATCCCATTCTCTTTCAGATAGTACAAAAACTCGGTACTTAAGTATTCTCCACCTCGATCCGATCGAAGTGCTTTAATACTTTTACCTAGCTTGTTTTCTACTTCAGCCTTGAATTCTTTGAACTTTTCAAATGCTTCAGACTTATATTTCATTAAATATAAATACCCATACCTTGAATAATCATCAGTAAAGGTAATGAAGTAGGTGTGGCCAAATTGAGTACCAATTCTAAATGGACCACAAACATCTGTATGGATCAAATCCAACAGATTTTGACTACGCTCAGGTTTCCCCTTGAATGGAGATTTAGTCATTTTTCCTTTCAGGCAGGATTCACAAGTAGGTAGAGAGTTAATATCAGACATATCAAACATGCCCTCTCCCACTAGCTTGTTCATCCTCCTTGAGGAAATATGACCTAGCCTAGCATGCCAAAGATTTGCCGGGTTTTGACTATCGTTTTTCCTTTTATTTGTTGTTACCGGTTTATCGACATAATTTATTGGAACATCTTTTAATTTTAAGTTATATAGATCGTTTTCAAGTTGTCCATTTCCAATCAAACATTCATTCTTGTAAATATTGCAAATCCCATTCACAAAATTTCAAGAAAAAACCATCTCTATCAAGCATAGAAACAGAAATAATGTTTTTAATCAAGTCTGGAACAAATAAAACATCTCTCAAAAGTAACTTAAAATCGTTCTGCAAAATTAAATAAACGTCTCCCACAGCTTTGGCTTCAACTCTAGAACCATTTCCGAGCCTCAGCTGGGTCTCACCCATTCTAAGCTTGCGACTTCTTGTCATCACCTACAAATCATTGCAAATGTGAGATCCACATCTGGTATCCAATACCCAAGAAGTAGTATTAAGTGAAACATTTATTTCAATATAAAACATACCCTTCGCAGTTCGCAACTGCTCAAGATATTCCTTGCAGTTACGTTTCCAATGATCGGGTTTCTTGCAGTGATGGCAAACATCCTTGGACTTTTCCATGTTTGAAGCCTTTGTCTAGTTCTTCTTCTTGGGTCCGGTTTTCTTGGATGGGGCAGAACGTTTCTTACCCTTTGTATTTGGCCCCTTCTTAGCAGAAGAAGAGGAGCCCACCAAGAGAACCGGTTTATCCTTCTTTAAAGTGGCTTCATAAGTTACAAGCATATTGACCATCTCTTCAAGGGAGGCCTCTATCTTGTTCATATTGAAATTCACCACAAAACCGTCAAACGATGAAGGAAGAGAGAGAAGTAATAAGTCCACATTGAGTTCATGCTCCAATACCAAATCAAGCGTTACCAACTTCTGAATGAGCCAACTCACGCGTACCCCATGATCACGGACCGAAGTCCCTTCACGCATGCGACACGTCATTAACACTTTTACAGTAGCGAACCTTTCAGCTCTCGATTGAGCCCCAAAAAGTTCCTTGAGTTGTACGTGAATGTCAGCAGCATTCACGGTATCCTCAAATCGCCTCTGGAGTTCATCAGACATCGAAGCTTGCATATAGCATTTGGCCTTGATATCATGGTCCCACCATATATCAAGTTTGGCTAACTCTTCCGGACTTATATCAGCTGGTGCTTCCTTCGGAGGAGATTTTTCTAACACGTAGAGCATCTTCTCCGAGGTCAAGACAATCTTCAACTTACGGAACCATTCCGTATAGTTTGCGCCAGTCAGTTTATTTTGTTCGAGAATAGAGAATAGTGGATTGCGCGAATTCATCTTAATGAAATACTGAAAAGAAACAGACAATAATCAGTGATTGTTTAATTAATTTACTAAGACATAAAATAGGCGAAATTTATTTTATGAATCTCACTCCCACTATTTTAATGATTTCACTACCCTCTAGTGAAAACGGGAAACTGTTTTCCTTAGTGGGAACATGGAGTCCAATTGACAAACTATGGTCCCGAATAATATCAGCCAACCATAATTTTCAAAAGGTAGAGCCCAATTGCTTCCAAAGCAACCTCCACGTTTTTACCTCATGTCCAATAAGGGCCCAATAATATGACGCCGTTTATTGTGAAACGTCAAGATGACCCATCAATATTAAGTTGTGATGGACGGTCGCCATGTGGATCCCCAACAATATGAGCAAATCCCATGGGAGTTCCACCCAACTTACAACATGTGTCGATCCAATGTACAGCTTTCCGACGAACGGGCCCCCCCAATAATATGAGCTGGACCGTATCCGCGGGTAGCATCTCATACATTGATCGTTGATGGAAGGTAGGAACATTTAAACAATATTTAAATTTCCTTTTAATCTTGATATCAATTTTAAATCATATTTAAAATGAGGGATTTTAATTTTGAAAATTTGTCTCATCATTTAAAATTTGTATGCTTGCGGGATTCATACAATTTAGTCTAAAACATGCATACAACGATAATATCATATATTATATAGGATGATCGATTCCATTTCTAATCGACCCGTGGTTGCCAATCACGAGTCTAAGTCCAATCTTAGGTAATATGCAAGTATGCAATGCAATCCTATTACATTGAGCTTCCAATTTACATTTCTTCAGTCTTTATTGTCTGCTGGGCCCACCTTTGTCTTCAAATCTTCATCTCCCACTAAGTATAATGTATTTACAATAAATAACTATGACAAGTAGGGGATACATTTTAAGGGGTGGGAACGGGCCATAAACCAGGCCCACTTTTATTACATATGACAATTCATATTGGGCCATAAACCAGGCCCATTAATAAATCCAACAACAATAAAAACAAATGTAAATTCCCTAACATACACCTACAAAATTGGTCATGGCAATCGATCATCCTTATCCAATAATATTTAATTCAAAATTAATTTATTGGATAACATGCAATGGCAATTAAATTTAAAAAGGATAAAATCATATTCCATATATAAAATCTTATTTTACATACAAAATCATATTTTATCTTTTTATCAAATAAAATCATATTTTACATATAAAATCCAATTTTATACATAAAATCATATTTTACTCAATATTTCCATAAGATCATATCTTATCATCAATTGTACCAAAAATAATTAATTTCATAAAATCTGATTTAACGGATAAAATCTATAAATTTTCCAAAAATACAAATTTATCCAAAAATCAATTTTAAAATTTTCGGACTCGAACAATTCGATCCGACGCCTCGTGGACCAATCAAAAACAATTTTTGATCGGACCAAAAATAGAATTTTAACATATTAAAATTTTAATTAAAAAATAAAAATTAATTTTCCCGGGCCGCCCGGGATGATCCCGGGCAGCCCGCGCCCCAAAAGGGGCTCGGGCCGGGCAGCCCGTCGCTGCCCCTTGGGCAGCGACGATCGCTGCCCTGGGCAGCGATCCAATCGCTGCCCGTGTTTTGCCCGTCAAAATTTTAATTTTAAAAATTTTTTTTTGTTTCAAAAACCGAGGCTTAAAAATTTTTGTACAATTGATTAATTTAATCGCTTGATCTGAGCAACCTGTCTCTGATACCACTGTTGGAAAACGGTGTTTCAGATCAATCAGAATTGATACCCGGTGCAGCGGAAGTTTTAAAATTTTATATGGAACGATTCCATATCATGGGTATCAAAACTTTACGATTAAATTGTGCGTGTAAAAATTAAATAACAATTAAATTTTTACCTTGAAATCTCGAAACGAGATTATGGACACCAACAGATAACTCTTCTCTTGTTGTATATCCCAGGAACTGATGGACGAACAATTCTTCAATCAGGTCCACGAACAGAAGTTTAATCCCTCTGATAAATTGCACTAGAAATTCTATCAGAAGTTTCTACGAAGAGAATTAACGAATTTGATCCGTTAAACCAGACTGCAAATTTGAAATTCACAGGCTGGAATTTTCGAGCAGAGAGAGGAGATGGGGCGGCGGCCACTAGAGAGAAAACAGCTAGGGTTTTCGAAAATTTTGTGACCTCTGTTGTGTAATTTATGTACTGCAATAACTTATTTATAATGTGGGCTGCTAACAGCTTAGGGCCCATTAGTCATAAGTTCAAGCCTGACAAGCAAAGCCCGCATGTTCAGAAATTAATATAAAATTCATCGTGACTCAGATTGATAAACCAATTTCACCAATGTGCACAGAAACCATTTCTGCATCTTTTAAAGTCAAGATAAATTTTCTGAATCCGAATTCAGTGGTTTCCAAAAATGTCCATCACTATGTCATTTTAGGAAATATTACTCGTCTACTCTGATATAAGAAGTCCCACTTCTTTATTCACTAAATTTAACTCTTTAAATTTAATTATCTCAACGGGGATTAAAAATTCATTACTTGTGTGACCCTCAATGGTTCAGGGATACAGCTAGCCGTGGGCTCACAACTCCTTGTGACTCGGAACAATAATTTCCGACTTGCCCATCGAATCATGGTAAGAGCGCCTAGCAACATCGCCCCATGATTCCCTAGGTATCACTGATAGTTCCTGCAAGAACCAATAGATTTTGGTTAGCGTACAGTACGGTACCTTCAACCATATATCCCGATCGAATCAACAACTATTGGTAAATCGAGAGTCGTTCGAGATTCGATAACTATGCAATGCATCTTGAAGATCAAATAGTGACATCGCATGTGCTACTAAGAAACCATTTCTTAAAACACATCATGTACTCTGGCCAGAGATTCGTCACACTAATATCTCCTCAGATTGCATAGGATATCCACACTAGCAAGTATGTGGTGAATCCTTGACAACAAAGCATCGACTCCTATATGTGTCGTAACTGTACCCAATCCCGACACCTGATGACCCCAATAGAGTCGGTAAATGAGTCAAAGTACAGTACTAGCATATAGAGTCTCAATGATGTTTCAAGTAGTAAGGACTAATGGTGTACAACCAAAACCGCGGACTTTATCCACTCGATAAATGATAACCACTTGGAAAGTCCGGATAGGGTAGTTCGATTATTCATCGTATGAATATCCATTTGCATGCTTTGAACATCTCTATGTTCCATACCAATGAAACATGGTACTCAGCATCGCAAATGCTAGTCTCAATCTCGAGCGATCCTTATCCTTATTAACGGTCGGCTCAATCGACTAGAAACTGTTTAGAATATACAGTGACTATAAGATGTGTTTCATGATAGCCATCCCCATGTGCCACCACATCTTACATACACTATAGTATATTCAAGGTCTTCATCTAAACATCTTATAGTATGTCACAACATAATAATATGATAAAAGATAAAGTAAACGTCATAATAAAAGTGTAAATTATATTAAACAAAAGATTGTTTATACATAGAGTCATAAAAGCCCTTAGCCACAAGTTGGCTCACCGGGCACCCACTCTTTCACGATCCTGTTCGGAGCTTCCGATCGTGCCTTCGGAGCTTCCGATCCGTCCGATACCCAATTTATTTAATTATCATTAATCCTTTAATTACTCAATTAGGGTACGGGCTACTACACTCTTCCCCACTTAAGATATTTCGTCCTCGAAATCAGATCTTAAGTACCGAATGCAATACAGAAATAAAAAACATTCTTTATTCAAATCAAACGTTTACAGAGTTTGCAACTGAATACAACTTAAGAATGAAATCAAAACAACTCAGGATGGTCTTCACGCATCCTGTCCTCAAGCTCCCAAGTAGCTTCCTCAGTGCCTCGGCGCTGCCATTGAACTAAAACCAAAGGAATGACTTTGTTCCGTAAAACCTTATCCTTATAATCCAGGATACGAATAGGTTTCTCAACATAGGTCAAATCCTTGTTCACCTGAACCTCAGATCACAGCAGAATATGAGATTCATCCGCCATATACCGTCACAACAGAGATACGTGGAACACGTCGTGAATACTGGATAGATGCGGTGGCAAAGCTAGTCGATAAGCCAAATCACCAATGCTCTCCAAGATCTCAAACGGACCGATAAACCTGGGAGACAACTTGCCCTTAAGGCCAAATCTGAGAATCTTGCGAAAAGGTGATACTCTCAGAAACACTTTCTCCCCGACATCGAATTGCAAAGGCCTACGCTTGATATTAGCATAGCTGGCCTGACGATCCTGTGCAGTCTTAATCCGTTTCTTGATCTGATCAACAATGTCTATCGCCTGCTGGATAAACTTCGGTCCCTCAGCCTGTCTCTTCCCCACTTCTTCCCAGAAGAGTGGAGTACGACAACGTCGCCCGTACAACGCCTCAAAATGTGCCATCCCAATACTAGTATGATAGCTATTGTTGTACGCGAACTCGATCAACGACAAATGATCCTGCCAGGCTGAACCAAAATCCATGACGCACGCCCTAAGAATATCCTCCAAAGTACGGATAGTGCGCTCCGACTGACCATCAGTCTCCGGATGATAGGCAGTAATCAAACTGAGAGTAGTACCCATCGCACGCTGAACACTCCCCCAGAATCTAGAAGTGAACCTGGGGTCCCGATCGTTGACAATGCTCACAGGCACTCCATGAAGTCGAACGATCTCCTGAATGTACATCCGTGCCATGCAATCCACAGAGTACTCTCGGCTATAGGCAATGAAATGCGCTGACTTGGTGAGTCGGTCCACCACAACCCAGATAGCATCACAGTTCCTCGGGGATAACGGCAAATGAGTCACAAAGTCCATTGTGATAAACTCCCATTTTCATTCAGGAATAGGCAGACTGTGAAGCAATCCTCCAGGTATTCGGTGCTCTGCCTTGACCTGTTGACACACCAAACATCTCGAAACAAACTGATAAACACTGCGTTTCATTCCCTTCCACCAGAAACAAGTACATAGATCCTTGTACATCTTGTTGCTCCCAAGATGAATACTCAACTTAGTGCGATGTGTCTGAGACAAAATCTCTTCTCGCAACTCTTCATCCTGCGGAATCACAAGCCTACCAGACAAACACAGAAAGCCATCTGAATGATAATGAAATTCAGACGAGCTACCCTCGTTAGCTAGACGAGCTAAACGCTGGGTCTTCGAATCAGACATCTGAGCATCTCGGATCCGCGAATACAAGGCTGGCTCAGATAATATCGCAAACATCTGGATACTCTGCATACCTTTCTTATGCTTGAAGGTATAACCTGAAGTACAATAGTCACTGATCGCACTAGACATCCAACAAGTCTGAAGTGCGGATAGTCGCACCTTGCGACTCAAGGCATCAGCGGTGAGATTAGCAACTCCCGGATGGTACTTAATCTCGTAATCATAGTCCTTAAGCAAGTCCATCCAACGTCTCTGCCTCATGTTCAACTCCGCCTGAGTGAACAAATACTTGAGACTCTTATGGTCGGTGAAGATCTCAAATTTCTCGCCATACAGATAATGACGCCAGATCTTCAAAGCGAACACAATGGCTGCTAATTCCAAATCATGGACTGAATAGTTGTCCTCATGAAGCTTCAGCTGTCTAGAAGCGTATGCGATCACATGCCCATTTTGAGTCAGGACACAACCTAACCTCTGAAGAGAAGCATCCGTGTATACCACATACCCTCCAGATCCTGACGGTAATGCCAACACCGGCGCAGAAGTCAACCGCCGTCGAAGCTCACAGAAATTCTCCTCACACTCGGAGGACCACTCGAAATCCACACCCTTGCGGGTAAGCTGCATCAACGGTCGAGCCAACTGAGAGAAGTTCAGAATGAAGCGACGATAATACCCTGCTAGACCCAGAAAACTACGGATCTCAGCAACTGTCGTCGGACGCGACCAATTAAGTACCGCTTCAATCTTGCTTGGATCAACCGAAATCCCCTCCCTGGATATGATATGGCCAAGAAAGACCACTCTATCCATCCAGAACTCACACTTTCTCAGCTTGGCGTACAACTGCTCATCTCGAAGAGTCTGTAGTACCAACCGCAAGTGAGAAACATGCTCTTCCGTATTACGCGAATACACCAAGATGTCATCAATGAAGACTACGACAAACTTGTCCAAATACTCCCTGAAGACACGGTTCATCAGATCCATGAATATAGCCGGCGCATTAGTCAAACCAAATGGCATACTAGAAACTCGTAATGCCCATAACGAGTACGGAATGCAGTCTTGGCTACGTCCTGATCACGTACTCTCAACTGATGATACCCAGATCTCAAGTCAATCTTGGAGTAAACTGATGTGCCCTGCAGCTGGTCAAACAAGTCATCAATACGAGGCAACGAATACTTGTTCTTCACAGTGACTCGATTCAGCTGCCGATAGTCAATGCACAGCCGCATCGACCCATCCTTTTTCTTTACAAAAAGAACAGGAGCTCCCCAAGGAGATACACTAGGACGAATGTACCCCTTGTCCAAAAGATCCTGTAGCTGATTCTTCAAATCACGCATCTCTGACGGAGCCAGACGATACGGTGCTCTAGAAATAGGCAAAGTACCCGGCATCAACTCTATGCCAAACTCGACTTCCCTAACAGGAGGAAAACCCGGAATCTCATCAGGAAATAAATCTGGAAATTCATCCACAACCGAAATGCTCTCTATCCCAATACTCTCAGCGGACAAATCAACTGCATAGATAAGGTAGCCTTCCCCGCCAGACTCTAGAGCTCGACAGGCTCTCTAAGCTGATACCAAAGGCATCGGAGGTCGCGCTCCCTCACCATAGAAAAACCAGCTCTCACTCCCCTCCGGATGAAAGCGCACTAATTTCTGATAGCAGTCCACTGAAGCTCGATAGGTAGTCAACATATCTATTCCCAGAATGCAATCAAAGTCGTCCATCTCCATGACCATGAGATTCGCAATCAAAATGTTACCCTCAAACTCTAAAGGGCAACCCATCACTAGATGCTTAGCCAAAGCAGATTGGCCCGTCGGAGTAGAAACAGACATCACTACGTCTAGTGAAATGCATGGTAACTTATGCTTCTTAACAAAACGTGCAGAAATGAAGGAATGAGATGCACCAGTGTCAATAAGTACAAGAGCAGGTATACCATAAAGCAGAAATGTACCTGCGATGACTTTCTCATTCTCCTCCACTGCCTGATCATGTCTCAGGGAAAACACCTGGCCAGAAGCTCATGGCCTCAAATGAGAACTCCCAGCAGGCTATCCCTGCGACCTCTGCTGTCGGTGGCCTGAGAAACAGATCCTGAACCAGATCCAGAACCGCCTCCCCCAGATAGTGGACAATCTCTCCGGATATGACCAGTCTCTCCACAACGGAAACAAGCTCCAGAAGCTCTATGGCACTTGTCGGATGGATGGTTCTTCCCACAGTGATCACACTTGTCCTTCTTACCGAAACGGACAACACCTCCAGAACCAGAGGAAGAAGAAGATCTAGACTTCTTGAAAGTTTGGGCACGGGGACCCAAAGAACTAGCAGGCCTCGACTGAGGGAAAGAACTGTTCCGCCGAATGCTGTCCTCCGCCTGGTGACAACGGCTCACCAAACCCTCGTAGGACATGTCGTCACCAACCGCCACACGGTCATGGATCTCAGGATTAAGGCCCTAAAGGAACAGATTATACTTCATCTCTGAGCTATCAGCAATCTCGGGGCAATAGGATAGCAGATCAAAGAACCTCTGCTGATACTCATCGATAGACATGGCTCCCTGTCGCAGACTCAGTAGCTCGCCTGCCTTCGACTGACGGAGTGCAGGAGGAAAATACCACTTTTGGAAAGCTGTGCGGAACTCGGCCCAGGTGGCCACTCCTCTCGCCGCAATAAAGGGTGCAGAAGTAAACCTCCACCACCTACGGGCTCGCCCATCCAGAAGATAGCCAAGGGTCTCCATCTTCTGCTCCTTGGTGCAGTGGAAAGTCTGAAAATTCGTCTCCATGCGGTCTAACCAGTTCTCCGCATCCTCCGGAGACTCACCTCCAACTAAGGGCTTAGGACCCATAGCTAAGAATCGACGCACAGTGAAATGTTCGTCGTCATGATGACGATGACGCCGTTCTCGACGAGACTCCCGGTCGGCATCACCCCAACGCCCACCAATACTGTCATGAGAACTCTGGTCATCACGATTTGCCATCTACAAAAATACCTCATGATGAGACTAAATCTCAAGAATTCTTTTGCATGCTCTGATACCATAAATGTAGTGACCCTTACCCGGATCACCTACTAAACAGAACTTAGGCATGCAATTAACTTAATTAAACAGATATCAGAATAAAACTGCGGAAACCATAAACGTTATACAATCCCAAGTAAAGGAATCTGTAATTTATCCAAATAATATACAACCAAATCGAATAGCTGTATCAACCCAAATAACAGTAATAAAACCTAGATGAAGCTCCAGCTGGTCAACCATTGACTAGCCCCTCCTGGATCCACCCTCCTCGTCCAATCGCAAACCTGCCCCATGGAATAGGGTGTTCAAAAACACAGAGTGCGAGACGTGAGCATAAAATTTTCAGTACGAGAGTATGAGTATACATGCATGCAAAGTGAACTCCCTATAAACTCGAGGTCAAGGATCAGATAAAAGAGACATACCGGGCCCTGGTATGTAGCACGCTGTGCCGTCGCTTCAGGAGGTGGCTCCCATACCGAGATAACCGTGGATACGCCGGACCCAAATCGATGGAAGTCCATCCACTAACAGGATAGGGTACAACCCTACTAACAGACATCTCGAAAGAGATACAGCAAGATGCAAATGAATGCAGCATAATATCATGTCATATAAATCATGCAGTCACATAATACATGCATACTCAGTCAGGATATCTCGAACAGTACTTTCGTACCTCAAAACAGTGCAAGCTCTACCAACTCTAGGTCCATGCCTATAGTCTGCTCTACACTGCCAAATGATACTACTATCATTAAAGTGCTCTTATTGCATACTCCTAAATATTTATAGGAAGCAAAAGCTATACCTTCGTCCGTCGTTAGCCCTTTGATGTCGATGCCTCCAGAACTTGGGCACAACTCCGCTACGACTACCGAATGCCTCGACGACCGCCGGGTCAAGCCTAGGAAGGCTAGAACAACTCGAATAGACTAGAAAGGAGAGGGAAACACTCGGAATTGGCAATTGGAAATGAAGCCTCGACCCTCTATTTATAGACAACGATCAGAACTTCCGATCCTTGATCGGAACGTCCGAACCTCGATCGGAACGTCCGATCCTGCCATCGGAGCTTCCGAAGATCCTGATCTACCACGTGTCAAAATATCACTTGTTGACTCTGGATAGGGGTGATCGGAGCTTCCGATCCTGATCGGAGCTTCCGATTTTGATCGGAGCTTCCGATCCAACCACACGTCATGCCTGACGTAATAATATCGGTGCCTACGATCGCTCATCGGAGCTTCCGATCCTGTTCGGAGCTTCCGATCGTTCCTTCGGAGCTTCCGATCCGTCCGATACCCAATTTATTTAATTATCATTAATCCTTTAATTACTCAATTAGGGTACGGGCTACTACATGCTGGGGCGCTATACTTGCGCATTTACTGTTCTGCTGCATTGCAGTTGCTATGCATTCACACTGATATTTCGAGTTCTTGCACCCAGAATTTGAAAAAGTGGTAAACATAAAAGTTTTAGTCCTTGATCTAAACTTTCAAATTCCGAAACCCTCACCTTAATTGGATATTTCAGTAAAACGTTATGCTTATTCTCCTGAGATGTGTCACTGCCAAAAATTCAAACCACTTGACACACTTCGGGGCAATTTTGGCCAATCTTATAAAATGATTTTGACAAAATTCAAAGCATGAAAGTTGTAGCTATATGAGTTATATTTCAAATAGAATTGGCCTCATCTCATTTGGATTACTACAATAGACTTAATCCACAAAATTGCAACAAGTGTTGCTAATCCGAGACAACCCAACACATGCAACGCTTCAAAGCTTTAACTAAAACTAACTCAACACTTAAAAATTCAACACACACCTTCAAAATCAGTCCTTTACCAACTCTAAACCATAAGAATCTATCATCACACATTATTTATCAAGAATTTCACAAGAACGACTTACATATCACGATATCATAAACCTCATGCTTTTATGCTTCTCAAATCTTTAAAATCATGCATAAAACTCATCAACACACATCATTTATTATCAAAATAGATATATCTTGAATGGTGGTTTAAAATTCTTTAAAAACTTGCCTTGAATGGAGGAGGAGTTGATCCGGAACTTCGGAGACGAGCTAAACCTTGGACGAACTAAAAACTGGTACCAAAAACTCACTTGAATCTTGAAGGATTTGATGAAGGAGATGATGAATAGTGAGGGGGAGGAGAAAAACGTGTAAGGGAGAGGAGGATAATGAAGAAGTCTGATAGAATATGTCAAGGGAATCACTAAAATGTAGGGTATAAGGTTGTTAAGTGTAGTTTTCATAATTAATGCACATCGTGTATTGATTGCTTAAAATGCAGTCAAATAAACACATCTCGACTCGTCTGATAAAAATGATATCTTTTGACTCGTTTATAAAAAATGTAACAATATCATACTTAAAATACTCGTAAAAATGTACTCTATTATCTCGTTCCTAGGTTAGCCTCGTCCCGCGAGTCCAGAATCGAACTCTACCTGGAATCATTTACTTAATCAAAATTGTTAAATGTAAGATAAACATAATCATGAAATCATAATCATTAAATCATAACTTAAACAATTTAAGGCATAAAATCATTAAAAATTTATGTTTAAATAATCATGAGCAAGTTTAATGGATTTTTGGACTTTACACAATTGGTCGATGATCTCAAAAAAATTTGGATTGGCTTTTAAACTCTGATAAAGTCCATCATCGACCACATGTGTTGCAAGAAGTGCATTAATTGTATTTTCATCAAATGAGACCAATTTACCCCCTAACATATGCCTTCCCATCTTCACGCTTGGTCGCACTGACGTTAAATTCACGAACTAGAGGTACTATAGCGGCCTTAGGTTGTTTACAAAATGTCTCCCAATGTCTACGCCCAATATCAATGGCAACCCCGCTATCTCTAAATATAAGTTCAACATCACACTAGGGAATAGGTGAACGATGAATTTTCACGTGGTCATACCTTTCTTTTGCTGATTGATTTACAAACTTTCCGGCGAGACCCGTCGATGACGAGGAAGCAGCGGCGGGTTGGCTTGATTATTCACCGATTAATCAAACTCGTTTTGGCGGCATAGTGATAGGAGATATATGGAGGAGGTGGCAAGCGGTGTTATTGAGAGCCGATGAAGCTTGACAGTGATAGAACTGAGGTGGAGCAGTGGCCTGCTGAGAACAACGGCCGGTGATTGAGCAGTTCTAACGAACTGGCAGCGAATAGGGGCGGTGCAGGGATGGTGCTGGGCAGCAGGGAGCAAGGCGTCTCAGGGGTTTGAACGACCGACTGATGAAAATGAATCGAGGCGATGGTGAATGGTGATGAAAAATGGCGGTGATGTCTTGAAATTGGAGGAGAATGGGATTGTGAGATTGAGATTGGAGATTTTGGGGGCTAGGGTTCAAGGGGATTTCGAATAAAAATTTAGGGAAGTGAGGGAATGTCTGATATAAAACGGGCCCAGATTTGGTCTTGCTTGAGCGCAAGAAGTTTCCGCTCGAGAGAGACCAAAATATCCCTCACTTCTGAAAGTCAGAAGTATTCTCGCTCGAGCACAAGAAGTGTAGCGACCCGACCCGGATCCACTACCTAATCAGAGTTAAGAGCATAATTAAGCATGCATTAAATAAATCGCTGCGGAAGACTTAAAATAAAACGGACCGGCAGAATACAAACGGTTAATTAAATCAATATACAACTCAATCGAATTACCAATAATCTTATGAGTATAAACCTACAACTAATCCTGCTATCTTCAAGGTCACTGGCTACTCCAAGCTCCTGGTGCTCAACACTGTACCTACACCTGCCCCGTCGAATAGGGTGTCCAGATACACAGTAAATACTGGACATGAGCTCTAAGCTCAATATGAAAGCACGGGTAAACATACAAATATGATGCATGCAAATGACAAGGTATCCATATTAGGGATAACTGTATACAAACTGCTCAGACTGATGCTTGGGATATGAGCTCGTCACATCGGGGTAGCTAATCACTGTGTGGGACTACTCACTCTCGAATCTTGGATGCGGACCACGGAGTTCTATAGGTACCAGTACCTAAGGGTACTTGATATCAAACGTCCAAACAGGGCCGAGAAACCCTAACTGGCTAATCTCAAAAGATGTACAGACACAAGATGATATGTACATGCCACATAACAAAAATAATATTCAAACACAT
Organism: Henckelia pumila; assembly: GCF_033568475.1. Classification (NCBI taxonomy): domain Eukaryota; kingdom Viridiplantae; phylum Streptophyta; class Magnoliopsida; order Lamiales; family Gesneriaceae; genus Henckelia; species Henckelia pumila. Next base: position 60,919,430 of record NC_133120.1, on the reverse strand, counting down.
AAATTCAACATATAAGCATGCATATCCGCTGGAAATCTCAGTCAGTACTTACGTACCTTACTACAGGCAGTCCTAGCAGTCCAACTCTAGGTTCCAAGCCTATCATCAGCTCTACAATGCAAATACCCATGCATTATTCAATAAGCTCTAAAAGTCTTAACTAAGCTATTGCATACTCTTAAATAATTTAAGGAGACCATAGCTATACCTGCGTCCGTTGTCACCCGGCTGATAGCGACTATCCCGCAACTAGGGAAACATCCCTGCCGCAGTTCCACAGCCTTGAGCACAACTCTGCTGCACGAGCACTGCTCCGTTACTATGTCAGACACTGTCTGACTATGCTAAAATATATTCCCTACTCCAAATCTAAAATAAGAGTACCCAAGGCCCTAAAATAGAGCCACGCGGGCAAAGGAGAGGAACTCGGTGCGGCTAACAAATGAGCCTCTCGGCCCCTTTATATAGGCAAGGGTTCGGACCATCCGAACCTCACTTCGGACAGTCCGATCCTTGCATTCATGACAAGTGTCCCTACCAGCACTTCGGACCTTCCGATCCTGCACTTCGGATAATCCGAAGTCACCTCCGTGACGTCACCAATGATATATTATATTGGGATATCTGGACGCACACGAACGGATTGTCCGATCGGACTTTTGATCGTCCGAACTCCTCGGGACCTCCAATCCTTGGCTCCGTTTATGTTCGGATCCTCCAAACTCAGTTCGGGTCGTCCGATCCTCCCGAACCTTTCCCACCATTATGAGTGTCTAGGATTAATTTCCGGACTCCGTTAATCCATTGAGAATTTCCTTAATCATGTTTTACTTAATCTAAACATGATCGTACGATTAAGTACTCATTAATAATTAGTTTTGGATATGGGCTACTACATTCTACCCCCCTTAAAAGATTTCGTCCTCGAAATCTAGGGTAAATCCTCGAGAATGTAATATAGACCTCGAGAATATAATATAGACCACTTGTCCAATTTCACCAATAGTTCCGATTCGAAACATCTGGTCGAATAACCTTCGACAACCCCAAACCTCGCTAAACCTACAAGGTCTGTTAAATCACTGAACCACATCAGAACTTATACTTGGTTTAGAATCCGCGCTGATTCCAAACTCACACGCCTTTAACGATTATCCTGGAAATCACTGTATTCTTATCAGCAATCCTGCGAGAATTGCGTAACACTACTGACTGTCGTCAGTTGTCCTTCGTTAACTGCAAAAAAGATACGTCACATTCTATCCAAATTGCTGACTGTATCAGTCACACTGACTATAAATCTTAACGAAGACACTCCTGCTAAGATCGTATCTAGTCACCAGCTATCTCTAGACATGCATGAACTCCATCGCTGCCCAACGACAAAACAAGATACAACACATTGTATCTCACTAGTCTAACACTTCTATCGCATCCCTCGATGTTATTGCAAAGCACTAAACAATCGATCTAGATTCCACTCTAACCATATTAAATCCTCAGACTGATAGCGATCAACATTGATCCGAACCTCACTATCTTAGATAGCATCTACTCGATCACACTAGTCACCCTGCCATGGATAACAACCAAATACTGACAGTTCCTGGCATCATAGTACGTACCTTCAGTACTTACCCTACCCGATGCTGATGAATGTTCCCAAAGAACACCAACTAAGTAAACAGTTGACAAACTCTCTGTTTACTAACTCCAATTGTGTCAACATCCTTGTACACAATTTCTTGTCTTAATTCACTCTTTGAGGTCGTCGCTTCCAAATACACTACCATCTTGTTGAAGCTCTCAGATGGACTAACACCATCTTCAGCATTATTAGTTTGAATCGAACGCTTACCTCTATCTCCTCACTAGAGATAGTATCGACGAAAATGATTCCAGTTATCATGTCCTAGATAGCGAAATTCCTTGACTCACTAGCTAGAATAACCAAACTAGTTCACCTCAATCCCACACAAAATCTATCAATACTAGCGACAATACCGCTATCTCAACCTCTCAATGACACAGCATATGAGAACGCAATGGGATATCAGCGACAACAATCCCGCCAGACTCAGAAACACAAGTCTCAGTTGTTGTCTCATCCCATGAAACAACTAATGCTAACCTGCTAATGCTCATTGAAATCCATAAGCACTTGTCGAATCGCCTCTCATGAACAACTCTTGAGAAATCTGCTGGAAGCACCCAAGCAAAACACTTCGACTAACGGTCCCCAAAATTTGTCCACTGAAAATCCTGGAACAATCACTGAATCCTATTTCCGCAAACTGGATCAATCATTGCTAACACCAAGAAATGCTCACATCAAAATCCGTCACTGGTAATCTCAGCAACGCTACCAACGAACTATGATCACAAGAGCCAACCTATGACCACATTCGTGATCCGCAAAATCCAAAAGCCTCGATTCCTGCATTCCTGGAGATCTTTAACGATTAGATAATTCTATAAATGCACTTGAGTCGCTGTATCTAAGCATACCATGCTTCTAGTGCTATCCCAAGTACTTCTTGATTCACCATATACCAATCAGCACCGATTGGAATAATCTGATTGATCAAGTCGATCTACTGAAGCTCTCGCTCTGCCTGACGGTATCAACCTTAATCAGACAATCACTTATCAATGAAAAACTCTCAGGGCTCGATCAATATCGATGATCTCACTGCCACACGTCCGCAAATCCCAAATACTTGGAATTAAAAGAATCACACCTGATTCAATCACTTATCTCTGACAGAGTCAGAAAACAGCTACGAGTAGTCACTAGTGCCAAGACTGCACCCGTCTAGACATACTATCCACTGTCTATGTTCATTCAAGATGATCATTTGGACTTGCCAAACTCAAGACGCAATACAAGTCCAAAAAATTCCAACTATCGTTGAACATGCTCCTGATAATTACATCTCTCGTTAAGACTCCAACAAATCAAGACTGAGGTAACCTAACACGATGTCCCACCTGGAATCACCACCAAGTGTACACTGACATAATTCACGCTTCCCTCATGCCTCAACTAGTCCTGTAAGATCCTTAGCATCTGATTTAATTTATCACTGATGAAATCAATCTTCATGGAGCAATTCACCTATTCGAGTCGAAGTCTCGAAACAACCTTCCATCCAGGATATTGGATAACTCCTGTCACAAGAAAATCCTAATCATAACCCTGAAGACGATCCCTAGTAATTATTGGTAAAAAAATCCGTCTACCACTAGATCGATCCATCTAGCAGTATTCACTAGGTCAAAACCTATCTGCTCAGAGTACACACTTGTCAAGGAAATCCCTCCAAGAATGGTTCTCACAACAGAAAACTCCAAGTAATATTTCTGACGAAGGCCAGATATCTAAATCCTGATACCAAACTGGGTATCTACTCCAGGGTCATACCTCGTCGTGACTGTTACCAAAACTCTAGAGTGAGTAGCCTCCCCACCGCCGATCCTGAAGCACGAAGGCTTCCAGGCAATCCTCTGAAGTACAAAGACTCCCAGAGTAACACTGGCATAGGGTTGCGCCCCATCACGTCTAGTCATGGTCATAGTCCACAACTTTCGGCATATACTCGACTTGGCATCCCGATGAAATCCCATCATCACGAAGTCTCAACCTACGAAGGTCAAACAGACCATTATTCTAAGGAAACAACCTAGAACAAAACTCAAAATTCCAAACCGAACAATATTTCCATGCCTCCAGATGAATCACCTCATCACTGGCACTAACCCAATCAAAAGACTAATTAGGTAAATCGTAGGAAAACACCTAGACTAGCCCCATGTCAATCAGTTGCAGCTGGATTACTCAAAACCCATGAGCTAACATAGTTGATCACTAATCAACTAGAACCAAGCCAAGCTTAGCAAAATCACTTGTAATCATTCACGATTTGCTGGATAATTAATACATGTATCATTATTTCAAGTTATTTATAATTTCTTTATTACAATCCCATGTAATACAATTACAGTATTTCCAAAAATACAACGAAAATATACAACCAATAACTTGAAATGATACAACCAGATTCTGATGATTCATTACAACTAAAATAATGTTTACAATTACATCAATACGTACAGTATTTAAAATCATCAAACTTATCTTCGTTCCTTGATCATGAAGCTTGTAATAAGCATACACATCAATGCAAGCATACTCCTGACCAAATCTCTCTATCCGTCCTCCTACAAAGACATCCAGAGAAATGATCCGTTCTCGCTAACCAGCTATGCTCTGCGTCAGTGCCTGTCAGTCAACCACTTCTGCTCACGATCTACCGTCAAATTTCTTCTTGTAACTATTTCATGCTTTTGAACATGAAGTTTCCCGTGTGCCTACCAAAAGCATCGATACAAGCATACATATAACATCATGTCCTGCATGAATTTAATGACCTTACGTTCACAATCAGTCATGCCTTAGACACTTGAGGCATTCTCTGGTAAAGGTCTATCTGAAAATCTCTCCAACTACGATTGGAGAATATTCAGAGTAGTGTAATCATGGTATGGTCTGTACAGATGCAAACATCAAGTATGTCCCAACCAATCCTCTGCCACTGCCTCTGGCATCCGGTACTCGATCCAAAGCTAGGATCTACATGAGTAGAAGTCTCGAAAACTCGGACACGATCCATCGCTCCTGTCCGTACTTGCTGGAATCCCATAAGCCAAATCTTCAGAAATCCTACCGATGATGGTAGTCTTTGGGCAACCTAATCACCACTTCATCATCTCTTCCATGGTCTCAACAATCCAACAAGGATAACCCAAAAAGTCTTATCACTATCTCCCAAGTCTCTTGCATGCAGCACTGATACCAATAAATTCAGCGACCCGACCCGAATCCACTACCTAATCAGAGTTAAGAGCATAATTAAACATGCATTAAATAAATAGCTGCGGAAGACTTAAATAAAACGGACCGGCAGAATTCAATCGGGTAATTAAATCAATATACAACCCAATCTAATTACCAATAATCCTATGAGTATAAACCTACAGCTAATCCTGATGTCTTTAAGGTCACTGGCTACTCCAAGCTCATGGTGCTCAACCCAGTACCTACACCTGCCCCGTCGAATAGGGTGTCTAGATACACAAAAAATACTAGATGTGAGCTCTAAGCTCAATATGAAAGCACGGGTAAACATACAAATATGATGCATAAAAATGACAGAGTATCCATATCAGGGATAACTGTATACAAAATGCTCAAACTGGTGCCTGGGATATAAGCTTGTCACATCGGGGTAGCTAACCACTGTGTGCGACTACTCACTCTCGACTCTCGGACGCGGACCACGGAGTCCTCTAGGTACCAGTACCTAAGGGTACTCGATATCAAACGTCCAAACAGGGCTGAGCAACCCTAACTGGCTCATCTCAAAAGATGTACAGATGTACAGGCACAAGATGTTATGTACATGCCGCATAACAAAAATAATATGCAAACACATAAATGCAACATATAAGCATGCATATACGCTGGCAATCTCGGCCAGTACTTACGTACCTTACTACACGCAATCCTAGCAGTCCAACTCTAGGTTCCAAGCTTATCATCAACTCTACAATGCAAATACCCATGCATTATTCAATAAGATCTAAAACCCTTAACTAAGCTATTGCATACTCCTAAATAATTTAAGGAGACGATAGCTATACCTGCGTCCGTCGTCAGCCCGCTGATGGCAACTATCCCGCAACTAGGGGCATATCCCTGCCGCAGTTCCACAGCCTTGAGCACGACTCTACTACATGAGCACTGCTCTGTTACTATATCAGACACTGTCTAACTGTGCGAAAATATATTCCCTACTCCAACTCTATAATAAGATTACCCAAGGCCCTAAAATAGAGCCACGCGGGCGAAGGAGAGGAACTCGGTGCGGCTAACAAATGAGCCTCTCGGCCCCGTTATATAGGCAAGGGTTCGGACCGTCCGATCATTGCATGCATGACAAGTGTCCCTGCTAGCACTTCGGACCGTCCGATCCTGCACTCGGATCATCCGAAGTCACCTCCGTGACATCACCGATGACATATTATATTGGGACAGCTGAACACACACAAATGGATCGTCCGATCGGACTTCGGATCGTCCGAACTCCTCGGGGCCTCCGATCCTTGGCTTCGTTTACGTTCGGATCCTCCAAACTCAGTTCGGGACGTCCGATCCTCCCGAACCTTTCCCACCATTTTGAGTGTCCTGGATTCATTTCCGGACTCCGTTAATCCCTTGGGAATTTCCTTAATCATGTTTTACTTAATCTAAACATTATCGTACGATTAAGTACTCATTAATCATTAGTTTTGGATACGGGCTACTACAAGAAGTTTTCGCTCGAGCGAGAACTTTGTTCAGAAAATTTTTCAGGAGCCAGAACCCTCCTCGCTCGAGCGCAAAATGTTACCGCTCAAGCGAGGTCAATTTTTTCAAAAATAAAATTTTAAATTTTTTCAAAATTAAGGAGAAACTAAAATAAAACAAAATCAACGACCAATAAAATAAAAGTTAAGGGAAAGAACACTGGGTTGTCTCCCAGTCAGCGCTAAATTTATAGTCTATAGCCCGACTGTATTTCCATTTCAAATTTCCGATCACGGCGGTTCATCCACTGTTGTGGAAAAATTCTTGGCAATTCGGGATCCTGTCCTTATTTTGCTTTTCTCAGAAAATTTCATCGGATCATTCCCTTAATGCAGCTTTACCTGCAAACATTCACCAACACTTTCATGAGTCACACCAATAAAATTCACATCAGAGCAATTTTTTTAATTTGGGCCATCGCTAGCCAACTTAAGCATGCGAAAAACTACTTGCTCTTCATTCATCCTTAAAACTAACTCCTTCTTTTCAACATCGATTAAAGCTCTACTCATGGTTAAGAAAGGGCGTCCTAGAATCAGAGGGACTTCGCAATCCTCGTCTATGTCAAGAATGAAAAATCAATAGGAAAGATAAACTTATCTATCTTGACTAAGATATTCTCAGATATCCCTCTCGGATATTTGATTGATCTATCAGCGAATTTTTTGAGTTAATGAGGCTGGCTCAATTTATCCTATACCTAATTTGCGAGCAAGTGAATAAGGCATCAAATTGATGCTTGCTCCTAGGTCACATAAAACATTATCAAATGAAAAACTTTCAATTTGACAAGGTATGGAGAAACTCCCTGGATCTTGAAATTTTTGTGGGAGCTTATTTTGCAGCACGATCGAGCATTCCGCATTCAGTGTAACTTGCGTCAGATCATTCAACTTCTTTTTATTTTTCAACAAGTCCTTTAGGAATCTGGCGTAATTCGGCATCTGAGCTACAACATCTGCAAAGCGTATGTTAATATACAGTTTCTTGAAAATTTCAAGAAAATTTTTAAACTGAAGATCAAACAATAATTTCTTAGCTCGCTGTGGGAAAGGGAGTTTAGAAATATCAACATCAACATTAACTTTAAATTTTGAAGTCTTACCTTTCTTACCTTCTGTCGTGGAATTTTCAGCACTACGCATATCCTCCTTAAATTCTGACATTTTTGACTTCTCCATCGTCTTCTCTTCGTCCTTCTTCTCCGATTCCTCAAACTGTGATCGCGTAACGACCATGATAGCATCCACGTCTCTAGGATTTTTCTCAGTATTGCACGGCAAGGCTCCTATTGATCTAGTTGATAACTGAGTTGCTATCTGGCCCAACTGCGTCTCCAGCTTTTGCAACAATGCCTCTTGATTTTGCAGTCGAGTCTCCGTACCAGCAACATACTTCATCACGATTTCCTCAAATCTAGGCTTCTTCTCTTCAAGTTTAGCATTATTTGCTGAATTTTCCTGGGATTTCCAAGAGAAATTTGGATGATTTTTCCAACCTGGGTTATATGTGTTGCTATAGGGATTATTCTGCTGCTGTCTTCCTTGATTACCCATATAGTTCATTGCCTCCACCTCAAAAATTTTGTAATCCTCGTTGACGTTTCCTTGAACTTGGTTAATGGCAGATGACTATATCTGCATCATCTGATGAGTAAGAGCGTCAATATTCGCATTCAGAGATGTCAATGCATCTAACTCTAGAACTCCAACTTTTTTTCTCTTTTTTCACATCCGGTCATCCCGCATTAATTTTTGCCATGTTGCCAATGATCTCCCAAGAATCTGCTGGCGTCTTCCTGAATAGACTTCCATTGGCTGCAACATCTAACATAGATCAAACAGATTGATCAGATCCATTATAAAACGTTTGGGTTTGCTGGTTTGAGTGAGATTATGTTGAGGACACATTCTCAACATCTTCTTGAATCTGGTCCAGGCCGCATGTAATGTAACGCCCGGAATTTTCTCACGTAAATTCGCATGCATAATTAGGAAAAATAATAATTTAAAAATTATAAAAAGGGGGTTAAATGATTTTATATGCTATTATGTGAATTTATGTGAATTATGTGAACTTATTTGCATGATTTAAATGATATTTGTAGCATTTAAACTGTAGTTTGGTTATTCATGATATTTTTAGAAATTATGTTTTTCGATCGCGTAGTCGAGACCGTGGATGAACGAGTTATAAAATAATACCTAGAAATAACAGTTTAAGGCTCACAAAATTCTCATAAAATATTTGGAATAAAATTCTTATAACTCGTTCATCCACGGTCTCGACTACACAATCGAAAAAAATTATTTCTAAAAATATTTTGAATAACCAAATTACGGTTTAAATGCTACAAATAACATTTACATCATGAAAATAAGTTCACATAATTCACATAAATTCACATAATAGCACATTAAATCATTTTACCCCATTTTTATAATTTTTAAATTATTATTTTTCCTAATTATGCATGAGAATTTATGTGAGAAAATTCCGGGCATTACATGTAAAGACCCCCCCTCCTTCTGCTTGAATGAAGTAATATCAGAAAAAAGTTTTGCCATCTTTTTAGGTGGGAAATACTTGTTCAAAATAGTTTGAACAAGGCCTGTCCAGGTGGTAATAGAGCCAGCGGGTAGATCATCCAACCATTCAAGTGCATCACCTTTTAGAGATAATGGAAATAACCGCAGTCGCACTGCATCAGATGTTACCCCATTGAATTTAAAAGTATCGCATATGGACAGAAAACGCTCCAGATGAGCGTTGGAATCCTCCACAGCTGTGCCTCCAAATTGTGCTTGCAGCTGGATCATCTGTATGATAGAAGGCTTCGGCTCAAAGTTGTTCGCCTCGACAGCAGGGAAAAATATGCTAGATACATAGCCTTCCACAGGTGAGCGAACTATGCTAGATACATAGCCTTCCACAGGTGGGCGAATTATATCAAGAACTGTTCTATTATCTGCCATCTCTTCTTCCAACTCTGAATCTGACTCAAGTTCTAGATTGATAACTCTCTTTGCTCTCCGAATTCTGCTAAGCGTGTGTTCAATCTCCAAGTCAATCGGAACGAGATCCTTGGACTGTTGAGTGCTATGCATACGCCAATAGAAAGTACCTAAAAATCAGAGACAGAGGGAAATTCTTAGAATTCAGCTAAATAAATATGAAAAATAAAAGTCTAGTCTCAAGTAAAATAAAAATTTTGATATCACAATCAGTCCTCGGTAACAACGCCAAAAACCTGACCGCTTAATTCGGTATTTAAAATTATTACTGGCAAGTGTACCAGGTCAAGTTATAATAAGTGGATGATGAGTCCAAGTGTCGAATCCACAGAAACTGATTTCTTGTAACTACCAAAATACAATTATTCCAACTCAATCTAGACTAAGCAATAAAAGTGATTTTTGAATTAACTAATAATGAAATTATAAATAAACTGGATTAAAATGAGAATGCAGAAAGAATTTAGGAATGAAATTAAATAATGAGAAATTCGATCAAGGACACACGCAGGTACCGAACAAATCATGCAAACAGATAGTAAATTTAGGATCCAGATTTAATCTTAAATTACGGTGAATTCTCCTAAATTATTTAACTTTTTATTTCTAGAACAGTTAAAACTATTCAAATATTAACGGATTAATTATTTTTAATTAATTCTAATCAAATTCAAATGCATTGAGAATTGTGAAAATTCAGTTTTCAGCTAAATCTGCACAATAAAATCGAATACTATTTCTAGTCGATTTAACCTTGTGTTAATTATTGGAGTGATCAAAATCAATTTCTAACCTTTCGACTCGGAATGAATTAACATGCAAGTAAATAATTGGCCAGATCATTCACAAGACAAACATAATTCCAAAAATCAATAATATTAATAGAAAATATGAAAAATCCCAAATAATTCAAGCATTCAAAACGATTTGTTCGACCCAATCACGTGGCCTTGATCGAAACTAAACGACTACTCCAAATTAAACATAAATCTCAACTCAAGTGGTTCAACCAAAAACTAAAATCAAAACTAAGAAAAGAAGAAGAAATAATGAAGAAATATTCACTCCAATATTGTGTAGCCGCCTCACTTAGTCTGAAATGAGTTGGGAACCCTTAATCTGATGAAAAATGTCCTATTTATATGCCCCATATCTCCAAAAGATTGATTCCCTATCGAGCAAGTTTTCCAATTTTAGGACTCTGCACGCCGTCTCGATTGAGCGCAAGAATTTGCCGCTCGAGCGAGAAACTTTCTGCCTCTTTCAATATTTTCCACCTCGCTCGAGCGCAAGAAGTTGCTGCTCGAGCAAGTAAAATTCCTGCTCTCATCTTATTTTCTCTCTCGCTCGAGCGGTAACAAATCTCAGCTCGAGCGAGTAAACTTCTGGTCCAAAAATTCCTTAATTTTGCCATTTCCTGCACATAAACCCGGGAGAACATTATACAGACATGATGCATGAAATATGACTGAAGCTAATCAAAAACATAAAGAATAACACATGAATGCATGCAAAACAAGTATGCAAATGACATGAAAATATGCATACAAAATGTAATTATTAGTAACATCAGTTGGCTTTTATGAGGAAATTGTTTCATCAAAGACAACTTTCACAGTATCTTCAACACTTAGCATTCTTTTATTAAAGACTATGTAAGATTTGCTAATTGAAGAATATCCAAGAAAAATACCATCATCTGACTTTTCATCAAATGCAGTCAGATGAGTTTTACCGCTGTTGAGAATATAACATTTGCAACCAAACACCTTGATGTAAGAAATTGTTGGAAAACTGGCGTTCAGATCAATCACGATTGATACCCGGTGCAGCGGAAGTTTAAAAATTTTATTATGGAACAATTCCATAGTGTGGGTATCAACCGTTTAACGATTAAATTATAAGTGTGTGTAAAATTAAATAACTATTATTAAATTTTACCTTCAATCTCGAAACGAGATTATTGGACACCACACAGATTTCTCTGCGCTTCTTGTATCTCCCTGGAACTGATGAATATTCTGTCCTTCAATCAGGTCCACGAATGGAGGTTTAATCCCTCTGATAGATTGCACTAGAAAATCTATCAGAAGTTTTCTGCGAAGAGAATAACGAATTTGATTCGCTTATTCCAGACTGCAATTCAAAATCACAGACCGGAATTTCTCAGACAGAGAGGGAGGGTGTTCGGCCACTTTGAGAGAGAGGAGGCTAGGGTTTTCGAAATTTTGCTCTCAAAATTATGACCTGTTGTGTCTAATTTCTGTACTGTAATAACTTATTTATAATGCAGGCCACTAACACCTTAGGGCCCATTAGTCATAAGTTGAGGCCCGACAAGCAAAGCCCGCATGTTCAGAAATTAATATAAAATTCATCGTGACTCCGATTGATAAACCGATTTTACCAATGTGCACAGAAACCATTTCTGCACATTTTAAAGTCAAGATAAATTTTCCTGAATCCGAATTCAGTGGTTTCCAAAAATGTACATCCCTATGTCATTTTAGGAAATCCTACTCCCTTACTCTTATTTAAGAAGTCCAACTTCTTTATTCATTAAATTTAACTCTTTAAATTTAACTATCTCAACGGGGATTAAAACTCCATTACACTGTGTGACCCTCAATGGTTCAGGGATACAGCTAGCCGTGGGCTCACAACTCCTTGTGACTCGGAACAACGATTTCCGACTTGCCCAACGAATCATGGTAAAGCGCCTAGCAACATCGCCCCATGATTCCCTAGGTATCACTGATAGTGCCTACAAGAACCAGTAGATTTTGGTTCGCGTACAGTACGGTCCCTTCATCCATATATCCCGATCGAATCAACAACCATTGGTATATCGAGAGTCGCTCAAGATTCGATAACTATGAAATACATCTTGAAGATCAAATTAGTGACATCGCATGTGCTACTAAGAAACCATTTCTTAAATCACATCAAGTACTCTGGCCAGAGATTCGTCATACTAATATCTCCTCAGATCGCATAGGATATCCACACTCGCAAGTATGTGGTGAATCCTTGACAACAATGCATCGACTCCTATATGTGTTGTAACTGTACCCAATCCCGACACCTGATGACCCCCATAGAGTCGGTAAACGAGTCAAAGCACAGTACTAGCATATAGAGTCTCCATGATGTTTCAAGTAGTAAGGACTAATGGTGTACAACCAAAACCGCGGACTTTATCCACTCGATAAGTGATAACCACTTGGAAAGTCCGGATAGGGTAGTTCGATTATTCATCCTATGAATATCCATTTGCATGCTTCGAACATCTCCATGTTCCCTACCAATGAAACGTGGTACTCCGCATCGCAAATGCTAGTCTCAAACTCGAGCGATCCTTATCCTTATTATCGGACGGCTCAATCGACTAGGAACAGTTTAGAATATACAGTGACTATAAGATGTATTTCATGATAGACATCCCATGTTCTACCACATCTTACATACACTATAGTATATTCAAGGTCTTTATCAAAACAACAATAGTATATCACAATATAACAATATGAAGAAAGATAAAGTCATTGCCATTAATAAAAGTGTAAATTATATTAAACAAAAGATCGTTTGTACAAAGAGTCATCAAAGCCCATAGCCACAAGTTGGCTCACTGGGCACCCACTCTTTCAATCTCCCACTTGCCCTATAGCCAACTAGTCATACTACGTAGACCCATTGCTTCGCGATGTTTGTCAAACAATGGTCCTGGCAAGGGCTTAGTAAGCGGATCAGCGATATTGTCTGCAGAGGCCACTCGTTCGACAGTGATGTCTCCTCTTTCCACAATCTCCCGGATGATGTGGTATTTTCTCAGTACGTGTTTGGATCTTTGATGAGACCTTGGTTCCTTTGCTTGAGCAACGGCACCCGTGTTGTCACAGTACACCGGGACTGGACCAACAAATTCAGGAATGACGCCCAACTCTTAGACGAACTTCCTCATCCAAACGGCCTCTTTAGCAGCAGCTGATGCTGCAATGTATTCAGCCTCAGTGGTGGAATCCGCTGTGGTGTCCTGCTTGGAACTCTTCCAAGAGACAGCACCGCCATTGAGCATGAACATAAATCCAGAGGTTGACTTCGAGTCATCCACGTCACTTTGGAAGCTAGAGTCGGTATAGCCTTCCAATTTCAGTTCTCGTCCTCCATATACCATGAACATATTCTTAGTCCTTCGTAAGTACTTAAGAATGTCCTTCACGGCTTTCCAATGCATTTGACCGGGATTAGCTTGATATCTGCTCGTGACACTCAGAGCAAATGCTACATCCGGTCTGGTAGATATCATCCCATACATGATACTACCTATAGCTGACGCATATGGTACATGTGTCATATTCTCTATCTCTGCATCAGTCTTGGGACACATAGACTTGGATAAAGAAACTCCATGAAACATGGGTAGATGTCCTCTCTTGGACCCATCCATTGAAAACCGTTTCAATATGGTGTCGATGTAGGTTGATTGAGTGAGTCCTATCATTCTCTTAGATCTATCTCTATAGATCTGTATCCCAAGAATGTAGTATGCCTCACCCAAATCCTTCATCGAGAATCTACCTGATAACCATATCTTTGTTGACTGCAACATCCCTACATCATTCCCAATGAGTAGGATGTCATCAACATAAAGTACTAAGAATGTCACAGCATCCTTAACTACTTTCTTGTACACGCACGGTTCCTCCGGGTTCTCGATGAAACCAAAATCTTTTATTGTTTCATCAAATTTCTGGTTCCAACTTCTTGATGCTTGTTTTAGACCATAAATTGATCTCTGAAGCTTGCATACCTTATGCTCGCTTCCCATGGATGTGAACCCCTCTGGCTGCTTCATATAGATTTCTTCCTTAATGTCTCAATTAAGAAAAGCAGTCTTCACATCCATTTGCCATATCTCATAGTCATACCATGCAGCTATGGCAATAAGGATTCTTATGGACTTGAACATTGCAACTGGTGAAAAGGTTTCATCATAGTTAACTCCTTGTCTTTGAGTGTAACCTTTCGCCACCAATCGTGCCTTGTAGGTCAATACCTTACCATCAGGCCCAAGCTTTCTCTTGTAGATCCATTTACACCCTATTGGAACAATTCCATCAGGAGGATCTACTAAAGACCAAACTTGGTTTGTATGCATTGAATCCAATGCAGACTGCATAGCTTCAAGCCATAAATTTGAATCCGCATCAGAAATTGCTTCCTTGAAGTTTCTTGGATCACATCCAATGTCGGGTTCATCTTGATCCCCTTCAAGAAGAAGACCATATCGAACAGGAGGTCTAGAAGTCCTCTCGGATCTTCTAGGTTCAGGCGTGTCCAGTAATGGTTCCTGAGGCGTAGGATCGTTATTTTGTATTTCGGGTTCTTCTCGAACTTCTTCGAGTTCCATCATCTCGCCTTTCTTATCCAATAAGAACTCCTTCTCCAAGAAGGTGGCATTCCTAGAAACAAACACCTTTGTTTCAGCAGGATAATAGAAATAATATCCGATTGAATTCTTCGGATACCCTACAAAATAACATAAGCTGGATCGACTATCCAACTTATCTCCCACTGTCTGCTTCACGTAAGCAGGACATCCCCAAATCCTTAAGTACGAATACTTAGGAGCTTTGCCATTCCATAACTCGTATGGTGTTTTGTCCACTGCTTTAGTGTGAACGTTGTTCAACAACAATACCGCCGTTTCAAGCGCATAGCCCCAAAACGAAGGTGGAAGCTCAGTGAAGCTCATCATGGATCGAACCATGTCCAACAAAGTTCGATTACGACGCTCCGATACACCATTAAGCTGTGGTGTCATAGGAGGAGTCCACTGAGAGAGAATCCCATTCTCTTTTAGATAGTCCAAAAACTCGGTACTCAAGTATTCTCCACCTCGATCTGATCGAAGTGCTTTAATACTTTTACCTAGCTTGTTTTCTACTTCAGCCTTGAATTCTTTGAACTTTTCAAATGCTTCATACTTATATTTCATTAAATATAAATACCCATACCTTGAATAATCATCAGTAAAGGTAATGAAGTAGGTGTGGCCATGTTGAGTCCCAACTCTAAATGGACCACAAACATCTGTATGGATCAAATCCAACAGATTTTGACTACGCTTAGGTTTCCCCTTAAAAGGAGATTTAGTCATTTTCCCTTTTAGGCAGGATTCACAAGTAGGTAGAGAGTTAATATCAGACATATCAAACATGCCCTCTCCCACTAGCTTGTTCATCCTCCTTGAGGAAATATGACCTAGTCTAGCGTGCCAAAGGTTTGCCGGGTTTTTGCTATCGATTTTCCTTTTGTTTGTTGTTGCCGGTTTATCAGCATAATTTATTGGAACGTCTTTTAGTTTTAAGTTGTATAGATCGTTTTCAAGTTGTCCATTTCCAATCAAACATTCATTCTTGTAAATATTGCAAATCCCATTCACAAAATTGCAAGAATAACTATCTCTATCAAGCATAGAAACAGAAATAATGTTTTTAATCAAATCTGGAACAAATAAAACATCTCTCAAAAAAAACTTAAAATTGTTCTGCAAAAATGTCTCCTATAGCTTTGGATTTATCTCTGGAACCATTCCCGAGCCTTGACTGGGTCTCACCCATCCTTAGCCTATTACTTCTTGTCATCATTTGCAACTCATTGCAAATATGAGATCTACATCTGGTATCCAATACCCAAGAAGTAGTATTAAGAAAAACATTTTAATGTAAAACATACCCTTTTCAGTTCGCAACTGCTTGAGGTATTCCTTGCAGTTACGTTTCCAATGACCGGGTTTCTTGCAGTGATGGCAAACTTGTTTAGACTTGTCCAATTTTGCATGTAACATTTGGCCTTGAGATCATGGTCCAACCATTTCTCTAGTTCGGCCAACCTTTCGGCAGTTACATCAGCCGGGGCTGTTTTCGGAGAAGCCTTTTCTAACACTTTAGAAAATCTTTTCCGAACTTAGGACAATCTTAACTTATGGAATCATTCTGTATTGTTTGCGCCAATAAGTTTGTTTTGTTGGAGAATAGAAACATGTGGATTACTGAGATGAAACAGACAATTATCGATGATTGTTTAAGCAATTTACTAAGACATAAAATAGGCGAATTTAATTTTATGAATCTCACTCCCACTATTTTAACGATTTCACTACCCTCTAGTGAAAACGGGAAACTTTTTCCTTTGTGAGAACATGGAGTCCAATTGACAAACTTATGGTCCCGAATAATATCAGCCAACCATAATTCTCAAAAGGTAGAGCCCAATTGCTTCCAAAGCAACCCCCATGTATTTACCTCATGTCCAATAAGGGCCCAATAATATGACGCCGTTTATAGTGACATGTCAAGATGACCCATCAATATTAAGTTGTGATGGACGGTCGCCATGTGGATCCCCCAATAATATGAGCCGATCCCATGGGAGTTCCACCCAACTTACAACATGTGTCGATCCAATGTACAGCTTTCCGACGGACGGGGCCCCCCCAATAATATGAGCCGGACCGTATCCGCGGGTAGCATCACATACATTGACCGTTGATGGAAGGTAGGAACATTTAAACAAATTTAAATTTACTTTATTTATCTTGATATCAATTTTAAATCATATTTAAAATGAGGGATTTTTAATTATAAAAATTTGTCTCATCATTTTTCAATTTATTGTATGCTTGCCGGATTCATACAATTATGTCTAAAACATGCATACAATCATAATATCATATATTATATATAGGATGATCGATTCCATTTCTAATTGACTCGTGGTTGCCAATCACGAGTCTTAGTCCAATCCTAGGTAATATGCAGTATGCAATGCAATCCTATTACATTAGCTTCCAATTTACATTTTCTTCGTCTTTATTGTCTGCTGGGCCCACCATCTTCAAATCTTGATCTCCCACTAAATCTAATGTATTTACAATAAATAGCAATGACAAGTAGGGGATACATTTTTAGGGGTGGGAACGGGCCATAAACCAAGCCCACTTTTATTACATATGACATTCATACTGGGCCATAAACCAGGCCCATTAATAAAACCAACAACAATAAAAACAAATGTAAATTCCTAACATACACCTACAAAATTGGTCATGGCAATCGATCATCCTTATCCAATAATATTTAATTCAAAATTAATTTATTGGATAACATGCAGTGGCAATTCAAATTTAAACAGGATAAAATCATATTTTATATATAAAATCTCATTTTACATATAAAATCATATTTTATCTCTTTATCAAATAAAATCATATTTTATCTACAAAATCCAATTTTATGGATAAAATCATATTTTACTCAATATATTCATAAGATCAAATCTTATCATCAATTGTACCAAAAATAATTGATTTCAAAATTCAATTTAAGGATAAAATATTAAAATTTTCCAAAAATTCAAATTTATCCAAAAATCAATTTTAAAGTTTACGGACTCGAACAATTCGATCCGAAATCTCGTGAACCAATCAAAAACAATTTTTGACCGGACCAAAAATAAAATTTTAACACATTAAAATTAATTTTAAATAAAAATTTAATTTTTCCCGCGGGCCGCCCGGGACACTCCCGGGCCGGCCCGCACCCGTGGGCGCGGGCCGGGGCAGCCCGGCTGCCCCTTTAGGGCAGCAACAGTTGCTGCCCTGGCGGCGCCTAGCGCCGCCCTGGGCAGCGCCCAGCGCTGCCCTGCGCAGCGCCCAGCGCCGAGCGCTGCCCTGGCGGCGCTGAGCGCCGCCCCTGGGCGACGCCGTGCGCCGCCGTGGGCGGCGCCGTGCGCCCCCTTTGGGCGGTGCCGTGCGCCGCCCGGGGCAGCAACAATTGCTGCCCCACCGGGCAGCGATCCAATCGCTGCCCGGGTTTTGCCCCGAAAAATTTTTTTTATTTAAAAATATTTATTTTGTTTCAAAAACCGAGACTCAAAAATTTTTGTACAATCGATTAATTTAATCGTTTGATCTGAGCAACCTGGCTCTGATACCACTGTTGGAAAACTGGCGTTCAGATCAATCACGATTGATACCCGGTGCAGCGGAAGTTTAAAAATTTTATTATGGAACAATTCCATAGTGTGGGTATCAACCGTTTAACGATTAAATTATAAGTGTGTGTAAAATTAAATAACTATTATTAAATTTTACCTTCAATCTCGAAACGAGATTATTGGACACCACACAGATTTCTCTGCGCTTCTTGTATCTCCCTGGAACTGATGAATATTCTGTCCTTCAATCAGGTCCACGAATGGAGGTTTAATCCCTCTGATAGATTGCACTAGAAAATCTATCAGAAGTTTTCTGCGAAGAGAATAACGAATTTGATTCGCTTATTCCAGACTGCAATTCAAAATCACAGACCGGAATTTCTCAGACAGAGAGGGAGGGTGTTCGGCCACTTTGAGAGAGAGGAGGCTAGGGTTTTCGAAATTTTGCTCTCAAAATTATGACCTGTTGTGTCTAATTTCTGTACTGTAATAACTTATTTATAATGCAGGCCACTAACACCTTAGGGCCCATTAGTCATAAGTTGAGGCCCGACAAGCAAAGCCCGCATGTTCAGAAATTAATATAAAATTCATCGTGACTCCGATTGATAAACCGATTTTACCAATGTGCACAGAAACCATTTCTGCACATTTTAAAGTCAAGATAAATTTTCCTGAATCCGAATTCAGTGGTTTCCAAAAATGTACATCCCTATGTCATTTTAGGAAATCCTACTCCCTTACTCTTATTTAAGAAGTCCAACTTCTTTATTCATTAAATTTAACTCTTTAAATTTAACTATCTCAACGGGGATTAAAACTCCATTACACTGTGTGACCCTCAATGGTTCAGGGATACAGCTAGCCGTGGGCTCACAACTCCTTGTGACTCGGAACAACGATTTCCGACTTGCCCAACGAATCATGGTAAAGCGCCTAGCAACATCGCCCCATGATTCCCTAGGTATCACTGATAGTGCCTACAAGAACCAGTAGATTTTGGTTCGCGTACAGTACGGTCCCTTCATCCATATATCCCGATCGAATCAACAACCATTGGTATATCGAGAGTCGCTCAAGATTCGATAACTATGCAATACATCTTGAAGATCAAATTAGTGACATCGCATGTGCTACTAAGAAACCATTTCTTAAATCACATCAAGTACTCTGGCCAGAGATTCGTCATACTAATATCTCCTCAGATCGCATAGGATATCCACACTCGCAAGTATGTGGTGAATCCTTGACAACAATGCATCGACTCCTATATGTGTTGTAACTGTACCCAATCCCGACACCTGATGACCCCCATAGAGTCGGTAAACGAGTCAAAGCACAGTACTAGCATATAGAGTCTCCATGATGTTTCAAGTAGTAAGGACTAATGGTGTACAACCAAAACCGCGGACTTTATCCACTCGATAAGTGATAACCACTTGGAAAGTCCGGATAGGGTAGTTCGATTATTCATCCTATGAATATCCATTTGCATGCTTCGAACATCTCCATGTTCCCTACCAATGAAACGTGGTACTCCGCATCGCAAATGCTAGTCTCAAACTCGAGCGATCCTTATCCTTATTATCGGACGGCTCAATCGACTAGGAACAGTTTAGAATATACAGTGACTATAAGATGTATTTCATGATAGACATCCCCATGTTCTACCACATCTTACATACACTATAGTATATTCAAGGTCTTTATCAAAACAACAATAGTATATCACAATATAACAATATGAAGAAAGATAAAGTCATTGCCATTAATAAAAGTGTAAATTATATTAAACAAAAGATCGTTTGTACAAAGAGTCATCAAAGCCCATAGCCACAAGTTGGCTCACTGGGCACCCACTCTTTCAGAAATAATAGGCTGATTGCCATTTCAGATTTCATATGGAGTTTTCATATGCTTCTTACATATTATCGATTTGTTTTGAGTAAAGAAATATGTGTTCACTGCCTCTGCCCAAAAGCTTTGAGACACCCCAGAATCAGCCAACATTATTCTAGAAGCTTCTTTAAGAGTTCGGTTTCTCCTTTCTATAATACCATTTTGTTGTGGTGCTCTAGATGCTGAGAGCTCGTGTCTGATTCCATGATGCTATGAAAATAAAGACAAATTTTGATTGACAAATTCAAATCCCCTGTCACTTCTGATTTTGTCAATCTTGTTTATTTTTCATTAAAAGTCATTTGAAAATCTTGATCAGTTCGTGAGCAGTTTGGTCTTTTGATTTAAGAAAAATGACCTAGGTAAATTGAGAGTAGTCATCAATAATAACAAGAGTGTATTTCATTCACCCTAAGATTGTTACTGGGATAGGACCAAACAAGTCCATATGCAACAGTTCTAAGCATCGAGTTGAAAAATTACACCCCTTTGTTTTAAAATGATGACCTAACCTGCTTCCCAAACTGACAAGCTAAGCATAATTTTTCCTTAGACAAATCTATTTTAGGCAGTCCTGTTACTAACTCAAGCTTGCTCATACTATAAATAGCTTTAAAGTTAAGGTGATTCAGTCGCTTGTGCCACAACCAGTTGCGATTGAGATGGGAAGCTACAAGGAACACTAGTTTGATAGACTGAGCATTCCAATAGACTTTTTAAGTATTTTCACACCTGTTTTTTTTGTCAAAATAATATTTCCAAAAAGATCTTTGACAAGGCATGAGTGTTTCTTAAGCTCAACTAAATGCTCATAGTCGAAAAATTGACTGATACTTATCAAATTATATCTCAAATTCTCAACCAACAAAACATCCTTAACAATGATCTTACCGTAGATAATCTTACTCTTACCCACTGTTCTTCCCTATGAGTTGTCACCAAAGGTGATCTTGCATCCAGTGCATTTAGTTAGATCAGATAGCAGCTGAGCATTTCCTGTAACATGTCTCGAGCATCCGCTATCCAGGTACC
Source organism: Henckelia pumila (assembly GCF_033568475.1). Taxonomy (NCBI): domain Eukaryota; kingdom Viridiplantae; phylum Streptophyta; class Magnoliopsida; order Lamiales; family Gesneriaceae; genus Henckelia; species Henckelia pumila. The sequence continues at coordinate 60,898,073 of NC_133120.1, read as the reverse complement.
AAACTGAATCATGCGAGTCATCAAATCCTGTTACCTGCATACACAGAGTTGAATGATTTTGGTACCAATATCTATTTGGGTCCACGATGGATTAATCCTTTAGGAACCCTGGATCAGTTTCACTAACTTACCAGTTTCAGTATTCATAAAATAATTATGTTCTCGAGGTCGTGGTGTGTGACAAACAGTAGATACAAGATGTTGTTTACCCTTTACCATGTCATTGAACTGCCTGTATCGCTTCTGAACAGGTCGTCTGTTGTAATATTGATTTTGATATCCTCTCATAGGATTCCATTGAGCCCTACTGACCTGATTAGGGACTCGGTTTGGCTCAACTCTAGTATCCTCAGGAATAAATCCAATACCAAAATTTTTCCTGTTCATTAGCTCAACTGGCTTTCCAACTTGAAGGATGGGTTTTTCATGGACTTCTCCATGTTCATGTCCTATACTGGACCTTACATCATGTATGTATTTACCTTTGCAGATGTTCAGTTTTGGTAGATTATTAGGCTCACAAATGCAATCAGTTTTACCAAACCCTAGACCACTCTTGTCTCCTGAGGGTTTCTGTAAATATTGCATTTCAAGCTTGAATACTTACTCCATGATCTTACCAAATCGGTTAATCTTTTATTTCATCTGCAAATTTCAAAAAATTTGTCTTTATCTGTTCATTCTCATTCTTAAGTTTAGAAATCTGCTTCAAGACTGATTTTCTCGACTGACTATTCCCATTTGAGGTCATTCAAGGTGTCTTGCAGATCATCTTGCCTTGCTTTGAATTCCTCGAAGGATATGGACAGTTTCTGGTACTCATTGGCCATTTCATGAAGTGAAAGAATTAGGTCATCGCGTGTAAATTCGTGAGAGATAAAATCAAATACATGTTCACTAGTAGATGCTAGCTCGTGATCATTGTCCATGAGACAAGTGACTTCCTCTTCATCATCACTTGAGCTGGAAGAGTAATCTGACTCAGATGAGTCATTGTCTGTTTCTGCCCACTTGGCTTTGCTTTTCTCGGCAACTAGTGCTTCATATTTCTTTCTAGACGATCTTTTGTCATATTTGTAACTTCTTCTCTTCTCATAGGGCTTCTTCTGTTTCTCAGTTGATCTACATTCATCTTTCTTTGGCTTAGGACAATCATCTATGAAGTGTCCTATATTTCCACAGTTGAAGCATGTTCTAGGCTCATCAACTAAGTCCTTCTTTTGATAATTTCTTTGGTAGGACCCACCTTGATTCTTTCTCAAAAATTTCCCAAACTTTCTCACAAACAATGACATAGCATCACTGCTTAACTGTTCTAATGTTCTTTCGGTAGAGACTGATGGTTCTACCTTGACGGCGGCCAAAGCTTTGGTCAATTGAGGGGTCACTTGATCTTCTTCTCTTGTCTTCAACTCAAAATCATATGCTTTAAGATCAGCAAACAGGTCATGCAGTTCAAGTTTGTTTAAGTCCTTTGACTCTCTCATTGCCATTGTCTTTACATTCCATTCTTGGTTAGACCTCTGATTACCTTCAATTTAACTTCTCTGTTGGGGTAAGTTTTTCCAAGAGCATTAAATTCAATGATAATTTTGTTGACTCGTTCATCAAATTCAAACATTGATTCACAACGCTTCATCCTGATGTTGTCAAACTTCTATGTTGCCACAGATAGTTTTTTTCCTTAGTTTTCTCATTTCCCTCACATAACTTAATGAGTTTTTTCCCAGATTTATTTTCCTGTCTTACACATTTTGATCTTGATAAATGTGTTCTAATCAAGAGTTTTGTATAGTATCTCTTTAGCCATGTTTTCCAAGTTGGCTATCCTTTCGTCTTCAGTGATCCACTCACTCCTTGGTTTCTCAACAATCTGGGGATCCCCTTCTGTGATAGCAATGGCAATGTTAGTTTTGGTGATGGTAATGGAACCATCAGTGATGACATATCACGTGTCATCATACAAGGCTGAGAGATGTGCATGCATCCTTATTTTTCAATCATCAAAATCTTCTTTTGAGAACATTGGGATTTTACTGAATGACGAAATTTTGAGATAGTGTTCAGAGACAAGATAGATTCTGCGATCTGATGCCACTTGATAGGATTGTTTGAGTGTAGAATAGGGGGGCGAATACTCTTCAAAAATTTCTCAACTCAAAACAATTAGAATTCAATCGGTTTAACGACTGAATTCTTACTATCTTGGTTTCGATGTAAGTTGACAAACAAGTAAAATATGTGGAAAAATTTCAATTGATAGATTCTAAACACTGAGTATGAAATTAGGTGCGAGACGAAAATAAATGAGGTAAACTGAAAGAAAGACACAGGTAAATGTTTCTGGATGTTTGGAGATTTCAAAACTCATACGTCATCCCTTCTGTTAGAACCTAATGGGGGGAGATTTAGGCTCTATTGGCAGCTTTAGCAATTTAAAGCGATTATGCAAATACGCAAGCGGAATACTTAAAGCAATAAAAAATAAATGCGTAATGTAAATAAAGTAGTAAAAGGGATAAGAGATGTTTATGGAAGTTCGACGATAAATCGTCTACGTCTCCCCTTCTTGGTTAAGGTCGATTAACCAAGGATCCACTAGCACTTCGAAAGCTTCGAACAACAACACGATCACCGCGTCTCTTGGCCTTGATGGCTCCAAGTATAGTCATACAACTCAACATGATCACCGCGCCGATACAACTCGAACACTTGGCCTTAAGGGCTCCAAGGATAGCCACAACAACTTAACACACTTGGCCTTAAGGGCTCCAAGGATAGCCTCAACAATCTCACAACACACTTGGCTTCACACTCAAGTGTTTACAATGATAGCACAACACACTCGGCTTCACACTCAAGTGTTTACAACAATCGTACAACATACTCGGCTTCACACTCGAGTGTTTACAACAATAGCAAAACCAACTCACAAACTATTTTTACGAACAACTCTCAATTTTTGAATGTATCATACAAACACTTTGATAGAGAGAAGATTGCTTGCAAAGAAGAGAAGAAATGAGTTGGGATGTCTTGGAATGTCTTCAAATGACCTTGAAAAGCCTCTATTTATAGTTGGTAAGGATTTGAATCTGATTTGAGTGCAAAGAGCGTGTGTTGGGAAGACAAGAAGTAGACAAAAATAGTTTGGCGCCGCTGTCCCCTTCCAAAATAGCACTGTGCGGATTTTGTGGAAAAATCATATATCTCAAAGTAACCGTCGGATTGAGCTCAAATTTTGGCAGACGCTTTCAAACATCCTAATCTGCATGCTGAATGGTATAGATTGGATTTAATGGACTTAAACATGTCCATTAAATTTCGGAAGTTGCTTCATCATATTTCGCTTCTTATTCTGTGCAACACTTTTGAAAAATTTATATTTCACAATCAATCCGTTGGATTGACCTGAAATTTAAATAGAAGATTTTAAACATCCTAAAATGGCATCTGATCGGTGGAGATTTGATTTGATTGTATCAACCATTCCCAGTTATTTATGAAGTTGAATCTTCATGGTTTCGTTCCTTGCAGAAGTAGGTACTGTGCAGCATATATGAACAAAATCATATCTCTTGACCGTAAAAAAAAAATCATATCTCTCAATATAGCCGTTGGATTGCTCTCAAATTTGGATAGCAGATTTAAAACATCCTCAACTAGATTAGGACCGGTGAAGATCTTATTTGGATGCATAGAACATTTCCAGTAATTTTCGGAAGTTGCTGCTTCATACTTTGGCTTCTTCTTGTCCTTTGCTTCATATCCTCATAACAATATTCCATCCATTCAATGAGCAATACAAGACTTTATAAATACATTTATAGCTTCAAAATAGCTTTCAAGAATTTTATTGTCAATAAATCTAATCTGCAAAATCTCACTTTAAACAATTAGTAACAATTAACCGAGTTTTGTAATCATCAAAACATAATAGTATGAGACTTGTTAATGCATTAAAAATATTAATCTCGTAACTCGAGATTTGCATGAGTTTAAGGCGTAACAATCTCCCCTTTTTGATGATTACAAAACTTGGTTAAATAGGAAAAATAAATGTACAATGTTAAATAAACAATTTTAATTTGCACAATAAAATTGCATGAACAAAACTCCCCCTAAATTAAAAAATTAGTTAAAAACAATTTGTTTATCAAATAACCAATTTTATTCTCCATGCATTTAACCATACTAACTCTCCACCTTAGTTAAAGTATTTAACCAAACTAATTCTCCCCCTTTTTGTGATAATAAAAAAGTCTGGAAAAGTAAATGCAAAACAAGAGAATTGAAATATGATTTCTAAAATGCAACACATAAATTTCACATAAATAAAAAAATATGAGCGTATAATATTGAATAAATACAATTAATTTGTATTATCCAAAATTAAGTTGCTTGAATTTTATATTAAGCTCCCCCTTAATATGACATTAAATTTTATTTATGTCCACAAGTGATTACAACTCAATCATGCCAAGTTCACCACGCAAACAAATAAAAGTATTTGCATCTAGTGGTTTTGTAAAAATATCGGCAATTTGATTTTTTGTGTCAACATATTGAAGTTCAACTTCATTTCGTTCGATGTGATCACGAATAAAATGATGACGAATGTAAATATGTTTGGTGCGCGAATGTTGAATCAGATTCTTTGTAAGATATATGGCGCTAGTGTTGTCACAGAAAATTGGGATTTTTGAAAAAGATACACCATAGTCGAGCAATTGATGCTTCATCCAAATAATTTGCGCACAACAACTACCGGTAGCCATATATTCGGCTTCGATCGTTGACAACGCAACACAATTTTGTTTCTTTGAAAACCAAGAAACTAAGCAGTTTCCTAGAAAGAAACAAGTTCCACTAGTGCTTTTCATGTCCACCTTATATCTACCAAAGTCGGCATCACAATACGCTTTTAAATCAAAGAAAGAATTTTTCGAATACCACAAGCCGAGATTTGGAGTATTTGAAATATATTTAAAAATGCGTTTTAAGGCGAACAAATGTGATTCCTTTGGACATGATTGAAATCGTGCACAAAAGCAAACATAAACATAATGTCCGGTCTACTGGAAGTAGCATATAGTAAGGAGCCAATCATACTACGAAAGGAGGATTGATCTACAGATTTACCATTTTCATCCTTGTCGAGTTTGATTGTTGTGCTCATCGGTGTAGATGATGATTTTGTGTTCTCCATCCCAAACTTCTTCAAAATCTCCTTGATGTATTTGATTTGGTTCAAAAAGAACCCATCCCTACACTACTTGATTTGGAATCCGAGGAAATAGTTAAGTTCCCCCATCATGCTCATCTCGAAGTGATCCTGCATCAACTTAGAGAATTTTTGGCAGAGAGTTTCATTAGTAAAAACAAAAATTATGTCATCAACATAGATTTGCACAATCAATAAATCATCTTTAGCATATTTGGTAAACAAAGTAATATCAATCTTTCCTCTTGAAAAACCAATTGAAAGGAGGAAAGTTGATAGTTTTTCATACCAAGCTCGAGGTGCTTGTTTTAAACCATACAATGATTTGTTTAGTCGATACATATGATCAAGCAAAGAAGGATCAACAAAGCCATCAGGTTGCTCAATATAAACTTTCTCTTTTAAATCATCATTTAGAAATGCACTTTTGACATCCATTTGAAATACCTTAAAATTTCTAGAGCAAGCAAAAGCAAGTAGCATGCGAATGGATTCTAGTCTATGCCTTCTTCTTGACTATATTCTTTTGCTATAAGTCTAGCTTTATTTCTAGTAATAGTACCATGCTCATCAAGTTTATTCCTAAAAACCCATTTAGTACTAATAATAGATCTATCATGCGGCCTAGGAACAAGATATCAAACATCATTACGTTTAAATTCATTCAACTCATCTTGCATAGCAATAATCCAAGAATCATCTAACAATGCATCATCAACACATTTTGGTTCAACATGAGAAACAAAGGCAAGATGATTACAGATATTATTAAGAGAAGAGCGAGTGGTTACTCCCTTCGAAGGACTGTCGATGATAAGATCCATTGGATGATCTTTGTGAAGCGTCCATTCTTTCGGAAGAGGTGTTTCCTCAACAGAAACATCTTAATCATTTAAGCTTGAGGAATTCATCTCTTCTTCGAGTAAATCTATGTCATCATTGTTAGTACGAGAAACTATAGACATAGATTCATCAAATACAACATGCATTGATTCTTCAACAAGTAAAGTGCGTTTATTAAATACTCTATAAGCCTTACTCATAGTAGAATACCCAAGAAAAATACCTTGGTCGGACTTTACATCAAATTTGCCAAGGTTGTCCTTACCGTTATTATGTATGTAGCATTTGGATCCGAAAGCTCGAAAGTATGAAATGTTAGGTTTTCTCCCTCTCCATAATTCATATGGAGTTGTCTTGAGAATAGACTTTATTGATACACGATTGATGATATAACAGGCAGTGTTCACTTCTTCAGCCCAAAAATATTTTGGTAGAAAATGCTCACATAACATAGTCCTCGCAATCTCCACAAGTGTCCTATTTTTCCTCTCAATGACCCCGTTTTGTTGAGGAGTCCAAGGATAAGAAAAATTGTGGCCGATGCCTTTCTCTTCAAAAAAATTTGTAAAACTCTCATTTTGAAATTCAGTTCCGTGGTCACTACGGATCTGTTTTATTGAAAGATTTTTCTCATTCTCAATTCGTTTGACAAAAGTTTTAAAATAATCAAAGACATCATTTTTGTGGGCTAAAAACAATCTCCACGTGTAACATGAAAAATCATCCACAATGACAAATGCATAAAGCTTTCCTCCTAGGCTAGCGTTCCTCGAGGGACCACATAGATCTAGGTGGAGAAGTTCAAGGGGCATAGAAGTTGATACAAAATTTTTGATTTTAAAAGATTCTCTTGTATGTTTGCCAAGCTGACAGGCATCACAAACAGAATATAATTTTAAATTGAGTTTTGGCATACCAACAACTAAATCAAGTTTAAAAAGTTTTTTTATGGTACTAGGACCAACATGACCTAATCGTCTATGCCAAAGAATGTTGTCATCAACATTCACGGATACAAGGATTTTTATTTTTGAAAAAGATAAATTATTTAAAGAGACCATGTAAACATTTTCACTTCTATAACCTTTGAAATTTATGGATTTGTTAGTCGTGAGTGATATAGTGCAGTGTTGGGGAGTGAACTTAACTTCATAACCTCTATCGCACAATTGACTTATGCTTAGTAAATTATGTTTAAGTCCTTTCACTAGGAGTACATCATCAATCAAACAAGATTCAGATATACCTATTGAGCCGATTTCTTCAATCACTCCTTTGTTGTTGTCTCCAAAGGTGACTGTTCCCTTCTCCTTTGGTTTGACTGATTGGAGTAGATCCGTTTTTCCCGTCGTATGTTTAGAGCATCTAATGTCTAGATACCATATACTAGGGAGAACATTTTTTCTATTTTCCTGCAAAAGTTATTATTGGTACCCTTTAGTTCTTTTGGGTCCGCAATGTTAGAAAAGAGAAATATAAAGTGGATTTCTAAGAGTTCAGTCTCTCATTGCGACATCATCGCCACTTTTCAAGAGTTCTCCCAGTAGTAGGTAGGGCTAAGGCCTCTTTAAAAACCTATTTCCTTAGACAGAGCAACGTTCATCAGGAAGACCAGTCGCAAGTCAAGGCAGTTTAAACCGATCTATGATGAACTCCCTTAGATCATGATTTCATAATGCCGACTGATGAGTTTTTAAGTACTCTTAGGCCTCCATTTCATATAGCTCTTTTGATCATATTGAAATCTTAAAGATCGAAATTTATATCTAACATGACCAATTTTACAACAATAAGAGCATGTAGGGGGTAATCTCATTTTAGCTTTAGCAATGAGACTAGTAAAGTCTATAGATTTCATTTCATACCCTAAACCACCTATATCAAAACTACATTTTTGCATGCTATGTAAATTATTCAATTTATTACTACTAACATTGAATTTATCAAAAGATTTTTCTAAGTGAGCTATCAAATCCTTTAATCTTAGGTTTTCATGCTCCTTATATTCTAATTTATTTTTGAGATTTCTACTTTCTTTTCTAAGAGATTTAGTCATATCATACATGAGTTGATATGCATGCAATAATTCATCATAGGAAGGTACCTCGTCATCGTTGTTGGAGACGATGTCATCATCCTTGGCCATGAGGCATATGTTGGCTTCCACATCGTCGCTATCTTCATGGGCTTCCATCTCAAATGTCTCATGTTTGAGCTCTAGGAGGTCAATCTTTGTTTCCTTGACCTGGTTGGTTCCCTCGTGGCATATCTCCAATTTATCCAATATTTATTTAGCGGAGGAGCACATTGATATTTGGTTGTACTCGTTCATATCTAAAGAACAATGCAAAATATTCATAGCTTTAGCATTTTGAGAAATTAATTTCATATCATCTTTTGAAAAGTCATCCATTCCCTTAGGAATTTCAACCCCGTCAACTATTTTCATAGGTGTATAGGGACCTTTCACTATCACTTTCCAAAGATCATAATTTACGGAATGGATATATAGGGACATTCGATTTTTCCAATATCCATAGTTTATGCCATTGAAAAGTGGAGGACGATTGATTGATTGCCCTTGAGCATAATCGCTCGCTAGATTTTCCATAGAGCCTTTTTGAAATATTTTTCAAAAGTGTGGCTCTGATAACACTTGTTAGAACCTAATGGGGGGGGGGGGGGGAGAGATTTAGGTTCTATTGGCAACTTTAGCAATTTAAAGCGATTATGCAAATACGCAAGCGAAAGACTTAAAGCAATAAAAAATAAATGTGATAAATAAATGCGTAATGTAAATAAAGCAGTAAAAGGGATAAGATATGTTTATGGAAGTTTGACGATAAATCGTCTACGTCTCCCCTTCTTGGTTAAGGTCGATTAACCAAGGATCCACTAGCACTTCGAAAGATTCGAACAACAACACGATCACCGCGTCTCTTGGCCTTGATGGCTCTAAGGATAGCCTTAAAACTCAACACGATCACCGCGCCGATACAACTCGAACACTTGGCCTTTAGGGCTCCAAGGATAGCCACAAAAACTCAACACACTTGGCCTTAAGGGCTCCAAGGATAGCCTCAACAATCGCACAACACACTTGGCTTCACACTCAAGTGTTTACAACGATAGCACAACACACTCGGCTTCACACTCAAGTGTTTACAACAATCTTACAACACACTCGGCTTCACACTCAAGTGTTTACAACAATAGCACAACCAAATCACAAACTATTTTTACAAAGAACTCTCAATTTTTGAATGTATCACACAAAAACTTTGATAGAGAGAAGATTGCTTGCAAAAAAGAGAAGAAATGAGTTGGGATGTCTTCGGATGTCTTCAAATGACCTTGGAAAGCCTATATTTATAGTTGGAAAGGATTTGAATCTGATTTGAGTGCAAGGAGCATGTGTTGGGAAGACAAGGAGTAGACAAAAAGTGTTCGGCGCCGCTGTCCCCTTCCAAAACAACACTGTGCGAATTTTGTGGAAAAATCATATCTCTCAAAGTATCCATCGGATTGCACTCAAATTTTGAAAGACGCTTTCAAACATCCTAATCTACATTCTGAATGCTAGATATTGGATTTAAAAGAATCAAACATGTCCAGTAAATTTCGGAAGTCACTTCATCATATTTCGCTTCTTATTCTGTGCAACACTTTTGAAAAATTTATATTTCACAATCCATCCGTTGGATTGAACTGAAATTTAAACAGAAGATGTAAATCATCCTAAAATGGCATCTGATTGGTTGAGATTTGATTTGGATGTATCAAACATTCCCAGTTATTTCTGAAGTTGAATCTTCATGGTTTCGTTCCTTGCAGAAGTAGGTACTGTGCAGCATATATGAACAAAATTATATCTCTCAATATAGCCGTTGGATTGCTTGAAAATTTGGACAGCAGATTTAAAACATCCTCATCTAGATTAGGACTGGCGAAGATCTGATTTGGATGCATAGAAAATTTCCAGTAATTTTTGGAAGTTTCTGCTTCATACTTTGGCTTCTTCTTGTCCTTTGCTTCATATTCTCATAACAATGTTTCATCCATTCAATGAGCAATAAAAGAATTTATAAATACATTTATAGCTTCAAAATAGCTTCCAAGAATTTAATTGTAAATAAATCTAATCTGCAAAATCTCACTTTAAATAATTAGTAACAATTAACCGAGTTTTTTAATCATCAAAACATAATAGTATGAGACTTGTTAATGTATTAAAAACATTAATCTCATAACTCGATATTTGTATGCGTTTAAGGCGTAACACCTTCTTTCTCCTCGGAAAGATAGCCTAAAAGACTTTGAATTTTACAATCAACTTACAAAACCCCACTCCAAGACTAGGACTTATACACAATCGCCTATCTTATAACTCTTAGTAAATTACAACAAATACAGCCGTCGACTTAATGTAATACAATGAAATTACAACATGATTACAGATGCACAAATTGATCCTTCAATGATCGAATGATATCTGAGAATTGTGTGCTTCGAGTTTATTGATCAGTTTTGCTAAGTGATTTGAAAGTTTTTAATCAACTTCTTAGAGTGCTAGTTCGTAAAGAATACGATAGAGCATCCTCAATTGATCGAAGTGACTATTTATAGGTTTGGGTGCCAACGGTCATAAATTTAAATATTCACTGAAATCTTCAAATTCTTCCCGTTGCACTGTTTGTATATGCCATGTCAACATGCAAAAAGATACAATCTGAAATCGCGGAGTTTTATTGCAGGGTGACAGTGTACGGATAACTCTATCCGCTGAGGTAAATTGAGTGTCGGTTTGAAAATTCTCTGGATGTTGGTTACTTTGAACATGCAAACTTTAGTTGACTAATCGATGGCTAGGGCTGATCAATTTTTTTTTAAAACTGCCCAAACCAATCGCTCTGGCCCGCACCGCACCGTCGTATCTAATTTTTTAAAATAACCACGGTTTTTTTTTAAAAAAAAAGAGAACTTCCCCGCCCCCACGGTGCGGTTATAATATTTGGCCAAAACCGCACCGCTATGTATAGTTTTATTTATCTAGAGATATATTTATTAATGAGCACACGGTATATACACAATAGATTCCTACTTGTACCGCCTCTACTCTAGTGTTTTAGAGCAGGATCAAACATCTAGTGTGTAAAGTTTGAAAGTGACAAATGATGGGGATATTGCAAACTACCTTTGTGATTTTTTGAAGAAAATATTATGTTCAATGTTCAATTGTTATGGTTGTGTTGTTAAATAGAAAAATCATATGCTGGATTGTTTGTGGGTGTTTTGTTATGATTAGACATATTTAGTTGATTAATTTTTATTTTATTGCTTGATTGTAATTTTATCTAGTTTTGTTTTGTTTATTATAGATTACATTCATTGTTCTAAATAATTTGAATAATTCTATTTTTTCTATTTTACTTATCATTAAAAAAACCGCGAACCGACAGCAACCGCTTAAAACCATAAAAAACAGCAAAAATAATTTTACATATAAAACCGCAACTAAAAAAATAAAATATAACCGAATCGCAATTGTCCATTTGGTTTGAATTTCTTACAAAAAACCGCCAAACCGCACCGTGATCACCCCTATCGATGACAGTCTGGTGGCAGAGAGATAAACTGAGTGATTATAGATAGTAGCAATTTAGAAACTGAGTGTGTGAGCTGTTTACTTAGTCACTCTATTTCAGCGATGTGAACAATTCAGTAACTTTCGAGCGATTACTAATGCCAAGTTCAGTTTGACAATGCTATCAGTCTAGCGACTTGATGAAGTTCGTTCAGTTTGGCTCTGTGATTGCAAAACAACTAAACTTAAAATCTCTAACAAATAAAACGATCTTCTGGATCTTTAACACATATATTTAAGTTACGATGGTATAGATTTGGATAGTAATCAATTTCCTCCACAAATTATGTATCATGCGTGATAAAGATTCTTTAACGTATTTCAAGTACGTTTTAGTAGCTTTCTATGATATACATGTCGGATATAAATTCTTTTGAGTACTTCTATTTATTTTATAATATAATTTTAGGTATATATCAATTGCTCTCGTTGAAGTCTTAAATGATCTTTTGGATCATTTAAATATTCAATGGAAAATATAAATTCATGTTCAATTAAAATCAATATTTTTCAGAAATATTGATAATTATTCAATTTTAAATTGATATTTTTCATGAATATATATAAGTTTTAATATTAGATATTATTTAGTTTACTTTGAATAACAAAATATTGTATGTAAAATATTTAATCATGATTTTGTGAGAATTATTCAAAATATTGTATGTAATTTAATCATGATTTTGTAAGAATCGAAAATCCAAATTAAACACATCCTTCATATTTGCATCAAGATTTTATATATGTGATATGCCAATATATATCTATATGTATAAATGAGTAAAGCCAATAATTGATATCAAATCGATATTCTTCAAGAATACTGATAATTATTTAAGACATTGATTATGAAATTTTTTTATATTTATATATCAAATTTATATTCTTACGGAATATTGGTGAATATTATCTCATGCTATCAAATCAATATTTTTCAGGAATATTTTCATATCTTAAATCATACATCTGTATTGAAAAATATTAATTCTTAAGTCATCATTCTTAATGAATATTAACAAATCTCATATACACCTTTTCAAAAATATGTTAAATCATATATCAATATTGTTCAAGAATATTGAAAAACTTTATATTTTAAATTAGATAAATATTTTTCAAAATTCTTAGGTCAAAATTCTTCAAGAAGTATGATAAATATGGGAATATAAATATTTTTAAACAAATTTCAGATCTTGGATCAATATTTTTCGATAATATTGATAACTATTAGATCTTATATAAAAATTCTTATAGAATTTTCGCAAATCTTGGAAGATTTGATTCTTCATAAATATTGACGGATCTTCATCTTAGATCAATAATTTTAATAAATATAAACATATCTTATATATTGACAAATCTTATATTGTATATTAATATTTTCCAAGAATATTAATAAATTTTATATATTATATCAATAAATTTCAAGGATATCGATAACTCTTATAATGTGCATCAATATCTTTCAGGAATATTTAATATGAATCATTTCAAGATATTGACATATCAGTAATCTTCAATATATTGACAATTTTATATGCTAGCTATATCAATACAAATCTTAATCATCATTCTTCATGAATGTTGATAGATCTAAAATATGTATTTTTCAAAAATATTTATAGATATTTGATCTTATATTGATATTCTCCAGGAATACAAATCTTATATTATAAATCAGTATATATATATATATATACATATATATAAGGAATATTGACATATTTTATATCATATATTAATACTCGTAAGAAATATTATCCGATCTCAAATCTTAAATCATATATCTAATATTCTTTAGGAATATAATCATATATTTAGATATTAAATCATAGATTTGGATAGATTAACAATTTTAACATCAATATTCTTCAGGAATATCGATAGATTTTAGATCTTGCTAAATTTTCATAGAAAATTGTGTTGTGCTACTTCAAAAACATAAACATAAAATTATAAAATTTTTGCTATGTCAATAGCATCAATATAAAATCTGCATATTGTGCTTAATCGAGAGCATTAATATTAAATCTATGTATTGTGCTACTTAGGAAGCATTAATATAAAACTAGAAGCATGAACATAAAACTAAAATTTATGCTATTTTGAGGAGCATCAATTTAAAATTTAAATATTGTACTTCTTCGAGAGCATCCATACAAAGACAATAATTTTTTTTTCTCTACCTTGAAGAGCACACATGCTTATAATGTGATATAAATTTAATAGAGAACTAGACAAAAGTGAGAAGAGAACATAAGAGAAATAAATAAAAGATGTGAGAATCTCATTTTTCAGTAACCCGAATACCATTTTCTAAGCTTTAATGGTTAAACATGATTAAAGAATTTTAATACGATTAATCTGACCAAGAAATCGACTCCAGGATGTCAGAAAGTGGTCCAAGAGTCAAAGTTTACTCGGGTTGTTAAGAAAGTGCGAAGTGACAAGCGAAGGAGTTCAGAAGCAAGATCGGAACATCCGAAGGTTAGGCCATGCATACTAGTGACGTATCGCCAGTGTTTTGACACGTATTCGCATGCATGAGATCGAACATCTGAAGGGTGAGATCGAAGCTTTCAAATAGGGAAGTTCGACACGTGGAAGGCATGCAAGTTCGAAGCTTCCGAACCCTTGCCTATAAATAGGCGACAAGATCCTCACAATTCGATGGGTGTTTGAGGTGTTTGAGTGTATTTCAGTGTATGTTCTTAAGGTTTTAGCCTTATTTTCGATGGTTGGGTGATAAAAAAAGTGCTACGGGGCTTGTATCGGAGCTGTTCTTGGGACAAGGCCATTGACATTAGTGGGTTGATGATGGACACATGTATCGTCTGAGATCCCTATTAGTATTAGGAGTATCTATTAGCTTATTTAAAACTTTTATATAATTATTAGTGATATGGTAATCATTGACTTGTAGGCTTGGGCCCTAGACTTGTGCTACTAGGAATGCCTTAGCGAGGTACGCAAGTACTGATTGAAATTGACAGTGAGTGTGCATGTTTATATATTGCATTTTATGGGCCATGAGACATGTTTTACTTCTTTGATATATTATGTTGCATGTGCATATTCACGTTAAGCCGAATCTCTTTAGAGATAGACTTGTAGTAGGGTCACTCAGCCCTATATTCCTTTTTATTTTGTCCGACACCAGGAGACGTCGTGATGGAGGGGACTGACGCTATGGTGGTTCAGATGAGTGTGTGGAGGTACCCAGCATAATTGACCCCAGATGGTACTACATACTCATTGGCGCCCAGATTGAGAAGATATCGTGTTAACCAGTACCCAATCATATGCATGCATCATACTAGGTTTGTATACTCGTACTTTACGTCCTGAGAGTTCGCTCATGTCCTTGTTGTTATGTTTCTTGGACACCCCTTTTGGCGGGGCAGGTTTGCAGGTAGACCAAGAGCGAGATCAGTGTTTAGTCGGTGACCAGGGTAGCGGGGGTCGCCGATGGTTTTTAGATTAAGATTGTAACTAGTATTTTGCTATTTACCTTGGATTGTATTATTATCCGTAGTAACGCTGATTAAGTATTCTAATTATTGTTATTGCATGCTTAAGACTCTAGATAGTAGGTTATCCGGGTCGAGTTACTATATTTATGGTATCAGAGCATGCATCACTATCTTTGGGACATAGTTGAGATTGGTAAGATTGTTAAGATTAACAATTATGGTTTCTTTTAGATGACCAACTTAGAAGATGGTAACAGTTGCAACATAAACAAGTTTTACAATGAGAATACCCTGAGATACTCCCGTAGTCACTATTATCGTCACCAAGATGATCGTCGGATATTAAACTTATTTAGATTCCAAAAGTTTGGACCGAAGATGATGATCGGGCATGAGACATCGGATGTAGCAGAGGACCGACTGTAATGTGTTGGGGATCGGGTGTGTGTGTGTAGAGGGGGGGGGGGGGGGGAATGAACACACACTCTTTGAAAATTAATGCTTTACAGATATTTGGTTAAGTTAATGTTAGTCTACTTAACCAGCTACTCTCAGATTCCTAGATGAATAAGAGCTACTAGATGATAGTGCGGAAACAGATCTCACTAAGATAGGTGATAATAATAAAAATGTAATGTAATGTAGTAAATTAAAGGTGCACAAAGTTGTTTTTGGATGTTTGGAGCTACCCAATCCAAGTTAGGACTTATCCCTGACTAAAATGGAACTTCTATATTTACACTGATAAGATTCTAAGTTCTTATCAAACTTCTTCGAACGATGATGTGCAAGTTTAATATTTGAAATCTCAGATTCTTAAATCCTTGGAATGTGATCAGTGCTCTTCAAGCAGCAGCTTGGATTTGAGTAACCTTTGAAAAGATCTCTTGAAGATCAAATTTTCTTCTGCTTAGCGAAGAGTTGAATGAGCAATAGAGTGTTGAGAAAGTTTGTGTGCTCAAGATCGAATTCTTTGATAATGTGTTAGCTGTGAATTGTTCTCTCTCTTTTGCTCCATATTTCTTTAATATTTATATCTCAGTCCCCAACGTTTCTTTTTCTTTGATATCAGCACTCTATCTTAGTTGCTTTGTCAACGTGTTAAGAGGTGTCTTTTCAAGAAGATACTTAGCAGTTTTTTTTCCTCTTTAAGTGGAGTAAAGTCTGCTAGACTTTGAATATCTGTACTGGAGTTTCCTTTATGTCCATTCAACGTGTCTTCACAATAAATGATATTTATGGATTTTAAAACTTTATCAGACGGATCCTTAAATGCTTGTCCTTTTTCATTTAAGTTGTCTTGTAAAAGATCCGTTACTCAGCACTTGTGACTTGGAAGATCGGTAGACAACTTTGAGATAACAGATATAGTCTTGTACTTCGTTTGACATCAAAACTTGCTTCTTGTGACTTTAATCGGTTGACGTCTAAGAAGTTGATGTCTTCTCATAAATCGGTTGATATCCTTAGATCGGTAGAGGTCTTCAGATCGGTGATGGCATTCAGATCAGTAGATGACTTTTAGATAGTATATTTGAATGGCGGCAGTTCTATAACAATGATGTATTGTTTTGTTATCACCAAAAGTTAGGATTCAACAATTTTTCCCTTTTTGGTGATGACAAAACCTATGCCACAAAAATCATAAATTATAAGAACAAGGTAATGAATTCATTGCGAAGATGAATTGCATTGATACATGGTTGTTAAAAGCAATCATTAATACGCAAGAAAATCCTATTACACCTACTGAGATAAGCATAATGGAATTTACCTTTCAAACCAGCTACTGCCTCTACTGCCACCTTTTCTTTTCTTGATATCAGATTCTCATTACTTCTGTTGCGGTGCCTTGCGTTTCTCTATATCAACTGATTTTCCCGATTCTTCCCCCTTTTTGACATCACCATGATTAAGATGAGATATGATTTTTCAAACTTGAGCACCAATAGTGGCTTGAAATGAGTTAATGCGGGAGTCGATATGAGCAGTTAAATCAGTTTGAAGAACATAAATTTTTGTTGTGGTATATTCATTTGTGTGACGTACAGTTTGGGTTACTTTATCGGCGACGGCTTCCATAGCACGCAGATTTCTTTCTTTATAGTTCTTTAGCTCAGTGACGCATTTGTTAAGGTCAGACGATAAGCCGTTTAGTTGAGAGATGATAGCAGAACGTGAATCGACAATTGCGGTGTATTGCCCTTGAATGCGATTGTTAAGGCTTTTCACAGTAGTGCGGAGGTTCTCAATGATACTTTCTAGATCATTCTCAAGAGATTCAGCGGCGGTAATTGGATTAAATTTGGTAACGCTTAGTCGTTTTGCGTCCAAATTACCCGACTCAACTCAGATAAATAAAATATGCAGTAGTGAGAGTAGGGATCGTTCCCACGAGTAAAGTGAAATTTAACGTATTCTAAAATAAAATAAAAGGGGTTTTAGGATTTTGAAATTAACTAACTTAAAAATTTAAAGAAATTTAAAATTAACTTTTATCACTAGCATGCAAGACTTAAAATTATGAGAAATCAATGAATTAAACAAGACTTGGTATCGGTCGACTACACCCTTGAAATTATTCATTCGATCATCGATTATCTAAAAATAATTAATTATCATTGAATATTTATCAATGAATACTTAATTCTTATTTCACCTTAATTTTAGTTAACTAGACACAAGCGTTCTAAATTAACCCTTACCAATGAATTAACCCAATACAAGCGATTAAATTTAAATCCACGATAGCATGCAAACTAGTGAAACTGATGAATCTAGACAACACATACACAAACGGATGTATTTAATCTAGTCAATCGTTGTTCCTACGAATTAATAAGTTCACAAACGGAAGGTTATTAATTGCAGTTGCTTCACAAATTAGAGATATCAAACAATTACGGATTTGATTTATAATTTAGCGATAGATTGTATGAAAAATCATCAGGTGATCAATCCAATAATCAAACACACAAGCATGACAATCAATTCCAAACAACTCTTGATACTACGTTGAAATTAAACAATGAAAAACTGAATCTCACAAATAAATAAAATCAAGGGATTTTCTTCCTCAACCAAGTTCTAAAACATAACCAACAATATTCATGAATTCTCTAGAAGATTTCATGAAAGAAAAAGTAAGTCTAAGAAAAATTAAGAAAATTGAGAAAAACCTAGCCGCCAAAGACGTTCTCCACGTTCTAAGCCTCCAAGTCTGATGATATGTTCTGAAAATCGGGATAAAAATCTTAAATATAGACTAGAGTCCTTAAAAATAAAATTTTCTAATTTAAATATTTTTTCCCGAACTACGCAGCTCGCTCGATCGGTTAAGTTTAGCAGATCTAGAGAGCTAAACTCTGTTCAACTTTTCCGCATTTTCTCTTCATGCCGCTCGATCGGTTGAGTTTAGCAGATCGAGCGAAAAAATCTCTGCCTCAAAATATTTTCTTATATATGGTGCCCGCTTGATAGGTTGAAGTATGCAGATCAAACGGCCAATCTTCTGACTCCATTTTCCGGCCAAAATGCTACATCCTACACAATAAATCCGGGAGCATGTTATGAAGACAGGATGCATGAAATACGAACAAAATACTAAATTAAAACATATCAATGCATGCAAAACGACAACAGAATAATATTAAAATATGCAACACAAACACGACTATCAAATTCCCCCACACTTATTCCTTTCTCGCCTCGAGCAAGTCATGCAAAAACAAAATGAAATCGTAACAAAAACATAAGAAATGATGAATCATGCATAACATAGCCTCAACGAAGTTTCTCACACCAAAAACAAGCTTATGAATACTCTCGATTTTCCATGATACACCTCCAGTCGAATGTGAACGTGTGTGTGTGTGTGTGTGTCATGTTTTTTCAGCTACATGAAACTTCAAAAGACATAGTTTCAAGACTGCTCGCCGACCTATAACAATTTAGTGTAAGATTCACCATCAAGAACCCTCCACCCAACAATCCATTAACACAACAAAACTTTCTTGAGATTTATTATGCACCGTCGGATTTTGCACCCGACAAATTTAAAGTCCCAATAATTACCCTCATACTTAGCTATAACTAGATAGGATTCGAATTTCAATCCCCTCGTCCATAGCCCTGATGGAACTACAATCCATTAGATCCGCAAACTTAGCTATGGATTATTGAATAGAATTTCAATCACATTCCAAGCCCGGATGAAATTGTTATTTTAAATTTTTTTAAATTTTTAACCCCATTCAATCCGCATATGTAGTCAAGATAATTAGGATTTCAATCTTCTTACTCATAACCCGGATGGAGTTAATTTCATTTTTTTATTTCAAAATTTTATAAAAATTATTCTAACAGGTGCACCCAAGATCGTGTAAGCCATATTAAAAAAATCATCAGGATTCAAGAAACTATCAAGTTTCACAAACACCTATTTTCGTGCAACTTGGAATGCGGAGGTGGAGGTACTCGGTTCTGAAAACAACGAAAATAAAACAAAAAAAACTAAATGAAAGGAAAGGACACTGGGTTGCCTCCCAGCCAGCACCTCTGTTTACAGTCTTCGGCCCGACTGCATGCTTCAGTTCATCATGGTGGTTCATATCTAATTCCCTTGTCCACCTTCACACATTTGAGCATTTTCACAGTTAACATCTATAAAAGAATTTGACAATCTTCCCATCGAATTACATAGTGAGAGTACCATTATTAACATCTATAAAAAAAATTTGAAGTTTTAAAAAATGGTCTTCCTAACAAAATTGGGCTCTTCAAATCATTGTTTTTCATGACAAGCACATAAAAATCTGCAGGAAAAACCAAGTTACCAACTTGCACAAAAACATCCTCTATCACACCCCTAGGATAAATAATAGATCTATCAGTCATCTGGATAACAGTTGCAGTTTCATTCAACGACCTTAGTTGTAAGGAAGAATAAACAGAGTATGACATGACATTAATTGATGCTCCTAAATCTAACATGGCCGTATCAAGCTGAACATCTCATATTTTACAAGGAATCGAAAACATACCTGGATCCTTGAATTTTCTGGGTATTTTTCTTTGAATCACAGCAGAAATTTGTTCTCCTAATTCAAATTTCTGGCATCCCTTCAGTTTGTGTTGTCTTTTCGCAGTACATAATTCTTTAAAAAACTTTGCATAGCGAGGTACTTGCTTAATAGCATCTAAAAATGAAATATTTACCTCACATCTACGAAAAGTTTCATACAACCCCTTAATACCTTCATCTTTCCTAGAATCTTTCAATGCAAGGGGAGAAGGGATACAGGTTTATATTCAGAAAGAGGAGAAAACTTACCTTTTGATGCTTCCTTTTGAATAGGTTCACTCTCATCTACCATGGATTCCTTCACATCTTCATTCTGTACTGGTTCTTGCACCACTTCTTCATGAACCGTCAACTCTCTTCCACTCCTCAAGGTGATTGCACTTACATTTTCTTTTGGATTCAGCACAGTCTGAGATGGTAAACTGTTAGAATGTTGTGCTTCCAACCTATTAACTGTGGTTGCCAGCTGTCCCACCTGAGTGTTCAAGTGTTGGATACTTGCTCTTGTTTCCTGTTGAAAATTTAAATTATTAGTTGCAAGATCCTTAACAATTTTTTCTAGAAACTCACCAGCCGATGGAATTTGAGGACGTTGTGGTGGAGGATGATACGGTTTCCTGTATGCTTGATTATTTGGTTGCACGTGAGGTGCAGGCTAATTCATCGGGGGGTTTCCGTATCTAATATTGGGATGATCCTTCCAACCTGGATTGTATGTGTTGGAATAAGGATCATACTTCTATTGTGGTGGCCCGGGAAATCCTATAGTGGCATTCACTTGTTCGACCGTTTCCTCTTGAAGTGTGGGATACATGTCATTTGAATGCCCCATCGCCGCACAAATTCCCTACTTTTTCACATTTTGTCCATTCCCTACAGCCATTTGACGCACAAGAGATGCCAGATCAATCAGTTTTTGTTCAAAGGAAGAAACATTTACCTCATTACTCCTTCTAGGTGTAGAATCATTTCTGTTGGTGCCAAATTGTTGTGAATTGGCAGCCATATTCTCTATTACGTTCCTTGCAGCTTGCGGTGTTTTATCAACAAACACTCCTCCACTGGCCACGTCAAGCAAACTCCTGTCATGAGGCAACAAACCTTCATAGCAATATTGGATTAAAAGAATTTCACTTATCTGATGTTGCGGAAAAGTTGTGTGCTAGCTCTAGAAGCTGGGAAGTACTTCTCCAGAAAAATTCTCTTCATCTCTGTCCAAGTAGTGATGGATCCAGGAGGTAAGTAGTATAGCCAATCCTTTGCAGCATTCTTCAGAGAAAAATGAAAGGCTCTCAGTTGAATTCGCTCCTCTGTTAGTCCATGGGGTTTCATGCTTCTGCACACCACATGGAATTCCATCAAGTGCTTGTGGGGATCCTCACCTGCGAGACCATGAAAATAAGGCAGTAATTGAATTAATCCGGATTTTAACTCAAATGTAGCATTATTTTCTAGAGTAGAAAAATTATTGCATAAAGGCTGCTGGGTTAAATCAGGAGTGCCCAGTTCACTACGATCTTCTCTCCTTTTCCTATGCAAAGTTCTTTCTATCTCCGAATCGTAGGGAAATTCTTCTTCAGAAGATTCTCTTGTAAGCATTAACAAACCCAAGAAGCATTGGGGGGAATAAAATAAACAAAATAATGAAAAGAAAAAAATAAAAGAACACAAGCAAATTAAACGCCTTCCCCGGCAACGACGCCAAAATTTGGTAACTCTTAGTCGTGTCGCGTCCAAATTACCCGACTCAACTCAGATAAATAAAATATGCAGTAGTGAGAGTAGGGATCTATCCCACGAGGAAAGTGAAATTTAATGTGTTCTAAAATAAAATAAAAGGGGGTTTGAGGATTTGAAATTAACTAACTTAAAATTTAAAGCAAATTAAAATTAACTTTTATCACTAGCATGCAAGACTTAAAATTATGAGAAATCAATGAATTAAACAAAACTTGGTATCCGTCGACTACACACTTGAAATTATTCATTCAATAATCAATTATTTAAAAATAATTAATCATCATTGAAAACTTAATTCCTATTTCACCTTAATCTTTGTTAACTAGACACAAGCATTCTAAATTAACCCTTACCAATTAATTAACCCAATTCAAGCGATTAGATTTAAATCCAAGATATCATGCAAACTAGAAAAACTGATGAATCTAGACAACACACACACAAGTGGATGTATTTAATCTAGTCAATCGTTGTTCCTACGAATTAATAAGTTCACAAGAGGAAGGTTATTAATTGCAATTTTTTCACAAATTAGAGAGATCAAACAATTACGAATTTGATTTCTAATTTAGCAATATATTGTATGAAAAATCATCAGGTGATCAATCCAATAATCAAACACACAAGAATGGCAATCAATTCCAAACAATTCTTGATACTCAATTGAAATTAAACAATGAAAAACTGAATCTCGCAAATAAATAAACTCAAGGGCTTGTCTTCCTCAACCAAGTTCTAAAACTTAGCCAAAAAAATTCATGAATTCTATAGAAGATTTCATGAAAGAAAAAGTAAGTCTAAGAAAAATTAAGAAAACTGAGAAAAACCTAGCCGCCAAAGATGTTCTCCACGTTCTAATCCTCCAAGTATGATGATATGTTCTGAAAATCGGAATAAAAAATCTTAAATATAGACTAGAGTCCTTAAAAATAAAATTTACTAATTTAAAGATTTTTTTCCCGAACTGCGCAGCTTGCTCGATCGGTTAAGTTTAGCAGATCGAGCGAGCTAAACTTTGTTCAACTTTTCCGCATTTTCTCTTCGTTCCACTCAATCGGTTGAGTTTAGCATATCAAGCGGAAAAATCTCTGCCTTGAAATATTTTATTCTATATGGTGCCCGCTTGATCGATTGAAGTATGCAGATCGAGCAGCCAAACCTTTGACTCTATTTTCCAGCCAAAATGCTACATCTTAGACAATAAACCCGAGAGCATGTTATGAAGATAGGATGCATGAAATACAAACAAAATATTAAATTAAAAAATATAAATGCATGCAAAACGACAACAAAATAATGTTAAAATATGCAACACAAACACGACTATCAGATGCATGTCTGGCAACCAAACTGACTTTGCCAATGCAGAAAACAGGGTTGGTTAGTGCCTGAGTTATTAGTGGAAACTTCGACAGTAGGAACAATGGGAGAGTCATCAAGATCTTCTTCTAATATTTCAGTATGCCTTGGAGGGGATTCATCTGTTATGTACTGATTTCAACAATCTTTGGAGGAGTTTCTTCAAAAAAAATTTCAGGAGAAGACACATCTGTTGTGTTCTCATTGTGAGGTGAAGTATGTTGAACAACTTCAAAATCTGATAGCGATTGAAGAGCTTCAGTGACAGATGTGAGAGGAATTTTCGGCAAATGATCTTCAACAACATCATCTATGTGCACAACCGATGAATTGGGGTTGTATTATTCGTGATGGAGTACTGTGGGTGGTTCTTCAGACGTGGTTGCAAGTTCCGCATAAATAATAGGATAGTGTGTTGGAGATTCTTCTTGTGCTTCCATGAAGGCTTGTTCTTCATCAGTGAATATTGGTTCATCTTCATCAGAATCAATGTGGGTTTCCATGGTAGACATCATTTCTTGTGCTTCTGCAACATATGTTTGAATGTATTCATCTGATAACTAGGACGATATGTAATGTTTCAGCCGATATTCATGAAGATATTCACCAGTGACATCAGTGGATTGATTTAGTCTTTCAATTACTTCAAGATCATCTTTGGCAGTCTTGCTAAGAGGATCGAAGTTCTGTTCTCTTTGAGAAATGATGCAGTGAGCTAGGCTGTCACGAAGTTGTATATCAACAAGTTTGAATCAGCCTAGTGCTATTTCAAGGTATGAGGTAGCAGTGAGGACGAACATCTTGTCTTCAAGTCTGGCTAGATAGATCAACTTCTTTTCCTTGAGAATTTGAGAATATGAGACTTGTGTTCTGTATGTAAACCATTCATCAAATTCTCTTAGCCTTAATCGAATTGCGCGAAGAATGCCTGAAAGAATGAGCATAGCTTCTACTTTGGCAATTGATGGTGTCATTGATTTCAGAAGAAGAATCGCTTTACCTTTGTTCTGAGGATCAATGTTGGATTTGATGAAGATATTGTGAGCAAATGGCTTGGCAATTTTGATTCCTTTTGATAGACAGAAGGAGGAAACCAAATATGGACTGATGTGCTGACCAGTAGAGATGGGCATCACTAATGAAGAAGTGATCGGTTTCGTAATCAATGAAGATGAAACAATTTTGATTGTTACTACAGTGCTGTTAGTAGTGGTGGATAGCGTGTTCAGAGGAGATGTCATCTGAGTAGAATGTGGCATCAACTTGGAGCTTGCACGAGACATTTTGAGTGAATCTTCAGTGGATATGAACAGGTCTTCAATTGATGGATTGATAACTTTGGTAGAGGAGATGGTGATTTCAACCGACAGAATGCTTTTGTCAACCGATGATACATTTAGCACTGCTGATGAAGGGGGTGCCTCTACTAACGAGATAGGTACATCAACCGATGATGTATGTACTGCTGTTGATGGCAAAGGTATCTCAACTGATGATATGGGTATCTCAACCGATGAGGCTTTGGTCTTTGTGGTTGGAGTGGTGACTATTGATAGCAGCTTCATATTTTTGGCTTTTGGTTGAGGTGCTTCATGAGCATCCTTCTTCTTTGGAGAAGTCAAAGAGCTACCAAACACTTGAACGAGAGGAGTGTTATCAATAGCATCCTCTGCTTCATCTGAGTCAATATTGATAGTGCACTTGCTTGTCCTTGATCGTTTCTTTTTTACTTTAATTATACCAGTGGTGGCTGCTTGTTGTTCAGTTCCAATCTCTTGCTTGACAGCTCGAAGATTGTCAACGGTGACTTTTTTATTTTGAATAAATATGAGAATAGTCACTGCATTGAGACATTTGGATACGTGTAGTGGCTCAAATTATGAGGAATCAACACCGAGCAGCCCAACTATGTAACAAATTTTCAAGGCATGCCCTTCATATTGCCATATACCTCTTATCATCTCACAAATTGTAGAATACAGAATAGATGACCAATTGAAGTTTAACTTGGACGTAATTGAGGCCATGTATTGGAGTTTCTCAAGAGTTATTTTGTCATAAGAACCTGCTTTGGCGAGAAGAGTCTTGGTAACGATGTTAGCCAACAACCGATAGGCGGGCTTTAAGATTTTTTTGAGTCCATTGACCTTGATGGGTGCACCATCCAAAGTGAACTGTGCGGCCCAGTGAGCAGAATTACCATCAGGTAGGTCTGAACATTTTGCCAAACCCTTGGTGGAAAACTCAAAGGTGTTTCCGAAGAATGGCTGATTGAACTCAAATCATCGGCCATGGATGATACAGGAGATACTGCCATGATTGATTTGTGTTGTGGCAAATAACTTCTTGACGATTTTGTAGTTGACTGTAGAAAAATCTTCGAGGAATTTCCGAAATCCTGAAGCTTTAAGTATTTGAAAGATCTCCGTGATTTCGGAGTCATTGACTGAGTAGATTAAATAAAAATAAATGCCCAAACACGTTTTCTGGATCGACATCGTGTGCATTCTGAAACTGAAAACTTTAAAACACGATCAAGTGATTTTGTAGGTAAATGGAAGAGAAGAATGCACAAATATCAAAGTCTATAAACAATAAAATATGTGTGCATATACGTTTGTGTTAGGTGAGGGATATAATCTGTGAGAACCTCGGTTCTAATCATCTAATCGAGAGTAAATCATTCAAGAATCGACAGAGAGTCAAGACAAAAAGTAAAGCAAAATTTTTTTTAAAGCATGCACGAATGCCTTGCACACCTCCGTGCTCGGGTCCGTGCATTAATCAGTAGCCAAAGGATCGGAGACTACAGGGTACACAGACCCCGTTCACACCTCCGTGCGGGTCCGTGCACAGCATTTCAAAAATCTCAACTTACTGTCTCATCAGAAGAATCACACGGACCCATGCACAGATGCATGCCCGGGGTCCGTTCATGAACAAAATCAGAATAATAACAAATGCAAGGGTACACGGACCCTGGCACCTGTAACGCCCAGAAATTCGTCACGTAAATCCGCATGCATAACTAGGGGATTTAATAACTTTAAAATAATGTGAAAATGTGTTAAATTCTTTTATGAGTTATTATGTGAATTATGTGATTTATTTGCATGTTTTAAATATTGTTTCGGCATTTAAATCGGTATTATGTGATTTATGAATTTATTTGAGAAAGCTTATTTTATGATCGCGTAGGCAGGACCGTGGACGGACGAGATGTTTGTTTTCATCCAAAATATTTTATGAGATTTTTAGGAGCCTTAAAATATTATTTTAAGGTATAATTTGAAGAAAATTATGGTATTTATATATATGTATATTTGTGTGTCCATTTTTATCCAACATAAGTCATTTTAATGACTTTTAATAACTTTTAAAAATCCCCTATTTTTATATTTCGGGATTTAAGTTAAATATCAGATTTAATTATTTTTTATTTAAGAGTTTTAAGTTTATTTTATTTTATTATATAATTAGTTAATATCTTAAGCTTGTTATATTAAAGATTTAACCTAAATTATTCTCCCTAAAACTCTATCCCTATCTCACGCCAAAACTCTCTTAGCCGCCTCCATAAATCTTCAAAAAATTTTCCATCGTCAAGAAAGCATCACACACAATTTTCTTAAGTTTTTCGGCAAGGATTTTCAAGCCGTTCGTTCCGGCGAGCCTGATACGCGTTGATTTCTTTGTTTTGGTCCAAATCTTCAATAAGAAACGTTTGATTCCCTTCTTGAACACCATTTAAATTATATTACACTGATTTTATGCATACAAGATCTGATATTTCATGCGTTTGTGATTTAGAAATTGAAACATTTAAGTTCATGCATGAAACTCACGTTTTTGCACTTATTGGTTCGGTTTATGCAAGTTTCTGGACGTGGGATGGTTCGAACTGCTGACTTATGGTTCTTGGGTCTAGGAGGGTCTATTAGGATCAAAATGGCTGGGTGGTTCGATCATATAAGTGGCTAGATAAAGCTGGAAGTATGCTGGTGCAGAAGGTGGTTGAGCAGAAAAATCTGGACAGATTTGGGTTCTGTAGAAGATGGGTTCGATTGGGCAATGCATTGGCTTGTCTTGCACCAGGGCTGGGTCAGGTACTTGCCCCTGGATCTTGGGAAGATTTTGGTTCCGGTTCTCCGGCCATTGGTGGCCGGAGTTTGTCGAAATATGCAAAATACTAGAACTGCTACAGGATAGAGAGCAGTTTGAGCGGTTTTAGGAAAATAATTCGTACGGACTGTAGGACTCGAGTTATGGGCTGGTTTCAGCTTGGTTAGAACCCCAAGACCTTGGGAAAGTTGGGTCAGTTGGGCTCCGGCCAGTGATGGCCGGAGCTGGGTGGCCAAAGCCCAAAAATGGCCGAGGTGTGCTGCTGCCACGTGAAGAGAGTTGAAGGAAGTGGTGTGTAATGTTTTAGGGCAAGTCGGGCAGTAGGGTCAGGGTCTCGGGCAGGGTTGTTCCGGGTCGGGTTAGGATGTTTTAGGGTCATGACATATGGGTACGGGTCTGGGTTATTTTATTTTGGGTTCGGGTAATTTAATTAGTGATTAAATGTTTAAGTTATGAATAATTGAATTTGGGTTAGATAATTTATTATTTGGGCCAAATTAGGTGTTAATGGGCCAAATTAAGAATAATGGGTTAGATTAAGTTGTTAATGTACTTAATAAGTTTATTGGGTCAAGTTAAGTACTAATGATATT
The DNA here is from genome assembly GCF_033568475.1 of Henckelia pumila. Taxonomy (NCBI): domain Eukaryota; kingdom Viridiplantae; phylum Streptophyta; class Magnoliopsida; order Lamiales; family Gesneriaceae; genus Henckelia; species Henckelia pumila. The sequence continues at coordinate 60,869,992 of NC_133120.1, read as the reverse complement.
GAATAATATATTTGGGCTAAAAATCTAAGTTAATGGGCATAAGTTAAGTTATTGGGTCAGTCTATAATTTTATGAGTTTAAGTCTAAGGGGTCAGCAGCTTGAACAAGTCCATGAAAAATAAAAAGGGTCCGTAAATATATATTTAATTCATGCATGTATTTTATTAGTTATATAAGTATGATTTTTAAGAAAATAAATTAAATATATATTTACGGACAAATTTTCATGAAATAAAGAAATAAATGAGATTTTTTTTAAGTTCATGCATCATGTAAGAATTTTTATGATAAGTTTAAATTTATGTTAAGAAAAATATATTTTTTTTATGGAAGTTGAAGTGAAGGTGGAAAGTGATGTGGTTGGAGGCCGGGATACCTAGGCCCGGTGACCTTCCTAATGATGTATAAGTATGATGAGCTTATGGATCCAGCTGAGAGGGCTGGTGAAGTGGCAGCATAGAGGTGAAAACCCCACCGCCGCGTACGTTGATTTATAGATTGATCAATCGCTTAGTATGATGCCACCGACATGGATACGACCTGTTGAGAACTAAGAAATCATGATATGTTATTTTTACGAAAATTATAAAGTATGATGAATTATGTTATAGCATGATGATTTAGAAGTATGATTATTTATTTATGTTTATATGCATATAATTTTAAGATCATGCACGTATAATTATTATTCACGTATTTTATATGATGTGTGCTTGTGTGTGGTTTCATTTTGTTATGTAAGGATAGAACGTGCTGAGCCTCTAGGCTCACTAGATTTAAATGGTGCAGGTGAACAAAATGTCAATAAGGATAATGTGTTCCCGACTGGCGGCGAGAGCGTATGAGTTTCCAGGCAGCTAGAACCCGTGACCATTGCTCTAAGATGAATTTTATGTTGAGACTAGAACATTTATTTCCGCATATGATTTATTATTATAGATTTTCAGTATATGCATGAATTTTTAGATTTAAGTATTTATTTTCTAAGTTTTCATGAATTTTTGGTGAAAGAAATATTATTTAGAAATTTTATTATGGCATTCTTATAAATTATTATTTAGTAATTAATTTAATTGCATGCGTGTACTTTTATTGTATCTTTTGTGTATTTGTATTTTAAATTAAGTAAAGTTATTTTTAAGTATGATATATATATGTATGGGCATATATATATATATTTATATTTATTATTTTATATTTTATCGTTAGAGAGTTTTAAAAAAAAAAATCCAGTAGAAGTTTTAGGACGTTTCATTTGGTATCAGAGCCATGGTCCTTGGAGGGTTACTAGCCTGCTACACGGAGCTCAGAAGCCGCACTGCCAGTCTGTAAGTTTTAAGTGCTTTAAATTATGATTTATGCATGGGACACAAGAGTTATGTTTTTATTGATTTATGAAAATGAGAATTTAAACTTATGACAGTCTTAAAGTTAAAAATACTTAGTTATGCAATGCGGTTACGTAGAGAATTTATGGAAATTACAGTATGCCTCTAAGATGCGTTACACACCAGGATGACTAGAATGATATATGTTTAGAAAATTAAGTTTGATAATTTATGAGACGTAAGTTTGACATTTAGATTTGTATTTGATATTTAGATTTGTAGATTAATTTATGATTTTAGATTTAAGTTTGACAAGTTAGGAATTTTTTTTTTTTTTAGATTTAAGTTGAATTTTAGATATGTAAATTAAGTTATGTTTTCGGGATTTAAGTTTGAAAATTAGTTTTGAAAAATTTTAGTCATATGTTATTAGACGACTAAGTTAAATCAAATTTCGAGGACGAAATTCCATTTAAGAGGGAGATAATTGTAACGCCCAGAAATTCGTCACGTAAATCCGCATTCATAACTAGGGGATTTAATAACTTTAAAATAATGTGAAAATGTGTTAAATTCTTTTATGAGTTATTATGTGAATTATGTGATTTATTTGTATGTTTTAAATATTGTTTCGGCATTTAAATCGGTATGATGTGATTTATGAATTTATTTGAGAAAGCTTATTTTATGATCGCGTAGGCGGGACCGTGGACGGACGAGATGTTTGTTTTCACCCAAAAAATTTTATGAGATTTTAGGAGCCTTAAAATATTATTTTAAGGTATAATTTGAAGAAAATTATGGTATTTATATATATGTATATTTGTGTGTCCATTTTTATCCAAAATATGTGATTTTAATGACTTTTAATAACTTTTAAAAATCCCCTATTTTTATATTTCGGGATTTGAGTTAAATATCAGATTTAATTATTTTGTATTTAAGAGTTTTAAGTTTATTTTATTTTATTATATAATTATTTAATATCTTAAGCTTGTTATATTAAAGATTTAACCTAAATTATTCTCCCTAAAATTCTATCCCTATCTCACGCCAAAACTCTCTTAGCCGCCTCCATAAATCTTCAGAAAATTTTCCATCGTCAAGAACGCATCACACACAATTTTCTTGAAGTTTTTCGGCAAGGATTTTCAAGCCGTTCGTTCCGGCGAGCCCGATACGCGTTGATTTTTTTGTTTTCGTCCAAATCTTCAATAAGGCACGTTTGAGTCCCTTCTTGAAATCCATTTAAATTATATTACACTGATTTTATGCATACAAGATCTGATATTTCATGTGTTTGTGATTTAGAAATTGAAACATTTAAGTTCATGCATGAAACTCACGTTTTTGCACTTATTGGTTCGGTTTATGCAAGTTTCTGGACGTGGGCTGGTTTGAACTGCTGCCTTATGGTTCTTGGCTCTAGGAGGGTCTCTTAGGGTCAAAATGGCTGGGTGGTTCGACCATATAAGTGGCTAGATAAAGCTGGAAGTATGCTGGTGCAGAAGGTGGTTGAGCAGAAAAATCTGGACAGATTTGGGTTCTGTAGAAGATGGGTTCGATTGGGCAATGCATTGGCTTGGCTTGGACCAGGGCTGGGTCAGGTACTTGTCCCTGGATCTTGGGAAGATTTTGGTGCCGGTGCTCCGGCCATTTGTGGCCGGAGTTTGTCGGAATATGCCAAATACTAGAACTGCTACAGGATAGAGAGCAGTTTGAGCGGTTTTAGGAAAATAATTTGTACGGACTGTAGGACTCGAGTTATGGGCTGGTTTCAGCTTGGTTAGAACCCCAAGACCTTGGGAAAGGTTGGGTCAGTTGGGCTCCGGCCAGTGATTGCCGGAGCTGGGCGGCCAAAGCCCAAAAATGGCCGAGGTGTGCTGCTGCCACGTGAAGAGAGTTGAAGGAAGTGGTGTGTACTGTTTTAGGGCAAGTCGGGCAGTAGGGTCAGGGTCTCGGGCAGGGTTGTTCCGGATCGGGTTAGAATGTTTTAGGGTCATGACATATGGGTATGGGTCTGGGTTATTTTATTTTGGGTTCGGGTAATTTAATTAGTGATTAAATGTTTAAGTTATGAATATTTGAATTTGGGTTAGATAATTTATTATTTGGGCCAGATTAGGTGCTAATGGGCCAAATTAAGAATAATGGGCCAGATTAAGTTGTTAATGGACTTAATAAGTTTATTGGGTCAAGTTAAGTACTAATGATATTGAATAATATATTTGGGCTAAAAATCTAAGTTAATGGGCATAAGTTAAGTTATTGGGTCAGTCTATAATTTTATGAGTTTAAGTCTAAGGGGTCAGCAGCTCGAACAAGTTCATGGAAAATAAAAAGGGTCCGTAAATATATATTTAATTCATGCATGTATTTTATTAGTTATATAAGTATGATTTTTAAGCAAATAAATTAAATATATATTTACGGACAAATTTTCATGAAATAAAGAAATAAATGAGATTTTTTTTAAGTTCATGCATCATGTAAGAATTTTTATGATAAGTTTAAATGTATGTTAAGAAAAATATATTTTTTTATGGAAGTTTAAGTGAAGGTGGAAAGTGATGTGGTTGGAGGCCGGGATACCTGGGCCCGGTGACCTTCCTAATGATGTATAAGTATGATGAGCTTATGGATCCAGCTAAGAGGGCTGGTGAAGTGGCAGCACAGAGGTGGAAACCCCACCGCCGCGTACGTTGGTTTATAGATTGATCAATCGCTTAGTATGATGCCACCGACATGGATACGACCTGTTGAGAACTAAAAAATCATGATATGTTATTTTTACGAAAATTATAAAGTATGATGAATTATATTATAGCATGATGATTTAGAAGTATGATTATTTATTTATGTTTATATGCATATAATTTTAAGATCATGCACGTATAATTATTATTCACGTATTTTATATGATGTGTGCTTGTGTGTGGTTTCATTTTGTTATGTAAGGATAGAACGTGCTGAGCCTCTAGGCTCACTAGATTTAAATAGTGCAGGTGAACAAAATGTCAATAAGGATAATGTGTTCCCGACTGGAGGCGAGAGCGTATGAGTTTCCAGGCAGCTAGAACCCGTAACCATTGCTCTAAGATGAAATTTATGTTGAGACTAGAACATTTATTTCCGCATATGATTTATTATTATAGATTTTCAGTATATGCATGGATTTTTAGATTTAAGTATTTATTTTCTAAATTTTCATGAATTTTTGGTGAAAGAAATATTATTTAGAAATTTTATTATGGCATTCATATAAATTATTATTTAGTAATTAATTTAATTGCATGCGTGTACTTTTATTGTATCTTTTATGTATTTGTATTTTAAATTAAGTAAAGTTATTTTTAAGTATGATATATATATGTATGGGCATATATATATATATTTATATTTATTATTTTATATTTTATCGTTAGAGAGTTTTAAAAAAAAAAAATCCAGTAGATGTTTTAGGACGTTTCAGCACCGATGTAAGAACGGGGTCCATGCCTTGATAAAACTCAAAAAAATAAACTAAGGCAGCAGATTTGAAAACTCCACTAACAACTCAAAATCTCAATCTCAACATGTAATAATGCATTCATCTCCTAATCTACAATACATGCTATATCAAAAGTTGTTCAATTAATCGAAAGGGTAGAACATGCATCGGTTCGAGTCTAGTTACATCAAAATACAAACAAGTTCAAATACAAAGTCGACTTCTAAAACCAAGTCCCCACTTCTATCAATCACAACCCAATCTAGCCATGCTGCCTCTGACTCGATCCTGCCCCACCTGTTGCCAAGTACACATACAAAAACAAGACAATAGTCGGATAACTCCAGTGAGAATAATATTCCCAGTAAAAGCAACATAACATGAAATATCAAATAGTATATCAACATCATGATATAACAAGAATATTCTTTCAACAATAAATAAATATGAAATGCATGTCTTTAAAACAAGATTATCGAATCGGATAATCAAAGAATCTGGTTTCTTCTTTTGGGATCCCGAGAACAAGATATCGTGACAACTCACCTACCCTCCCAATCGGGTTGGTGTCACATACACAATTCTCTAGAATTCGATGCAACTATAATGAGTATTCAGACACTAGGTGTGACTCGAAATCCCAGGCCACTCAAATACAGTTCTCAAACATCTAATTCAAAACTAGGAGACTCGGCCCTTTTAAATCAATAATTCAGGTACAACATGAATAAAAATATGAATCGTAATGCATTCAACTAATTAAGACAATACAAATCATGTAAGAGCACATATTCAATCAATATCAAATAATCATGCAAGCATGTGATTTAGGGAACTCGAGAATCATTTCGGATTCGAGTGTTCATCGCTTTCTACTTCGATGTCAGCTTATACCTTATTCTCGATTCGAAGACTCCAAAGGATAAGCTACAATAACAAGAGATATAATCAAAATCCATCCTAACTCAATTCAAATCAACAAGGTAGACTTGTTACCAATTCGTCGACGATTCGAATTCTACCAACTCCGAGCTCAACAGCCTTCAACCAAATCTGTATGGAGATGCATAAGAATTCAATATCAACAAAAATATCAAACCCCCATTTTTTAATTTCACTCTAAAAATAATAACAAATCCAAACATCGTTATTTTTCCAATCCGACTTAGAATAAATCATCTATGCTAGCTCAACAACAACATATCCAATCGAAATCAGATTCTGAAAATGTCTCTAAATCAAAACGTATTGGATCGAAATAAAACTTACGATAGAACAAAGCACTCGCAACTGTGATCTCAAATACATCTTCAGATCGAAATTCTATCGGACGGATCGTGCAAACCGAATAAATCAAGAGCTTGAAGGGGCGGCCATGGAGGAAATAGGCCAAGGAAGAAGAAGAAATGAATAAGAAAGCCACCTACATGCCTCATACATCTATAAATATCAAACACTAAGTTAAAATATGAGATTTGCACTTTAGTCCCTGAATTCTTCAAAAATTTTCAATTCAGTCCCTGATCAAATTTTAATTCAACCCTCGAATTTCATAACCTCATAATATCAATATCAATATAAATATAAATTAAGATAATTTCTAGGCGTTACAATTCTCCCCCTCTAAGAATTGATTTCGTCCTTGAAATCGAATACGAATCGATCACATAAGATATAAAAATAGAGTCAAAGACTGAAATAAGAACTCACGTCATAGAAATAAGTCTAGAAATCGCTGTTTTATATCTTGCTCTGTCTCCCAAGTCGCTTCTTCGACCCCGTGTTGGCTCCACTGAACTTTCAATAACAAAATCGACTTGTTTCTGAGTTGCTTCTCTTTTCGGTCAAGAATCTGAATCGGTCGTTCGAAGTAGCTCAAGGTCTCATCAAGTTCTGCCTCATCTGGTTGAAGAACATGAGAAGGATCTGGGTGGTATTTTCGCAACATAGAGACATGGAATACGTCGTGAATACCATAAAGAGATGGAGGAAGTGCAAGTCTGTAGGCAAGATCGCCTATCTTCTCTAGAATTTCGTACGGACCAATGAATCTCGGAGACAACTTTCTTCTCTTCCCAAATTTGACTGTGCCTTTGAAAGAAGAAATCTTCAGAAATACTCGGTCTCCCTGATCAAAATACAGAGGTATGCATCTGATATTCGCATACTTAGCCTGTCTGTCCTGAGCTGTCTTCATTCTCAATCGAATAATCTTCACCTGCTCAGCCATGTATTGAATCATATCTGGTCCCAAATCAGGTGACTCAGAAATATCATCCCAGTACAAAGGCGATCTGCATTTCTTTCTGTACAACACCTCAAAAAGTGCCATCCCGATACTCATCTGCTAGCTGTTGTTGTACGAAAACTTGACAAGAGGTAACGAATCCTGCCAACTAGTGCCAAAATCAAGCACTACGGCTCGTAGCATATCCTCTAAAGTCTGAATCGTCTGCTCTGACTACCCGTCGGTCTGAGGATGATATGCTGTACTCAGATGCAATCGAGTACCAAGTGCCTCTTGAAGACTGTGCCAAAAGTGAGAAGTAAACCGAGGGTCTCAATCTAAAAAATAGATCTCGGCACACCATGCAATCTAACAACATCTCTGACATATATCTCGCCCATATGATCGTATCGATACGTCATCCTGTACGGAATAAAGCAAACAGATTTTGTCAATCGGTCAATCACTACCCAGATAGCATCGCAACCTCGGACTGATCATGGTAACTTCATGACGAAATCCATCAAATATGATCCCATTTCCACTCAGGAACAGGTAAACTGTGAAACAGACCACCCGATCTCTTCCTCTCTGATTTCACCTGCTGACAATTCAAACATCGGGATACAAATCTCGTGACATCACTCTTCATTTTCTTCCACCAGAACTGATGTCTCAAATAATTATACATCTTTCGGCCACCTGGATGAATACTGAATCGACTGCAATGTGCCTCTCGCAAGATTTGCTGTCTCAACTCAAAAACATCGGGCACAACAATATGATTATTCATAAATAAAGCATCATTAATGACCTAAAATTCAGACTGGTGTCCGGATCTGACTTTCTCTATCGAACTCTGAATACTCGGATCAGATTTATGTGCCTCTTTGATCTTCACAAACAACTCTGGTTCGGCTTGAACAGCAAAAACTCTGATAGACCTCTTATCTGTTTCAAACTGTAAACCAGAAGTACAACAATCATCGATCAAATGAGATACACCAATAGTAGATAAAGATAAAGAACAGATCTTTCGATTCAAAGCATCAGCAGCTGCATTTCATTTCCTCGGGTAATACTTGATTTTACATTCAAAGTCCTTAAGTAGATCTAACCATCTTCTATGTCTCATATTTAGTTCAGACTGCGAAAACAAATATTTCAAGCTTTTATTATCTAAAAAGATTTCAAAGGTCTCACCATAAATATAGTGACGCCAGATCTTCAAAGCAAACACAATCGCTGCAAGCTCAAGGTCATGAATTGGATATCGAGTCTCGTGCGGCTTCAGCTGCCTCGATGCATATGCTATCACATGTTTCATCTGCATAAGAACACATCCCAAACCTCTATGAGAAGCATCGCAATAAACTGTAAAATCACTAGTACCTGAAGGAATATATAACACTGGAGCACTGGTCAGTCTCTTCCTCAAATCAATAAAACTGGCCTTACAAGCCTCGGTCCAAACAAAAGGAGCATTTTTCTGAGTTAGCTGAGTGATCGGCTTCGCAATAGATGAAAATCCCTTGATGAATCTGCGATAGTAACCCGCTAAACCCATAAAACTTTGAATCTTAGGCACAGATGTCGGTCTAGGACAATTCATAACCGCTTCGATCATGCTGGGTCAACAGAAATACCATCTTCAAAAATAATGTGACCGAGAAAGACAACTCAATCCAACCAGAACTTGCACTTCAACAGTTTAGCAAACAACTATTCAGCCCGCAAAATCTGCAAAACGGTCCTTAATTGCTCTTCATGTTCAGTACGACTCTTCGAATAGATAAGAATATCATCAATGCAAATAATCACAAACTCATCCAAATACTTCTGAAAGATTCGGTTCATAAGACCCATAAAAATAGCTGGAGCATTTGTCAATCCAAACGACATGACTATAAACTCAAAATTGCATACCTCATCCTGAAAGCAGTCTTAAGAACATCTTCCTCTCGAACTCTCAGCTGATGATGTCCTGACCTCAGATCAATCTTCGAATAAACAGACGAACCCTGCAATTGATCAAAATGGTCATCTATTCGAGGCAATGAATATTTATTCTTTATCGTAGCTTGGTTCAATTGAAGATAATTGATACAGAGTTTCATAGATACATCCTTCTTTTGTACAAAAAGAACTGGAGCACCCCAAGACGACACACTAGGTCTGATGTATCCCTTGGCAATCAAATACTCGAGTTGTTTTTTCAATTCTTTCAATTCGACACGTGTCATTTGATAAGAAGCTTTGGAAATCGGTTGAGTACCTAACATCAATTCAATGCTGAATTCGATCTCACGAATAGGAGGCAATCCAGGAATCTTATCCGGAAAGACGTCAGCAAACTCTCTAACCACTAGTATATAAACCAATTCGAGGCTAGATTTCAGAACATCAACTGCATATATTAAGAATCCCTCTGCACCTTTCTGTAACAAATGGTTCATCGACAAAAAAGATATCAAAGGAATCTTGGATCGAGAACCCTTACCAAAAAATTTCCACTCATCGGCCATTTTTGGTCTGCATCTGACTACTTTTTGGAAACAATCAACTGTAATCCTGTACTTGATTAAAACATCTATACCAAAAATACAGTCAAAGTCTGATAATCCAAGTACAATACAATCCATTTCAATAATATTCCCTTCAATCAAAGTTCACAGTTTCGAACCAATTTCACAGGAACAATTCCTCCACCCAAAGGTGAAGTAACATCAACTACTTTTTGGAAATAATCAACTGTAACCCTGTACTTGTTTAAAGCATCTATACCAAAAATATAGTCAAAGTCTGATAATCCAAGTACAATACAATCCATTTCAATCATATTCCCTTCAAATCAAAGTTCACAGTTTCGAACCAATTTCACAGGAACAATTCCTCCACCCAAAGGTGAAGTAACAACAACTACAGCAGGCAAAGGCTCAGAAGGAAAAAAATGCATCAAAACAAATTTATCAGATATAAATGAATGAGATGCACCCTTATCTATCAATACATGAGCAGAGTAACAAAAAATTGAACAGTTACCTACTATGACATCATCAGGTGATGCCTGAGCCTGATCCTCGGTCAGAGCAAAAACTCGTGTCTGCTGCCTCGGAGGTTGATTCACATTCTGGTTACCTCCATGTCGATTCTACTGCTGTGGATGAAAAGAGTGAACTTCAGAAGCTTGCCTCTCAGGTTAATTTGTTGGTCTAGAAGAACTCCCACTCTGAGATCGTTCAGAACCACGCTGAGGGCACACTCTGGCAAAGTGTCCAGTCTGATGACAAATATGACAGCTTCCAAAGATTTCTCTACACTGATTTGATAAGTGAAATTTATTCACTTAATTTACATATGATTTGACATGGATTTTGTGATGTATTGAGTGGATATTATGTGTATTTGTTGTTGTTTTTGTGAGTTGCAAAGATTTGAGGAAAAGTAACAACAAGAAGCGGAAGGATGAATTATGAGCAGCAAATTCAGAAAATTATTGGGAATGTTTGAAGCTTAAAAATCCAATCTCCACCGTTCATAATAATTTTTATGATGTTTTAAAGTTCTGTCAAAATTTCAGCTCCATCTGACGGTTAGTTAGTGGGATATTATTTTTTGAAAATTGTCGCGCGCTGCAGAACAGCACATGCGAGAGGCATGCGCACCCGCTCCTCTAACTAGGCGCGCCCGCGCCATCCCTGGACGTGAAAAGAAGTGTAAATTCCAAGCTCATGCACGCCCGCGCTGTTCTATAGGCGCGTCAATGCTGTTTGCGAGAAATTGGCAGATTTTTGAAACTTTTAAACTCTTGATTTGTTAGGCTTTCTCTGACGGGCTTCGAGGACATATGAAAGAGATTTTAAAGACACAATAGGGGAGGGGAGCCGCACAAATAGAAGCCGCCACAACACATCAGAGAATTGGAGAGCAAGAATTGAGAGAATCTGTGAAGAAAATCTGAAGAACATCAAGATCAAAGACGAAGATCACCCGGACATGGCATCGATCTTTGGATTTGTTTTCTTATCTTATTCTTCTAGATATTGAATGATGCTTGAATTGAAAAACATGAGTTGTTTTTATTTATTTGCAATTATGAACTAAAATTTTTAGAGTCTAGATGTTGATGTAGCCTGGTTGATATACTTTTACAATTTTTTAATTTTATTTGATTGAATTCTCCTATATTAATTATTTTTCTAGTTTTGATTGTCTTTTTAGTTTACTGGCCGTAAATTTATCTGTAAAATGTATTTGAAATCAATATTCGAAAGAGGAAATTTTGAATAGGACATTAGAAACTACACCGTTAATTATTATATAGCTCGAGAGAGAGTATAACGGAGCCTTAGGAAGAACATCGCTTTTCATATATCACTAAAACTAGATTTTGGATAGAGATATTGGAATTGAATCTTAGTTGATACACTTTATTTGTTGCTCAAGAGAGGGAAATAAAAAAATCTAAGTGTTCTTGGCTATTAATTGAATAGAATTCATGACAATAAATTAATTAGGAGTAGTTGTTGCTGAAATCAGGTGAAATCAATACCTCTAGACTATTTTCTCTCATTGATATTTTTTGAGTTGTGTGCGAGTTTTACTTAGAATTCTTGAATTATTTAAATTTTAAAACCACAATTCTTATTTAATTTTCTTAATAAAGTCTGGATTATTTTAATTACAAGTACTAAATTGATTTTCATTATTACTCTCTGTGGGAACGATACTTGATTCATTACTTTACTAAAATTTGACACTCGTGCGCTTGCGAACATAATTTTCACAACATGATCACTGGGGTGTCGAACTCCACACTTGTTGCAAGACATACCTAAAGATCCAGAACTCTGTCCTGATCCAAACTGCTTCGATCCACTGGAACTAGAAGAACAACTCTCTGGCTTCTTGAACTATTTCCCCTTCGGTCAAATTGATCTCTTATGTTACCACCACTGCTTCCTCCCTCATATCTCGGTGGATGATTCTGAAATTGAGACGGCTGATTCTGAAACTGTCTCAGCTGTTGAGGTACAAACTGAGCTCCTCTCTATTTCATCAAACCTGCTTCGGCTCCATTGGCTTGATTCAGTGCATCAGCAAAATTATCGGGCCTTCCAGTATTTACCAAAGTAAAGATACCGGGATTCAATCCATTTATGAACTGATCGGATTTTGCTTCCTCGTTATCGGCTATATGTGGTGCAAATCTCAACAGACTATCTAACTTGGCCACATACTCTTCAATATTCAAATTCCATTGCCTCAAAGTAGCAAAATCTGCCCCTTTATATTTTTTGTAAGAGATGGGAAGAAGCGTTTATAAAACTCAGTCTTGGATAAACTCCAAGAAATAACCGTACCTCGATTCTTTAGGGCTTTCTTCATCGAAATCCACCAACTTTTTGCAATAACCTGAAGCTGGTGAACAACTAACCGGATTCGACGGTCGTCTGTGTAGTCCAAAAAATAAACAACTGTTCGATGTTTTCCAACAAACTTTCGCAATCAATTGCATTTTTGGTGCCCTTCAAAGTCGGTGGTTTGAAAGACTGAAACCTCTTCAGCAAGGTTTTCATTGGTATCGCAGTTACATCCATCGCCTCAGTCTTAGTACTACCCTGATCATTCGGAGGAGTTACCGTCGGTCGTTCTCTGTTAAAAACTCGACGAGGAGACATATCTGATATTCAAGAGGTTAGGACACATATATCTCAATTTCAACAATTCTGTGACCATCAATCTCTGATCAACATACTCATTCGACTTCAAGAGTATTCGAACTCAAATTAGGAATTAATTACAATTCGTATCTAAAATAATTCATGATTTAGAATTTAAATCACAAAATCATGTAATTCAAATAATTCTCAAATAATAAATCATGCTCACATGGAATTCAAATAATCAACTAAAGAATTCAATCACATGCAAGAAATTAAATCAAGCGGGCTCGATCTACCCCGCTCATTTCTTATTCAATCCAAGAATTTATCGCTCTGATACCACTTAATGTGAGGACCTCGGTTCTAATTATCTAATCAAAAATAAATCATTCAAGAATAGACAGAAAGTCAAGCCAAAAAGTAAAGCAATTTTTTTTTTTTCAAAAAGCATGCACGGACCCTGTGCAAACCTCCGTGCTCGGGTTCGTGCATTAATCTGTAGCCAAAGGATTGAAGACTACAGGGTACACAGACCCCATGCACACCTCCGTGCATAGGTCCGTGCACAAAAATGCACTAAAACTCAACTCTCTGTTTCTGCACGGACTCCGTGCCCCCTACGTTCTTGGGTCCGTGCACAGCATTTCAAAAATCTCAACTTACTGTCTCATCAGAAGACTCACACGGACCCATGCACAAATGCATGTCCGAGGTACTGCATGAACAAAATCAGAATAATAACAAATGCGAGGGTACACGAACCCTGGCACGGATGTAGGCACGAGTTCTGTGCCCTGCTAAAACTCAGAAGAATAAACTAAGGCAGCAGATTTGAAAACTCCACTAACAACTCAAAATCTCAATCTCAACATGTAATAATACATTCATCTCATAATCTACAATACATGCTAAATCAAAAGTTGTTCAAATACTCGAAAGGGTAGAACATGCATCGGTTCGAGTCTAATTACATCAAAATACAAACAAGTTCGAATACAAAGTCGAATTCTAAAATCAAGTCCCCACTTCTATCAATCACAACCCAATCTAGACATGCTGCCTTTGACTCAATCCTGCCCCACATGTTGCCAAGTACACATACAAAAACAAGACAGCAGCCGAATAACTCCGGTGAGAATAATATTCCCAGTAAAAGCAACATGACATGCAATATCAAATAGTATATCAACATCATGATATAACAAGAATATTCTTTCGACAATAAATAAATATGAAATGCTTGTATTTAAAACAAGATTATTGAATCGGATAATCAAAGAATCTGGTTTCTTCTTTTGGGATCCCGAGAATAAGATATCGTGACAACTCACCTACCCTCCCAATCGGGGTGGTGTCACATACCTAAATTCTATAGACTTTGATGCAACTATAATGAGTATTCAAACACTTGGTGTGACTCGACATCCCAGGCCACTCAAATACAGTTCTCAAACGTCTAATTCAAGACTGGGCGACTCGGCCCTTTTAAATCAATAATTTAGGCGCAATATGAATGCAAATATGAATCGTAATGCATTCAAATAATTAAGACAATCAAAATAATGTAAGAGCACATATTAAATAAATATCAAATAATCATATAAGTATGTGATTTAGGGAACTCGAGAATCATTTCGGATTCGAGTGTTCATCCCTTTCTACTTCGATGTCAGCTTATACCTTATTCTCGATTCGAAGACTCCAAAGGACAAGCTACAATAACAAGATATATAATCAAAATTGATCCTAACTCAATTCAAATCAACAAGGTAGACTTGTTACCAATTCACGATCAATTCGTCAACGATTCGAATTCTACCAACTCCGAGCTCAACAACCTTCAACCAAATTGTACGGAGATGCATAAGAATTCAATATCAACAAAAATATCAAACCCCCATTTTCGAATTTTACTCTAAAAATTATAACAAATCCGAACGTCGTTCTTTTTTCGATCCGACTTAGAATAAACCAACTATGCTATCTCAACAACATATCCAATCGAAATCAGATTCTGAAAACGTCTCAAAATCAAAACATGTTGGATCGAAATAAAACTTACGATAGAACGAAGCACTCGCAGCTGTGATCGCAAATATATCTTCATATCGAAATTCTATTGGGTGGATCGTGCAAACCGAACAAATCAAGAGCTTGAAGGGACGGCCATGGAGGAAATCAGTCAAAGAATAAGAAGAAGAAATGAAGAAGAAATCCACCTACATGCCTCATACATCTATAAATATCAAAGACTAAGTCAAAATAGGATATTTGCACTTTAGTCCCTGAATTAATCAAAAAATTTCAATTCAGTCCCTAAGCAAATTTCAATACAACCCTCGAATTTTATAACCTCATAATATCAATATCAATCTCAATTAAGATAATTTTGGGGCGTTACATAATCCGACGTGGTAGTACGGATAATAAACTTTTTAATTTTGAAATTTTGAATTTTTGCGCTCTATCCGCGTAAATTAAGTTGGACGGTAGAGATTCAATGTCACAACCTATATGTCATGTAGAAAATAATGATTAAAATATAGAGTGACAACTGATCCGAGTCCCAGTGATTGCCCTCGATTGATATCTGATATGATGAAGTGGCGTCTAGGGCAAGTCATCAGTTTCTATAATGATGCACGACTTCTAACTTTATCGATAGATAAGGGGCAGGCGAGATGTAACTTTGCTGAATCTTCATCTTCCTTGTTTTCCCTATAAATACATAGTCACTGAAGAGTTAAAGTATTCAGTTGTTCATATACAAACAAGATATATATCAAAATGCCTAGTCCCAGAGGATATATGTTCGTTGAGTTTAACGCTACATTGACTCGAGTTCGAAGAAATGAGTTTGAGGAGAGGGTCACAGAGAAGGTTCTGGCTGAATGGGAGGCTGAGCGTCGCTATAAAGATTTGTTGTGGACAACTCGTACCAGAGATATCTTCAGTGCTGAAGGTGTCTATTTGCTCTTGATTTACACAGAGGGGTATGAACTGGGGCAAATCTGGAATGAGGATATCACCTTTGTACGATCTCGTACTAGAGAGCTTGCTACCTTCATGCGTGTATGGAGGTCAGTGGTAGATGATGAAATAGCAAAAACATTACTGTATTTTGAGGCCATGGAATAAAATTTTTTTATTATCCTACAGTTTTTGTGTTAGTTTTTTCCGAGGTATTAATTAAGCAATCACACAAAAAATACTAAGCACAAGATTTCATGTAAGATGATGTGTGACATGACTACTCAAATATTTTAACTTTCTTCATTAAGCAAGTAAGTACATATACGTTACATAACATTTAAGGCTAAATGTAAAAATGATGATACTAGAGATTTTCAAAATGAATATAGACTGGTACACTACTTATTAATTGATTTTGGGCGCGTGACCTATTTATTTTATGATAAATCCTGCAAGATGAAAAATTGTTGATTGGACATCTGACGTTTTGGTTCCCAGTGACTTTTCATCTTCTCTCTCATTTGCCTATAAATTCAAATAGCAGCCATATAAAAATTTCCAAACTTCATTAGGAAACAAGAATACATTTAAGTAAAATGGCTGGGCTGAGTGGTACTGTATATTAGCGATGCTCTCTTGAAGAGTTTGAGGTCCTAACCAAATAGTATGAGGACAGGGCTATGGCAAGGGTCATGAGAGTGTGGAATGATCTTGAACAACTTCGACATCACTTTATTTACAATTGCCCGGCTGAAACTTCTGAGGTTGAGATGAGGTATCAACGTTTGGCTCGTCATTACAAGCGTATCTTGAAGACTTATTCTGTTATGAATGTGCTCAATACCTCAGGAGTTCTTCTGCTGATGCTCCTTGCTGAACGAGATGAGATACAAACATCTGTTTTGACGAACACATTTGTAATGGCTCGAATTCTCTATCCAAGTGGATGATTAGGTGGAGTGCTTCAGTAGGTAGAGAGTTGGCAAGTTCAATTGCTTCTTATCGTGAAAGGCGATAAACTTTGTTTTGTTTGATGTTGTTGGGTTTCCTTTTGAAATAAGTTATGTGTTTGTGTATGACTAAGAAAGTAATTAACATAACTAATCATGAACAAGTAATTACATTCCCCCTAAACATATGCATGAACTTAATTTAAATCTAATAAACCAAGTATATTTCGAAGTAAAGAAAACTTAGCGTCCGGTAGTGGTTTAGTGAATATGTCAGCAGCCTGTTGATCGGTAGAGGTGTACACAATTTGAATATCCTTTTTCAACACGTGATATCTGATGAAATGATGGCGTACATCTATATGTTTGGTTCTTGAATGCATAATAGGGTTCTGAGTAATGGCAATTGCGCTGGTATTGTCAAAATAGATAGGGGCTTCAGTCGATTGAATTACATAGTCTCGAAGATGTTGTTGTATCCAAAGTATTTGTGCATAGCAGCTCCCGGCTGCCAAGTACTCAGCTTCAGCAGTAGATGTGGCGATAGACGTTTGCTTCTTGCTAAACCATGATATAAGCCTATCTCCCAAAAATTGACAAGATCCACTGGTACTCTTTCGATCAATATTGTATCCTGCGTAATCTCCGTCTGAGTAACCAACAAGGTTAAATTCTTTGTATTTGGTATACCAAATACCCACGTTGATAGTGCACTTAAGATATTTAGTATTCGTTTAGCAGCTATGTAATGTTATTGTTTAGGTGAAGCTTGAAATCTAGCACATAAGCATATTACAAACATTATATCCGGTATACTTGCAGTGAGGTATAATAATGAACCGATTAGTCCGCGATATATGGTTACCTCTACCAGTGCTCCTGATTCATCTTTATCAAGTTTAATGGAAGCACTCATAGAGTAGATATCGTTGAACAATTTTCTTCCAAAGTGTACTTGGCTTGGTTGATCCCATTATCAAGTTGTTTAACTTGTAATCCGAGGAAAAAATTCAATTGGCCCATCATACTCATCTCAAATTGTTCCTGCATGAGCTTAGAGAACTTCTTGCAAAGCTTAGGATTAGTTGAGCCAAATATAATATCATCTACATAAATTTGGACAAGTAGAATATGATCTCCCTTAGAAAATTTGAAAAGTGTCTTATCGACCGTTCCAATCACAAAGTCATGGTTTAAGAGAAACTCTGATAATGTTTCATACCAAGCTCTTGGTGCCTGTTTTAAACTATAAAGTTCTTTACAATCTTGAAAACATAGTTAGGAGTTAATGGATTGACAAAACCTGGTGGTTGTTCAACATAGACTTCTTCATGAAGTAATCCATTGAAAAATGGTGACTTGACGTCCATGTGATATACTTTGAAGTTCTTGTAAGCAGCATATGCTAAAAATATTTGGATGGATTCAAGTCTTTCCACTGGAGCAAATGATTCATCAAAATCGATGTCTTACTCTTGTCGAATCTTTGAGCAACCAGTCTGGCTTTGTTTCTTATCACCGTTCCATGCTCATCCAATTTGTTGCGAAATACCCATCTGGTTCTTATAATATTCTTATTGTTTGGTCAAGGAACTAGATTTCGTACTTTGTTCCTTGTGAATTGATTTAATTCCTCTTGCATTGCTTCAATTTAGCTAGCATCTTATAAAGCTTCATCATCTTGCTTGGGTTCTAGCTGTTATATGAATGCTGCATGCAGTAACTCATTAATAATTTGATTTCTAGTACGTAATGGAGCGATAGGATTACCAATGACCACCCAAGGTGGGTGATCTTTGTTCCACGGGAGACATGGTCCAAGAGGATTTATATCCTAATTTCTTGGGGTATCATCTTCAAATCTGATTGTGTTTTCAGGTGGTACAATGTCCTTCTCTACTACTGGTTCTTCATGATCTTGACCGATCTGGTCTTCATTGATGATTGGTTCAACGGTCGAGGGCTCTAGTTCATCTATTCTGATGGGATACTCATCGCTATCACTCTCATAATTAAGAACAGTTTTTTCAAACATATTTGTTAGATCTTTAATATTCATCTGTGCTTGATCTGCATATATATTAGATTCATAAAAAATAACATGAATGGTTTCCTCTACTGTCAGTGACTTATTATTGAATACTCTATAATTTCGACTGACTGAGGAATATCCAATGAATATGCCTTCGTCTGCCTTTGCATTGAAAGCTGTCAAGTGATGTTTGCCATTGTCATGGATAAAACACTTGCATCCAAATATTTTGAAATATGATACGTCGGGTTTTGTGTCATTCCAGATTTCATAAGGTGTTTTTTATGTCTCTTATTAATCATAGATCTGATTTGAGTGTAACATGCTGTGTTAATTTCCTCTGCCCAAATTCTCTAAGATACATTAGAATCAGCAATCATAATTCGAGCTGCCTCCTTAAGAGTGCGATTTTCAGCAATACCATTTTGCTGTGGGGTCCATGCAGCTGATAGCCCATGCTTGATTCACTAGTCATCTAGATAGGATCCAAGGGTTTTGTTTAAAAACTCAGTGCCTTTATCACTTTTGATCCGATCTATCCCAGTGTGTTTCTCATTTTGTAATCATTTTAAAATCCTAATCAAGTGAGTGGCTGTTTGATCTTTAGAGGACAAAAAGATTACCCTGGTAAATCGAGAATAATCATCCACAATAACTAGAGTATATCTCATTCCCCCTATGCTTCTAATCGGTATAGGACCAAATAGATCCATGTGCAATAAATCTAAGCATTTGGAAGAAGATATACACCCTTTTGTTTTAAAAGTACCTCTCACTTGTTTACCTTGCTGACAGGCTGACCAAAATTTATTATTTTTGAAATCTCCTTTGAGCAAGCCAAGAACCAGCTCATGCTTACTCAGGTGTTTAATGGACTTAAAATTTAAATGTTCAAACGCTTATTCCATAACCAATGCTTATCACTTTGAGCAACAAAACATGCAGGGGAAAAAGGTTGATCACATTGCCAATTTATCCTGTATGTGTTTTGTTCTCTTAATCCGGTTAACATAATTTCACCATTACTAGATTTTATTGTGCATGTGTGTTTGTGGAATTCAACAATGTGACCATTATCACACAATTGACTGATGTTAATCAGATTATAGCATAGATTATCAACAAGTAGCACGCCATTGATAATAATGTTACCATGGGTAATCTTACCCTTACCCACGATCTTACCCTTTCATTTATCACCGAATATTATTTTTGGTCCTTTATATTACATGACTTCAGATAATAATTCTTTGTTTTCCGTCATATGCCTAGAGTATCCACTATCAAGATACCAGGTTGTTTTTCTACTATTTTGTTTTTCTCGACCTATTTTACTGATAGTACCTGCAAAAAGAAAATATGACTATGGTACCCTTATCTATTTGGGTCCGAACTGAATTAGTCCTTTTGGGACCCACACCTAAATTACTTGATAGTCTTACCCATGTTTGCATCCAGAAAAATCGGTCGAGGGACTTTATGCGTGTTTGTCTGTGATCTAGACATTACTGTGCGTTGTTTGAACTTTTGATCTTTGTTGTTCAATATGTACCGCTTTTGAACAGGCCTGCAGTTGAAGTACTGGTTCTATGTCACCTGATGATTCCTGTACTTAAATTGACTTGGTTCAATCCTTGACTGTCTGAACTCATATCGGTTTCCCTTTCTTTGTTCATTCGGTTTAGGTTTGACCCATGTTATTCCTTTCCATGGATTCTGTGGTTCCACGTATCCCAGCCCTCTGTGCTTAGCCTTGTTCTCATAACGTATTGGTTGTTCTACACTGATCTTAGGTTCATTATGTTCATATATTGTACTGGATCTAACAAATCTTATGACGTTAGGATTGTCTTTACCAGGATACGATTGAGTATCTTCCTTAGCAGAGTTGCAATCATTTGAACCATATCCCAAATCGGTTATGTCACCTGCTTGTTTTTTGTTCTCATGTATCTTACTTAATGAGGTAGATGCATTATTCCAAGACTTGATTGTTTTAAGCAACTTTTGATTTTCATACAAAGTGGCTTGGAATACTCGTCTCATGTTATCATTCTCAATTACTAGAAAATTTAGCTTAGTCATTAGATTATCAAGTTCCTTTCGCTGTGAACAGCTAGATTCTTTTGAATTATCAATAAGACTTGCTTTTTTTGCCTTTACTTGAGAGCTTCTGATACTCATTAACCATGTAATTAAGTTCTTGTACTAAGTCTTCGCGTGTAAACTCAGATGCATTAAAGTCAAATACCTCATTATCGTCATCTCCTTGTTGAGAGTTGGCCATTAGACATTGTACTTGCTCATCTTCACTTTCTTCTGATGAGCTATCTGAACCTGATGATTCAGATTCGGTTTTTTTCCCCTTGCTTTTTCCTTCATCAGCAACCAACACTCTTTGTTCTCTTTTCTTTTTGAAAGTTCTCCTTCCTTATTTTTCTTTCTTCTTCTCATAGTGCTGTTTCTTTCATCATTCTTAGGCTTGGTAAAATATGCAATGAAGTTTTCTTTCTTACCACAGTTAAAGTACGAGGGACCATAGTCTGTATGGTCCTGTTTGTAGTAAGGTTTATTAAACTTTGTTTGATCATTACGTATAAAATTACCAAATTTTTTGATAAAGAGAGACATTGCTTCACTAATCATTTGCTCAGTTGTCTTCTTTGCTGGTGTTTCCTCAATCGGTTGAGTTGCAAAGGCTGAGGATAAAGCGTTGGTTGGGTTAGAGGTATATGGCTCCTCTTCAGTTCTGATTCAGAGTTGAAACTCATAAGCTTTAATATCAGAAAACAAATCATGAAGTTCTAGTTTGCTCAAGTCTTTATACTCTCTCATTGTTATGGTCTTGACAAATGCTCACATAACCTTCAGTGAAATTTCACTATTAGAATAAATTTTACCAAGAAAAATAAGTTTGCAAACAATATAATTGAATATTTCATCAAACAAAGCCATGGTTTCCCCCGGCTTCATCTTTGCGTTATCAAATTTTTGGATAGCCACTGTGAGCTTATTTTATTTTGTTTGGTCATTTCCTCGCACAGCTGAGTGATTTTTTCCCAGATTTCCTTAGCGGTTGAGCAAGTTTTTATTTTGCTAAATATGTTCTTGTCCAAAGTCTTGTATAGAATGTCTTTGGCTACGTTGTCAAGTTTTGCTTTCTTCTTGTCTTAGGTACTCTACTTCGATCTGGGTTTTTCCACCATCTGTGGTTCACCACTTGAAATGTCTATAGCTGTATTGACCTTGAGAATCTTCATTGGACCATTAGTGATGACATATCACATGTCATCGTATTGTGCAGATAGATGTGCTTTCATACGTATTTTTCAGTCATCATAATCTTCCTTAAGAACATAGGAATTTTGTTTTGAGAAGTCATGATGCAAGAATAAATATCAATAGCCGAGAGCGAAACCCGATTTGATATCACTTATTGGGGATCGGGTGTGTGTGTAAAAGGGGGGTGAATACACACTCTTTAAAAAATAATGCTTTAAAGATATTTGGTTAAGTAAATGTTAGTATACTTAACCAGCTACTCTCAGCTTCCTAGATGAATAAGAGCTACTAGATGATAGTGCAGAAACAGCTCACACTAAGGTAGGTGATAATAATGATAATGTAATGTAATGCAGTAAATTAAAGGTGCACAAAGTTGTTTATGGATGTTCGGAGCTCAATCTCCTATGTCACACTTTCTTCCTCAAGGGAAGGATACAATAAAAGACTTTAGCTATTACAACGTCTTGCAATCAACTCAATCCAAGTTATGACTTATTCCTGCCTAAAATGGAACTCCTAGATTTACACTGATAAGATTCTAAGTTCTTATCAAATTTATTCGAATGATGATGTGCAAGTCTAAGCTTTTGAAATCTCAGATTCTCAAATCCTTGGAATGTGATCAGTGTTCTTCAAACAGCATCTTGGATTTGAGTAACCCCTGAAAAGATCTCTTTAAGATCAGATTTGCTTCTGCTTAGCGAAGGGTTGAGTGAGCAATAGATTGTTGAGAAAGTTTGTGTTCTCAAGATCAAATGCTTTGATAATGTGCTAGTTATGAATCGTTCTTTCTCTTTTGCTCCATATTTCTCTGATATTTATATTTTAGTCTCTAACGTTTCTTTTTCTTTGATATCAGCACTCTATCTTAGTTTCTTTGTCAACATGGTAAGAGATGTCTTTTCAAGCAGATACTTAGAAAATTGTTTTCCTCTTTAAGTGGAGTAAAGTCTGCTTCACTTTGAATATCTAAACTGGAGTTTCTTTTATGTTCATTCAATGTGTCTTCATAATAAATTATATTTATGTCTTTTAAAACTTTATCAAATGGCTCCTTAAATGCTTGTCCTTTCGCATTTAAGTTGTCTTGTCAAATATACGTTACTCAGCACTTGTGACTTAAAAGATCGGTAGGCAACTTTGAGATAACAGATATAGTCTTGTACTTCGGTTGACATCAAAACTTGCTGCTTGTGACTTTGATCGGTTGACGTCTGAGCAGTTGATGTCTTCTCATAAATCGGTTGATATCCTTATATCGGTAGAGGTATTCATATCGGTAGATTAATTTTAGATAGTATATTTGAATGGCGGCAGTTCTATAACAATGATGTATTGTTTTGTTATCGCCAAAAGTTAGGATTCAACATAATGTGTGGAACGCCGCTGTCCATCCTGCTTTGACTTGGGAGGGCACCTTTGAAGATTCTCCACAAGCAGTTGGAGATATTGTCATGAAGATCATCCCTCATCTACTATATAATAGACCTCACAATATTGGAAGGATCCGGTAGATTAGTAAGATCTATTAGATCTTGGGAGGAAGAGTTTCTTCTAGATAGTTGAACTGAAGCATAGTGGAGGCAGTCAACAACCTCCTGTTCAAGATCAATGCGGACCAGATGATACTAGAATGATTACGATGGTTGAGTTGTATAGGGTATCATAAACAAAATTTAAGATTTCCTAATTTAGTCAGATTGTAAGTACTGTAACAAGTATTTCTGTTGTAAGAAATTGAATCATATGTATTATTGATTCCTAACACTTGATGTATCAGTTAAATAATATCATTGCACATATTGCGGTGTGATTGTATTTGGGGTAAACTAAATTTGGGTTTAGTATGTTTTGCTTATGTTACTTTGAGTTGTAACAATATTTGTATAGAACCTAGATGCATGGTTCAAGTATGTCGAGTTTTGGATTACCTATGTATAATTCCAGTGTTTGGTTGATTTGTATTTAACTACAATGACTTTGAAAATATTTGTATGATCAGTTTAGAGTTATACATGTTTACTGGATGGTTAGTTCTAGGCAGTTTCTCTAGACCAGTTGTATTTGATTGAGACGTTATTGGTTAGTGTCAGGGATGAATCGTTACAGTAGGGACACAGTTGTATTTTTACCCAGTGCTGTGGAATGTGAGGATTTATGGCTATACATAGAGGATGCATGAACTATGCCAGAGTTGCTCTGGAAGCCTTTCGTGCTCATAGGATGTATAGGGAAGGCTACCTCAGTCTTGCGGTTTTGCAACTGTCACAGAAAGTTTTAACTATAGTGATAGTTGGACTCTCTTGAAGAGATGTCGTTTGGTACCAGATCTAGTACCAGAGGAATTTAGTACCATTCACTACAACAAAAATGCTCAATCACAACACCTAAAATACAACGTTTTTTGTAAAAATCGTTGTCTTTTTTATATTACAACGCTTTTAGTGAAAAGCGTTGTCTATATATATTTTATATTCATAAAAATACAACGCTTTTTTAAAAAAGCGTTGTCTATATGCATATTTTTAGGTCTAAGACAACGCTTTTAAAAAGCGTTGTCTATGAGCGTTTTTTTTTATGTACAACAATGCTTTTTAAAAAGCGTTGTAGATAAACATTTTTTTATTAATTTAAAATAAAATTTAAAATAATTCATTATTTTATCCCTTCGCGTCTGAAAAAAAGCCCAAAATCCCCAAACCCTTAGTCGTGATATCTCCCTTTCTCTTGTGCTCTCTTTCGATTCCGTCTTCTGCTTTTCCATCATCGTCGATTTTTGCTGAGACTCCGGCGACGAGCTTATTCGTAGACTTTCGAGATTTACCTTTCTCGGGTTCTTGGCGACTCCGGCGACGAGGCATGGTCTGACATTGAACGAGGGTGATGGCGATCTTGAGGTAATGCCATAAAATTAATAGATCTGTCATTTTTTGAGAATTTTCTCTATCGATCGTCTCTCCACTTCTCCATACTCTATTTGTGGTGTTTTGTTCCTCGCTCAAAATTTATGTACACTTAATTCCATTTCGATTTCATGCTTGTCTGCACTGCGGTTTCGTGCCAGTGTTCGATTTCTTTTTGGAAAATTTTTATCCTCGTTGGTTTGAATTAGAATTTTTAGCTTTGATTTGTTGGTATTTGCTTTGTGTTAACACTTTGTGTTTTAAACTGAAGGATTAAGATAGTGTTGGCCTTAACACATGTGGTGTCGGGGGAGAGCCAAGGCGGCCAGTGAAAGAGTGGGTGCCCGGTGAGCCAACTTGTGGCTAAGGGCTTTGATGACTCTATGTACAAACAATCTTTTGTTTAATATAATTTACACTTTTATAATGGCGTTTACTTTATCTTTTATCATATTATTATGTTGTGACATACTATAAGATGTTTAGATGAAGACCTTGAATATACTATAGTGTATGTAAGATGTGGTGGCACATGGGTATGGCTATCATGAAACACATCTTATAGTCATTGTATATTCTAAACAGTTCCTAGTCGATTGAGCCGTCCGTTAATAAGGATAAGGATCGCTCGAGATTGAGACTAGCATTTGCGATGCCGAGTACCACTTTTCATTGGTATGGAACATAGAGATGTTCAAAGCATGCAAATGGATATTCATACGATGAATGATCGAACTACCCTATCCGGACTTTCCAAGTGGTTATCACTTATCGAGTGGATAAAGTCCGCGGTTTTGGTTGTACACCATTAGTCCTTACTACTTGAAACATCATTGAGACTCTATATGCTAGTACTGTACTTTGACTCGTTTACCGACTCTATTGGGGTCATCAGGTGTCGGTATTGGGTGCAGTTACGACACATATAGGATTCGATGCTTTGTTGTCAAGGATTCACCACATACTTGCTAGTGTGGATATCCTATGCAATCTGAGGAGATATTAGTGTGACGAATCTCTGGCCAGAGTACATGATGTGTTTTAAGAAATGGTTTCTTAGTAGCACATGCGATGTCACTATTTGATCTTCAAGATGCATTGCATAGTTATCGAATCTCGAACGACTCTCGATTTACCAATGGTTGTTGATTCGATCGGGATATATGGTTGAAGGGACCGTACTGTACGCTAACCAAAATCTATTGGTTCTTGCAGGAACTATCAGTGATACCTAGGGAATCATGGGGCGATGTTGCTAGGCGCTCTTACCATGATTTGATGGGTAAGTCGGAAATTGTTGTTCCGAGTCACAAGGAGTTGTGAGCCCACGGCTAGCTGTATCCCTGAACCATTGAGGGTCACACAAGTAATTGATTTTTAATCCCCGTTGAGATAATTAAATTTAAAGAGTTAAATTTAATGAATAAAGAAGTGGGACTTCTTATTTAAGAGTAGAGAGAGTAAGATTTCCTAAAATGACATAGTGATGGACATTTTTGGAAACCACTGAATTCGTATTCAGAAAATTTATCTTGACTCTAAAAGATGCAGAAATGGTTTCTGTGCACATTGGTGAAATTGTTTTATCAATCTGAGTCACGATGAATTTTATATTAATTTCTGAATATGCGGGCTTTGCTTGTCAAGATTGAACTTATGACTAATGGGCCCTAAGCTGTTAGCAGCCCACATTATAAATAAGTTATTGCAGTAAAGAAATTACATAACAGAGGTCACAAAATTTTCGAAAAACCCTAGCTGTTTTCATCATAGTGTCCACCGCCCCCCTCTCTCTGTTCTAAAATTCCAGCCTGTGAATTTTGAATTTGCAGTCTGGTTTAACGGATCAAATTCGTTAATTCTCTTCGTAGAAACTTCTGATAGATTTTCTAGTGCAATCTATCAGAGGGATTAAACTTCTGTTCGTGGACCTGATTGAAGAATTGTTCGTCCATCAGTTCCTGGGATATACAACAAGAGCAGAGTAATCTGTTGGTGTCCATAATCTCGTTTCGAGATTTCAAGGTAAAAATTTAATTGTTATTTAATTTTTACACGCACAATTTAATCGTAAAGTTTTGATACCCATGATATGGAATCGTTCCATATAAAATTTTAAACTTCCGCTGCACCGGGTATCAATTCTGATTGATCTGATCACCGTTTTCCAACAGTGGTATCAGAGCCAGGTTGCTCAGATCAAGCGATTAAATTAATCAATTGTACAAAAATTTTTAAGCCTCGGTTTTTGAAACAAAACAAATTTTAAAATTAAATTTTTTCGAAGGGAAAAACACGGGCAGCGATCTTCGCTGCCCAAGGGGCAGCGACGGGCTGCCCGGCCCGAGCCCCTTTTGGGGCGCGGGCTGCCCGGGATCGTCCCGGGCGGCCCGGGAAAATTTATTTTTAATTTTTTAATTAAAAATTTTAATATGTTAAAATTCTATTTTTGGTCCGATCGAAAATTGTTTTTGATTGGTCCACGAGGCGTCGGATCGAATTGTTCGAGTCCGAAAATTTTAAAATTTATTTTTGGATAAATTTGAATTTTTGGAAAATTTATAGATTTTATCCGTTAAATCAGATTTTATGAAATTAATTATTTTTGGTACAATTGATGATAAGATATGATCTTATGGAAATATTGAGTAAAATATGATTTTATGTATAAAATTGGATTTTATATGTAAAATATGATTTTATTTGATAAAAAGATAAAATATGATTTTGTATGTAAAATAAGATTTTATATATGGAATATGATTTTATCCTTTTTAAATTTAATTGCCATTGCATGTTATCCAATAAATTAATTTTGAATTAAATATTATTGGATAAGGATGATCGATTGCCATGACCAATTTTGTAGGTGTATGTTAGGAATTTACATTTGTTTTTATTGTTGTTGGGTTTATTAATGAGCCTGGTTTATGGCCCAATATGAATTGTCATATGTAATAAAAGTGGGCCTGGTTTATGGCCCGTTCCCACCCCTTAAAATGTATCCCCTACTTGTCATAGTTATTTATTGTAAATACATTAGACTTAGTGAGAGACAAAGATTTAAAGAAATGGTGGGCCCAGCAGACAATGAAGACTGAAAAAATGTAAATTGGAAGCTCAATGTAATAGGATTGCATTGCATACCTGCATATTACCTAGGATTGGACTTAGACTCGTGATTGGCAACCACGGGTCGATTAGTAATGAAATCGATCATCCTAAAATATAATATATGATATTATCATTGTATGCATGTTTAGACTAAATTGTATGAATCCCGCAAGAATACAAATTTTAAATGATGAGACAAATTTTCAAAATTAAAATTCCTCATTTTAAATATGATTTAAAATTGATATCAAGATTAAAAGGAAATTTAAATATTGTTTAAATGTTCCTACCTTCCATCAACGATCAATGTATGAGATGCTACCCGCGGATACGGTCCGGCTCATATTATTGGGGGGGGCCCGTTCGTCGGAAAGCTTTACATTGGATCGACACATGTTGTAAGTTGGGTGGAACTCCCATGGGATCGGCTTATATTATTGGGGGATCCACATGGCGACCGTCCATCACAACTTAATATTGATGGGTCATCTTGACGTGTCACAATAAACGGCGTCATATTATTGGGCCCTTATTGGACATGAGGTAAAAACGTGGAGGTTTTTTTGGAAGCAATTGGGCTCTACCTTTTGAAAATTATGGTTGGCTGATATTATTCGGGACCATAGTTTGTCAATTGGACTCCATGTTCCCACTAAGGAAAACAGTTTCCCGTTTTCACTAGAGGGTAGTGAAATCGTTAAAATAGTGGGAGTGAGATTCATAAAATAAATTTCGCCTATTTTATGTCTTAGTAAATTAATTAAACAATCACTGATTATTGTCTGTTTCTTTTCAGTATTTCATTAAGATGAATTTGCGCAATCCACTATTCTCTATTCTCGAACAAAATAAACTGACTGGCGCAAACTATACGGAATGGTTCCGTAAGTTGAAGATTGTCTTGACCTCGGAGAAGATGCTCTACGTGTTAGAAAAATCTCCTCCAAAGGAAGCACCAGCTGATATAAGTCCGGAAGAGTTGGCCAAACTTGATATATGGTGGGACCATGATATCAAGGCCAAATGCTATATGCAAGCTTCGATGTTTTATGAACTCCAGAGGCGATTTGAGGATACCGTGAATGCTGCTGACATTCACGTACAACTCAAGGAACTTTTTGGGGCTCAATCGAGAGCTGAAAGATTCTCTACTGTAAAAGAGTTAATGACGTGTCGTATGCGTGAAGGGACTTCGGTCCGTGATCATGGGGTACGAGTGATTTGGCTCATTCAGAAGTTGGTAACGCTTGATTTGGTATTGGAGCATGAACTCAATGTGGACTTATTACTTCTTTCTCTTCCTTCATCGTTTGACGGTTTTGTGGTGAATTTCAATATGAACAAGATAGAGGCCTCCCTTGAAGAGATGGTCAATACGCTTGTAACATATGAAGCCACTTTAAAGAAGGATAAACCAGTTCTCTTGGTGGGCTCCTCTTCTTCTGCTAAGAAGGGGCCAAGTACAATGGGTAAGAAACGTTCTGCCCCATCCAAGAAAACCGGACCCGAGAAGAAGAACAAGACAAAGGCTTCAAACATGGAAATGTCCAAGGATGTTTGCCATCACTGCAAGAAACCCGGTCATTGGAAACGTAACTGCAAGGAATATCTAGAGCAGTTGCGAACTGCGAAGGGTATGTTCTATATTGAAATAAATGTTTCACTTAATACTACTTCTTGGATATTGGATACCGGATGTGGATCTCACATTTGCAATGATTTGCAGGTGATGACAAGAAGTCGCAAGCTTAGAATGGGTGAGACCCAGCTGAGGCTCGGAAATGGTTCTAGAGTTGAAGCCAAAGCTGTGGGAGACGTTTATTTAATTTTGCAGAATAATTTTAAGTTACTTTTGAGAGATGTTTTATTTGTTCCAGATTTGATTAAAAACATTATTTCTGTTTCTATGCTTGATAGAGATGGTTTTTCTTGCAATTTTGTGAATGAGATTTGCAATATTTACAAGAATGAATGTTTGATTGGAAATGGACAACTTGAAAACGATCTATATAACTTAAAATTAAAAGACATTCCAATAAATTATGTTGATAAACCGGTAACAACGAACAAAAGGAAAATCGATAGTCAAAACCCGGCAAACCTTTGGCATGCTAGGCTAGGTCATATTTTCTCAAGGAGGATGAACAAGCTAGTGGGAGAGGGCATGTTTGATATGTCTGATATTAACTCTCTATCTACTTGTGAATCCTGCCTGAAAGGAAAAATGACTAAATCTCCATTCAAGGGGAAACCTGAGTGTAGTCAAAATCTGTTGGATTTGATCCATACAGATGTTTGTGGTCCATTTAGAATTGGTACTCAATTTGGCCACACCTACTTCATTACCTTTACTGATGATTATTCAAGGTATGGGTATTTATATTTAATGAAATATAAGTCTGAAGCATTTGAAAAGTTCAAAGAATTCAAGGCTGAAGTAGAAAACAAGCTAGGTAAAAGTATTAAAGCACTTTGATCGGATCGAGGTGGAGAATACTTAAGTACCGAGTTTTTGGACTATCTGAAAGAGAATGGGATTCTCTCTCAGTGGACTCCTCCTATGACACCTCAGCTGAATGGTGTATCGGAGCGTCGTAATCGAACTTTGTTGGACATGTTTCGATCCATGATGAGCTTCACTGAGCTTCCACCTTCGTTTTGGGGCTACGCGCTTGAAACGGCGGTATTGTTGTTGAACAACGTCCACACCAAAGCAGTGGATAAAACACCATACGAGTTATGGAATGGCAAAGCTCCTAAGTATTCGTACTTGAGGATTTGGGGATGTCCTGCTTACGTGAAGCAGACAGTGGGAGATAAGTTGGATAGTCGATCCACCTTATGTTATTTTGTAGGGTATCTTCAATCGGATATTATTTCTATCATCCTACTGAAAAAAAAGTGTTTGTTTCAAGGAATGCCACCTTCTTGGAGAAGGAGTTCTTATTAGATAAGAAAGGCGTGATGATGGAACTCGAAGAAATTCGAGAAGAACCCAAGATACAAAATAATGATCCTACACCTCAGGAACCATTGATGGACACGCCTATATCTAGAAGATCCGAGAGGACTTCTAGACCTCCTATTCGATATGGTCTTCTTCTTGAAGGGGATCAAGATGAACCCGACGTTGGATGTGATCCAAGAAACTTCAAGGAAGCAATTTCTGATGCGGATTCAAATTTATGGCTTGAAGCTATGCAGTCGGAAATAGATTCGATGCATACAAACCAAGTTTGGTCTTTAGTAGATCCTCCCGATGGAATTGTTCCAATAGGGTGTAAATGGATCTACAAAAGAAAGCTTGGGCCTGATGGTAAGGTATTGACCTACAAGGCACGATTGGTGGCGAAAGGTTATACTCAAAGACAAGGAGTTGACTATGATGAAACCTTTTCACCAGTTGCAATGTTCAAGTCCATAAGAATCCTTATTGCCATAGCTTCTTGGTATGACTATGAGATATGGCAAATGGATGTGAAGACTGCATTTCTTAATGGAAACATTAAGGAAGAGATCTATATGACGCAGCCTGAGGGATACACATCCATGGGAAGCGAGCATAAGGTATGCAAGCTTCAGAGATCAATCTATGGTCTCAAACAAGCATCAAGAAGTTGGAACCAGAAATTTGATGAAACAATAAAGGATTTTGGTTTCATCAAGAACCCGGAGGAACCGTGCGTGTACAAGAAAATAGTTAAGGATGTTGAGACATTCTTAGTACTTTATGTTGATGACATCCTACTCATTGGGAATGATGTAGGGATGTTGCAGTCAACAAAGATATGGTTATCAGGTAGATTCTCGATGAAGGATTTGGGTGAGGCATCCTATATTCTAGGGATACAGATCTATAGAGATAGATCTAAGAGAATGATAGGACTCACTCAATCAACTTACATCGAAACCATATTGAAAAGGTTTTCAATGGATGGGTCCAAGAGAGGACATCTACTTATGTGTCATGGAGTTTCTCTATCCAAGTCCATGTGTCCCAAGACTGATGAAGAGATAGAGAAAATGACACATGTACCATATGCGTCAGCCATAGGTAGTATCATGTATGGGATGATATCTACCAGACCGGATGTAGCATTTGCTCTGAGTGTCACGAGCAGATATCAAGCTAATCCCGGTCAAATGCATTGGAAAGCCGTGAAGGACATTCTTAAGTACTTACGAAGGACTAAGAATATGTTCATGGTATATGGAGGAAGAGAACTGAAATTGGAAGGCTATACCGACTCTAGCTTCCAAAGTGACGTGGATGACTCGAAGTCAACCTCTGGATTTGTGTTCATGCTCAATGGCGGTGCTGTCTCTTGGAAGAGTTCCAAGCGGGACACCACAGCGGATTCCACCACTGAGGCAGAATACATTGCGGCATCAGCTGCTGCTAAAGAGGCCGTTTGGATGAGGAATTTCGTCCAAGAGTTGGGCGTTATTCCTAAAGTTGTTGGTCCAGTCCCGGTGTACTGTGACAACACAGGTGCCGTTGCTCAGGCAAAGGAACCAAGGTCTCATCAAAGATCCAAACACGTACTGAGGAAATACCACATCATCCGGGAGATCGTGGAAAGAGGAGACATCACTGTCGAGAGAGTGGCCTCT
This sequence comes from Henckelia pumila, assembly GCF_033568475.1. NCBI lineage: Eukaryota > Viridiplantae > Streptophyta > Magnoliopsida > Lamiales > Gesneriaceae > Henckelia > Henckelia pumila. The sequence continues at coordinate 60,837,410 of NC_133120.1, read as the reverse complement.
GCAGACACTGATCCACTTACTAAGCCCTTGCCAGGACCATTATTTGACAAACATCGTGAAGCAATGGGACTGCGTAGTATGACTAGTTGGCTTTAGGGCAAGTGGGAGATTGAAAGAGTGGGTTCCCGGTGAGCCAACTTATGGCTAAGGGCTTTGATGACTCTATGTACAAACAATCTTTTGTTTAATATAATTTACACTTTTATAATGGCGTTTACTTTATCTTTTATCATATTATTATGTTGTGACATACTATAAGATGTTTAGATGAAGACCTTGAATATACTATAGTGTATGTAAGATGTGGTGGCACATGGGGATGGCTATCATGAAACACATCTTATAGTCACTGTATATTCTAAACAGTTCCTAGTCTATTGAGTCGTCCGTTAATAAGGACAAGGATCGCTCGAGATTGAGACTAGCATTTGCGATGCCGAGTACCACGTTTCATTGGTATGGAACATAGAGATGTTCAAAGCATGCAAATGGATATTCATACGATGAATGATCGAACTACCCTATCCGAACTTTCCAAGTGGTTATCACTTATCGAGTGGATAAAGTCCGCGGATTTGGTTGTACACCATTAGTCCTTACTACATGAAACATCATTGAGACTCTATAGTACTGTACTTTGACTCATTTACCGACTCTATTGGGGTCATCAGGTGTCAGGATTGGGTGCAGTTACGACACATATAGGAGTCGATGCTTTGTTGTCAAGGATTCACCACATACTTGCTAGTGTGGATATCCTATGCAATCTAAGGAGATATTAGTGTGACGAATCTCTGGCCAGAGTACATGATGTGTTTTAAGAAATGGTTTCTTAGTAGCACATGCGATGTCACTATTTGATCTTCAAGATGCATTGCATAGTTATCGAATCTCGAACGACTCTCGATTTACCAATGGTTGTTGATTCGATCGGGATATATGGTTGAAGGTACCGTACTGTACGCTAACCAAAATCTATTGGTTCTTGCAGGAACTATCAGTGATACCTAGGGAATCATGGGGCGATGTTGCTAGGCGCTCTTACCATGATTCGATGGGCAAGTCGGAAATTATTGTTCCGAGTCACAAGGAGTTGTGAGCCCACGGCTAGCTGTATCCCTGAACCATTGAGGGTCACACAAGTAATGGATTTTTAATCCCCGTTGAGATAATTAAATTTAAAGTGTTAAATTTAATGAATAAAGAAGTGGGACTTCTTATTTAAGAGTAGAGAGAGTAAGATTTCCTAAAATGACATAGTGATGGACATTTTTGGAAACCACTGAATTCGGATTCAGAAAATTTATCTTGACTCTAAAAGATGCAGAAATGGTTTCTGTGCACATTGGTGAAATTGGTTTATCAATCTGAGTCACGATGAATTTTATAGTAATTTCTGAATATGCGGGCTTTGCTTGTCAGGCTTGAACTTATGACTAATGGGCCCTAAGCTGTTAGCAGCCCACATTATAAATAAGTTATTGCAGTACAGAAATTACATAACAGAGGTCACAAAATTTTCGAAAAACCCTAGCTGTTTTCATCATAGTGGCCGCCGCCCCCCCTCTCTCTGTTCTAAAATTCCAGCCTGTGAATTTTGAATTTGCAGTCTGGTTTAACGGATCAAATTCGTTAATTCTCTTCATAGAAACTTCTGATAGATTTTCTAGTGCAATCTATCAGAGGGATTAAACTTCTGTTCGTGGACCTGATTGAAGAATTGTTCGTCCATCAGTTCCTGGGATATACAACAAGAGCAGAGTAATCTGTTGGTGTCCATAATCTCGTTTCGAGATTTCAAGGTAAAAATTTAATTGTTTTTTAATTTTTACACGCACAATTTAATCGTAAAGTTTTGATACCCATGATATGGAATCGTTCCATATAAAATTTTAAACTTCCGCTGCACCGGGTATCAATTCTGATTGATATGATCACCGTTTTCCAACAGCCAGTGGGTCTCGCGGCCGGAGTAAATGACCAGCACCATCACTTTGTCGTTTGGTGCTGATCCCTCCGCCGTGGGAACTGCCTCCCCTGTTTACTCTTCTTCGAGCTCAGGGTCATGAGCTGAATTTTGGTTACTTTCATCGGTCTTCTTTTTTGGATTTTGAAATTGCTGAATTCTAGAGACAGATAGCGAATAGATGGAATTCGCTTGTTTTTGTTTCGTTTTTTTTATTTTTTGTGTTGGAGTGCATCGAAATTTGTTGGATAACAGATGCTTATGAGTTTGTTGCTGGATAACTGATGTACTAGTCCATAACATTTGTTATTTCACTGGTTCTCAATTGTAATAACCATTCAGTGGCTGCTTAAATCCTCTTCACTGTTCGCGTTGTTGTGAATGTTATGTTTTATTTTGTGGTAATTAATTAGAAGATAAAAATGATGCGAGGACAGTAGCATTTGAGCATATTTGTCATTCTCTTCTCTTATTTTCTCTTTTAATTTTGATATGCATAATGGGGATAGTCATTTTCTTTGCTTACCATGTTGTGAGTGTGGTAGTAAATGTGGGAAACTACCCTTCTTTTTAGGTTCTATTTTACAGTTTTAACTTTAATTTGGGCTAAAAAGTAGCTGTCCTGTTTTATAATTCCTTTGATTATTAATTTTTATCACTGCATTTCAAATTTTTGAAGAAACTGTGTTCTCTTGTTTGAGAATCTTCCTACTACCCCCTCGGGCTGTCACGAATACACAATGTTTGTTGACAATGTAAAAAATAGTATAAAGTACATTTTTGTATCGAAACATGCATTTTTATCTTCTTTAACAGTAGTTTGTTTTATTTACATATAGGATGTAGCCATTTCTTAGAGAGTACTTAAAATTGAATCATACATTATCCAAGTCTTGTTTCATACAGTCATCAAGTACCAAATTTATGAAATAATGGTCAAATATTGTTTTCCTAATTACTTATATGGAAATTCATAGATGGAGGACATGGAGGTAATGGTGGAAGGAGTACTACCTCTTGACCAGGTTCCAGGAGAAGAAAATGAGTCAAGAACTTTGAATTATGAGCAAATCGAGATGGAGATTGCTCAGATTCTCGACAAGATCAATAAATTTACTCAAATGGTAAAATTCCGTGTTACACAAGAGAGTATGCATGAGTTTTTAAAGAGTATTCTTTGCTTCATTTTTATTTTTATTTTTATTTTTATTTTTATGTTTATGTTTTTCAAGCTTTGAAGTATCAATTTCTTAGAGCTTTTCAGAAAAAGTTTCCCCTCGTGATTTTGTGAAGGTGTCAGATTTGCTAGATTTAGGAAAGTCAATGCTGAAGGAATTGAGTAGCGAATTTGAAGAACGGGTTGTTTTGTAAAGGATTTAAAGTAAATTTGGTTTTTTATGACCATAAATTTGATTTTTATTGGTATTCTGAATTAAGGCTTTGGCAGAATTCACAAGGAGCAAATGGAAAAGTGGCAAGAGGAGATTAAGGAACTGCGATTGCTGAATGTTGCAAATGAGGAGACTGACACACTTTATTTTAATCGATTTGACAGTCCTAAAAGTCCCTAAATTTATTTATTTGAATAATTTCATGTCGTTATGTTTTTATCAACTTCAATTATTATAATGTATGACATAGTATGTTCTTGATAAGTATGGTTTTGAATCATTCTCTTGTCTTCAAATTTTAAGTTAATTTTACCTTGTTCCTTATGTTTGGTTGGAATTAAGTTGTGGTCAATGACAGTGGAGGTGTCAAAAATGTAAGAATAAAGTGCACAAATTCTTGATTAGATTCTGGAGGTGTTATTTTGTTTTCTTATGCATATGATTCTTTGAATTGTATTTCAGGACGGGTACCTTCAAAGATGATGTTAAAATAGTCAATAAAGAGACCATCAGTGTCGACGGGAAGCCAATCAAGGCCGTCTCTAGCAGGAACCCTCTCCAACTTCCTTGGGCAGAATTCGAGATCGACGTTGTAATTGAGGTGGGATCGAACTCATGGTTGTCTAGATTTATGCTTCTTTATAGTAGTTTCAAGTATTCAAGATTGAATCTTTAAATTTCCTTGTTTGAAACTCAATTTTAACTGAAAAAAATGGTGCTGATATTCCGACCTACATGGTAGGGTAAAAGAGCAGGATTACTCTCAGCTTGAGTTGGGACAATAGTCCATAGGTGGTGATGATTCTTGAAATATCAGTGGATTTTTACCTACCTTATGAATTTACAAGTGCAGGGTCTCAATTATTATTTAATTGTACTGGGGACACGGGTTAGGAAAAATGAAACAGAAACAAAAATAGGAAAGGAAAAATGCATGTGATAAAGGAGCCATAATTCTTGGTTTTTCTTGGATTTGCTGATTCTAAAAGGATGTTATGGAAAGCTATCAATGAATAATATGTAAATGTAATTTCTCATTCCTTCTTTCTTCTGTGCTTATGTTCTTTTTCGTTGCTAATTTAGACATCTGAAAAATTTCAGGCAAAGAAACAGAAAAAGACAGCTGAAAGAAAGAAAGGTGCCCCGCTCAAGAAAGCTGCTAAAACCACAGAGAAAGTGAAGTCACCAGTGAGTGTATGCTTAACAATGATTTCATAGTTTGGAGCTCCATTATGTGGTTGCTTTGCAATTCATGATAATTATAAGATGCTCTGTGAATAAAAAAAAAATCAAAAGTAGCAATCTTATTATATATTCATGGGATTAGCGGTATTAATACTATTAAACACCATGATGCTTATATATTTTTACGTGGATTGCGAATTTACTGATGAGTATGACATGAATTCTTTTCTTACAGAGGCAAAGTTCAAGAATTAACTACGACTCTTTGAAAATTCTAAACGAAGAAATGGTACTAAGTATGTTTTTTTATTCGCAAGACAGTCATCAATCACTGAGTAATTCTGGTAATGGGTTTTAAGTGGATTAGACCATTATTCCATTTTCCTTTAATTACTTTGGCCTTTGCGTAGTGTGTATATTTGAGTGTTCATGCATCTAAGCTTGGTTCAGATCAAGCTCATACAAACCAGAATTTAGTCAAGTGGAAAGGCTTATCCTACCTCCACTGTACATGGTATAATTTTCATATGATCTCTATTGGCCATGTAGTTATTTCAGTTATTTTTTTAATGCATGTTCCTAGGGAACGTATATCCTCTGTTACTTGCTCAGCTTCAAATCAACAAATCGTGACCAAGATATTACAGATTCACTCTCATATGACATGAATTATGATACTCATCAGTTGAATATTCTTCAAGAACAGTTTTTCCAAAAGCAAATTATTTGAGTTTGCATGTTGTGGCTTTATCAAAGAGCACTGAAATTTCATTTACGTAGATTAATGGAAAAGTCACCCTTATTTCTTACCTGATCAACAAGGATACATGATCAAGAAATTTCATAGACCTAGCTACGCACATTCGATTTATTTTATAGATGATCAAAATATTTGTTTTTTTCCAGGTGGAATAAACCTGATGAGAAAAAAATCCAAAGAAAAGGAGGTAAATTGTTCGTTGATTAATCAAATACCCAAACCCCATTGTTGTTTTTTTTTACTCCGTTCCTTTTACCTTATTTTTAATGCTCCAAAATTAAATATTTGATTAATCAAATATCGTGATACAATGATATGTGGACAAATTCTTGGGTTTAGAAGACCACCATTTCTTCTCTGATACAAATGGGTTTTACTTTCTTTCCACTTGCAGATGTACAGAACTGTGTGAAATCAACTGATAGAGTAGTAGCTACTTCAGGTTAGCCTCTGGCTTTGTTTCTTTTCTAATTTTAAATCCAGAGACAATAATTTGTATGTATGGTTATTTATTTATGTGTAATGATTTTTCCTCTTAAACTTTTGTTAATTTCATTGAGAAGCTTGATTGAAATGATGACCAATGCTGTGAGCCACACAAAGTAAATGTCAAAATCTTTTTAGATGGAGCACTCCTAATATGCTCAAGGTTTATGAAAATTTATGTGTTTTTATATAATTTTAAAACACATTGTAGTCTGTGTACTGACAATAATTTCAAACAGTATTAAAAAAAAGAGTGTTTGGTATTCTTTTGTTGATTTGTCAATATAAGGTGGCATGAATTCGAAGCTTAGAATATTATTTGATATTTTATTTGGTTTAGAAGGTCCCGAATATATAGTTAATTCATAAATTTATTTCACTTCAAAAAAATATGAGTCGGGCCATGTAAATTAAGATATGACTTAATGATAATTCTAATGCTAAGAATGGGTAAACCTGTTTGCTTGAAAAAGAAGGTTGCTTGAAATGATGCGGGGCTGGAGCTTTTGGATGATGAGGAGCACATTTTCAGTATGCGGACTATGTATTTGTTTTCATTTTATTTTTCTTATTTTATGTTTGATTTATTGCGTCATTCATAACCATGACTTTGAAATTTTATTCTTGTTTGATGTTATTGTTCATCACATTCCCAGTCCTCCAAATGGATTTAGCATTCTGAGAGTTGGTCTGATCGCCGACTCCGGTTTGAGGCAGAAAGCATAGCGCACATGGCCGAGATGAACAAGAAGAATTCGATTATTTGTTATATTTGAAGGATTTTTTGTTGTATTTGAATGATTTATAATATTGAAATATTGTATATTAGATTTAATTTTCAAAAATTTTGAATATTGAGTGATTTATAATATTGAAAATTTGTTAATTAAATTTTATTTTTTTTTGTTTTTTATTTGAGAAAAGACAACGTTTTTTAAACGTTGTCGTAGGTGGTTTAAGTGTTTTCTTTGCAAAACGCAACGCTTTTAAAAAAAGCATTGTAAATGGCCATGTTGTAAGAAGTTCGTTCAAAGACAACGCATAAAAAGCGTTGTCGTTGCTAAAAAAGACAACGCGGAAAAAACGTTGTCTTTTTCAAATATCACAACGCTTTTTATGCGTTGTCTTTTCTCAAAACGACAACGTTTTTTTCGTGTTGTCTTTGACCATGATCTTTCACAACACTGGCTACAAAAACGCTTTTTTGTGACAATAATAACGCGGAAAAAGCGTTGTCGTTTTCCGTTTTTCTTGTAGTGATTATCTTATGACTCAGTTAGAGATACAGATTGAGATTTTCTGTTTTCAGAATAGTCTTGGAAATGATATTCTCGACAAATGAAAGTTCTGAATAGATATGGTACACAATCGATATTGGGACTGGACTAGAAGGATCATGTTAAATATATCTAGTTTTTTTTTGGACATGTACTAGTGGTTACTTGTAGTTATCATCTGACACCTCCAGAGATAAGAAAGGTGAAACTCGACATGATATTTCCTTGATTTCCAAACATTCTTGGATTAGATAACTTCTTGTAAACCATGTTGAGTTGAACACTAAGATCAGAGTATGTTGATAAGTGGTGTAAGATTCCAATAGTAATCAGGAACCGGAAAGGTTTTCCTAAACTTGATTGATCTTTCCAGGCTAAGTGTGAGCCACAGTGGATTGATACCAACAGATGATATTGTTAATTCTAATAAATATCGACTTATAGTTTGGTAATAAGAAAATATGGACCCTGAGATAATTTTATTAGTTCCGTAAGCCTGTCGTGCTTAGGGACTTAGCTAGAGGAAGGTACCTTATTCAATCACTCCACATAAGAATGTTGATACTCAAAATTCCTTAGCTATTGTAATTTATAAGAATGTTATGTCGAGATTTCAGAATTGTCTTCTGAGAAGTGCAGTTGAGATTCAACTATTGCTGAAATAGAGTTTCAAACTCTGGATTGCATTATTGTCTGACTTCGTATGAAATAAGAAGAACTGATCAGTATGGTCAGAGCTTTTTGGGTCGAACAATTTGACTTTACCAAACCATGGATATGGTCCAGTAAGGACATGTCTCTTAGTATATCTATTATGGTTGCATATAGTGAATCCAAGTGACAACTAGGGTAAGTATTTCTTATCAAGAATAGCCGACTTAATTTTAGACTTGAGATTGTACCCAGCTTGGTACCAGGGGTTGTCAACCCAGTCTTCTGCGACTAGTTTGATTAGTTATTGCAGGATTATTGCAGAACATAAGTTTTCAAGGCTTGATCGGACATGCATAATATTCAGATATTTTTTGCAGTCTCCTTGAGATTCAATCAAAAGTTTTTGGGTTGAACTAGTGCTTGTGTTCTAGTGGAATCTAGCAAGATTGGAACCATGATTAACTAATGTTGTTCATCGCTGGTAGTTGAGACCTATGGTGTTTTCAGATCTGGCAAGGTTGTTGTGGCCAAATTTCTCGTAGATCATTCACGTGATTGATTCAACATAGTTGTAGATAGTAGCATCGCTGATTACGAAAGAGCTTGAAATACTTCGCAAGAATATTATCTTTTTGTTACTGGTATAGAAAAGATTTGTTAAGTCAGGAATTTTACAAACTCAGTATAACCTATGAGTAAAGGTTATTAGTATTCCTTGTTGAATTCGAAGGCAAAGTATAACACCAAGGGCTAGATGACATCAGTTGGTTTTTATAGTACCAGACTTTGTACTGTTAGATTTATGATTCCAGTAGTTGAAATGACATTTTTTTCCATTTAAGGGCCGGAATTTGAACTCATTATCAAGTGAATCTGTAAGATGTTACGACATTGGTACATTTGCTAAGGCTTGGTAATTCCGAGGTAGGGAGTAGCAGCCACGTAAGTTAGATTCCACAAGAAGTGTTTATCATTGCAAGGAGAGACTTCTGTATTACTTTTTAGTGTTGTAGATAGCACTACTCAAATGTTTCAATTGATAGAAATCAATTGCAGGAACAAGAAGCAATTCTTATTGAGTGCTATGGGAACTCTATTGTTCATATTTGTCAAAAAACAGATGTTAGATTTCCTAATTCAGTAATTTTCCAGGCTGACCGCTGATTAAGGATACAGTTAGTTTTGATGTGATATTCAGTACTAGAATCAGTGGCAGTTACGTCTGTGTAGCATCAGCAAGTACAATGTAAATTGGATATCAATATGATAGACTAGTGGTTCCTATCATAGCCACAACTGATGTAAGATATAAATGACTCAGAGAATGGTCTTGAGATCTCCAGACCTGGTTGGATTGGTAATCAGTTGCCAGTAAAGCAAGACTTGTTTGTCTTATCTCCAAAAAGATTCAAATGCAACAGGAATTGCAGTCAGTCAATCCTTCTAGATGACACTATTTTGTCAGTGTAAGCATATTTTCCAGATTGGATTAAAGTATGGTCCGTGCTTGAATTGTGATTTACTATAGTGGGTAAGTACACAGTGCTTGGGGCACTTGGTAGACTGTATTTTAGCCGTGAGATAGACAATTTTTATCTTAAGCTCTATGTTAAGAGCCAGTACAATGATTTTTGTCTATGATTGACCAAGATTTTAGAATTGCAGTAGTATATATGTGCAATGATTTTCGTAGATGACCTCAGTGATTGGTTGCAATACGGTTGATATAATGATTCAGTTGACTGGTTTTGGTCTAGGTATTGGAGATGTTAATTTTCTCAGTGTTAGATTGATGACATGTAACAGTGATTTTTGCGCAGTAATTCGATAGTAACTTCAGTTAAGACCTAGCCCTGATTTGGAGGATGAAATCCTTTTAAGGTGGGGAGAATGTAGTAACATGTATCCCATTTTACGAGCATTAATGATTAAACATGATTAAAAGATTTTAATACGATTAATCGCCCCAAGAAATCGACTCCATGATGTCAGAAAGTGGTCCAAGATTCAAAGTTGACTTGGGTAGTTCGGAAGGTCTGAACATGAACCATAGGAGATCGAAAGGTCCGAAGTAATCGGACCAAGCGAAGGAGTTCAGAAGCAAGATCAAAAATTTTGAACCAGAGATCGGAACATCCGAAGTTTATGCCATGCGCAATAGTCACGTGTCACCAACATTTTGACATTTAATCGCATGCATGAGATCGGAATGTCCGAATGGTGAGATCGGAGCTTCCGAAGAGGTTAGTTCGGCACGTGAAAGACATCCGAGTTCGGAGCTTCCGAACCAAGGATCAGAGCTTCTGAACCCTTGCCTATAAATAGACGATGAGATCTTCACAATTTAGTGTGTGTTTGATGTGTTTGAGTGTATTTTAGTGTATATTCTTAAGGTTTTAGCCTTATTCTCAAGGATCGGGCAATAGCGAGGTGCTACGGGGCTAGTAGCCGAGTTGTGCTTGGGACAGGGACATCGGCATAAATGGGTTGACGACAAACGCATGTACAATCCAAGATCCCTATTAGTATTAAGGAGTATTTATTAGCTTAGTTAAGGATTTTAGATCAATATTAGTGATATGATAATCATTGACTTTTAGGCTTGGACCTTAGACTTGTGCTAATAGGATTGCCTCAGCGAGGTACGTAAGTACTGATTCAGATTGACAGCGACTATGCATGCTTATATGTTGCATTTTATGTGCCATGATACATGTTTTACTGCTTTTGATATATTATTCTACATGTGTATATTCACATTGTGAGACCTGTGTTCTAAAAATCTAATATCGAGTTAAACAATAATTAAGAATACAAGATCCAAGATTAAAAGAAATAATAATTTTTTTTTAAATGAATAGTGCATCGCTCGATCGGTAAGATCTAATCAATCGAGCGAGCAAAAAATGGTAACTCACTGCCCGAAGAATACCATCACCGCTCGATCAATAAGATTCAACCGATCGAGCAGGCAAGCGAATTCCAGAAATAGAAACTCAGCAAAAAGACCTCCGCTCGATCGGTTAAATCTCACCGATCGAGCGGTGATAGTTCTGAAGCAAAAAACAGCAAAAAACATGCTAGAAACTCAAGTCCAATACATTCAAAATACAATCATGCATTACAATCACAAATTCTCCGATTAATACATGAAGTTCTGGAGTTGATCAACTACACACAAGGCTAGAACATGCAACCATAAAGCTCGCATAATCGATACAACATAAACAACGAAGTTCGAGATCTAAACATGTTCTAATATAAACTAGATAGACATGCTGACACGACTTCTAAACCGAGTTCAACTACTAGCTCTCCCTCTTGTTGCTAACAAGGTCTTTGCTGACTTGATCCTGCCCCTCCTGTTGCCAAGTACACATAAAAACAAAGCAACAGCCGGATAACTCCGGTGAGAATGATATTCCCAGTAAAAGAACCATAAAAGTAACAATTAATATAACAACAACATGCTTTCAAGACAAAATAATCAAATCAAAATGAATGTTATGCATGTCTTTAAATCGGGATATCAATGCTGATAAACGAGGGATTACTGCTCTGCTTTTGGGATCCCGAGGATGAGATCACGTAACGACTCACCGACTCTCCCAATCTAGGTGGTGCCACGTATCCCACTCCCCTAGACTTTGGTGCAACTATAAGGAGTATGGTGACTCTAGGTGAACCTCTACACCCAGGCCACTCACAGTATAGCCCCCAAAACGTCTAAACAAAAAGGGTTATTCTGCCCGCTGAAATTAAAGTTGGCTCAAGATGAATGCATAACAAAACATAAACATAAGCCACATAATAAGAGTTCATTCAATCAACAAAATACAAGTTACACATGCTAGAACAAGTATTGATGCAATATGTGATTTGAAGGGAAACTCGAGAACCAGCTGTCCCGAGTATGCTATCCTGCTAACGATGACTGCTTTTACCTTTCAATGCAGTAGCTCCAACTCTGGAAACGCTACAATAAAAGGTTTAATCAAAAACTAAACAATCCAACAACAACAACAACGGCTCAAGGTAATCTCTTTACCGATCTTCGTCCAACTCTTGACGATCAACAGCTGTTAACTCCGGGCTTGACAACTCCAAACGAAACTGTTCAGATACAAAAAGATGATCAACAACGACGATCAATTCACAAGCCAAAGATCAACAACTCAAAACGGTTCAAATCTCCAAAAACTCAAACCGGCGGCATAACGGCTATAACTGAACAAACCAAAAACGCAGACAACAGTTCAATAACGATATCAACTCATACCAATGCTAAGACAACAATAATAAGTCAAACCCAACACATCTCAAAACTTCATTTTCAAAAATAGCTTCCAAAAATCATAACAATTCCGAACGTCGCTCTATTTCAAAACTGACAGATAATAAATGATCAGAACTCTGTCAAGAACAACTTACTCGAATCTCGAACGATTCTAACAACATCCAAAAAATAGAATGTATCGGATCGTAGAAAAACTTACGATATAATGGAGCTCTCGCTACAGTGATCGCTAAACTGCCTTCAAAATTTAATTTCAACGGCCGGATCGAGCTCGGACTGAAATCTAGGAGCTTAAAAGCTCAAAGCATCGGCTACAATGGAGGAGGAATGAATGGGGAAGGAGATGAAGTTCTAGACCAAGTCAACACATGTGTAGATAATATATAAAATCCAATAATTGCGTTTTAGATTTCCAAAATTTGCAAAATGGACCCTGATCAAAATTAAGTCGGCTCTTGAACTCTGAAATCTTCGATTAACTCAAATAAACTTATTTAAGATATAAACGGGGCGTTACAATTCTCCCCCACTAAGAAGAGATTTCGTCCTCGAAATCAATAGGAATCACAACTCATAAGATAGAATAAAGAACTAAAGACAGTAAGAAGAACTCACGTCATTCGAATAACTCAGGAAAACGCTGTCTCATGTCGGATTCTGTCTCCCAAGTTGCTTCCTCGACACCGTGATGGCTCCACTGCACTTTCACCAACGGAATCAACTTGGTTCGGAGTTGCTTCTCTTTGAGATCAAGGATCTGAATCGGTCGCTCAAAATAGCTCAGAGTCTCGTCTAACTCGGCTTCGTCAGGCTAAAGAATATGAGAAGGATCTGGATTATAATTCCGCAGCATAGAGACGTGAAAAACGTCGTGAATACCAGATAAAGACAGAGGAAGTGCGAGTCTGTAACCAAGATCGCCTATCTTCTCGAGAATCTCGTACGGTCCGATGAATCTCGGAGATAACTTCCCTCTCTTCCCAAATCTCACAGTACCTCTGAAAGGAGAAATCTTAAGGAATACACGGTCTCTCTGCTCAAAACTCAGAGGTCTACGTCTGACATTCGCATATTTCGCTTGTTTATCCTGAGCTGACTTCATTCTCAACTGAATGATCTTAACTTACTCTGCCATATCTCTAAGCATATCCGGTCCCAAATCAGGTGACTCGGACAAATCATCCCAAAACAACGTAGATCGGCACTTTTTACCGTACAAAGCCTCAAAAGGCGCCATACCAATACCCTCTTGGAAGTTGTTGTTGTAAGAAAACTCGACAAGTGGCAAAGAATCTTGATAACCAGTGCCAAAGTCTAGCACTACCGCTCGCAGCACATCCTCTAATGTCTGGATAGTCCGCTCTGACTGTTCGTCGGTTTGAGGTTGATAAGCTGTACTCAGATGCAATCGAGTACCATGTGCCTCCTGTAGACTATGCCAAAAGTTCGAAGTGAATCTAGGGTCTCGGTTTGAAACGATCAACTTCGGCACTCCGTGCAGTCTCACAACATTGCTAACATATAACTCAGCCATCTGATCATGACGATACGTCATCCTGTACGGGATAAAATAAGCAGACTTCATCAATCGGTCGATCACTACCCAAATAGCATCGCATCCTCTAACAGATCGCGGTAGTTTTGTGACGAAATCCATAGAAATGTGATCCCATTTCCATTCAGGAACAGATAGAATGTGCAATAGACCACCCGGTTGCTTCCTCTCTACATTTACTTGCTGACAGTTCAAACATCGAGATACAAACCTCGCAACGTCGCTCTTTATTTTCTTTCACCAGAACTGGTTCTTCAGATCGATATACATCTTACGACCTCCAGGATGAACACTGAACCGACTGCAATGAGCCTGTCGAAGAATACGCTGTCTCAACTCCGAAATATCAGGCACAACAATATGGTTATTCACAAACAAAACGTCATCTCTAACCTGGAATTCGGACTGATGCCCAGATCTGACTTTCTCTACTGAAATCTGAATGCTCGGATCAGACTTCTGTGCTTCTTTGATCGCAATAAACAACTCCGGCTCGGCTTGAATTGTAAACACTCTGATAGTCTCCCTATCTGTTTCAAACTCTAAACCAGAAGTTCAATAATCATCGATCAATTGAGAAACACCAATAGTAGAAAGAGATAAAAAAAACAAAGCTTTCGGCTCAAGGCATCTGCAACTGCATTCGACTTTCCCGGATAATACTTGATTTCACAGTCGAAATCCTTCAACAGATCTAACCATCTTCTCTGTCTCATATTCAGCTCTGCCTGTGAAAACAAATACTTAAGGCTCTTATGGTCAGAAAAGATCTCAAAAGACTCACCATAAAGATAGTGACGCCAGATCTTCAGAGCAAAAACGATCATAGCTAGTTCAAGATCATGAACCGGATAACGAGTCTCGTGCGGCTTCAGCTGCCTCGATGCATACGCTATCACACGCTTATGCTGCATAATAACACAACCCAAGCCTCGGTTAGAAGCATCACAATAGACTGTGAAACCTCCAGTACCTTTCGGAATAGAAAGAATCGGAGCACTGGTCAGTCTCCTCTTCAGATCAACAAAGCTAGCCTCTGAAAGAGTGGGTGCCCGGTGAGCAAACTTGTGGCTAAGGGCTTTGATGACTCTTTGTATAAACAATCTTTTGTTTAATATTATTTACACTTTTATTAATGGAAATGACTTTATCTTTCTTCATATTGTTATATTGTGATATACTATTGTTGTTTTGATAAAGACCTTGAATATACTATAGTGTATGTAAGATGTGGTAGAACATGGAGATGTCTATCATGAAACACATCTTATAGTCACTGTATATTCTAAATTGTTCCTAGTCGATTGAGCCGTCCGATAATAAGGATAAGGATCGCTCGAGTTTGAGACTAGCATTTGCGATGCGGAGTACCACGTTTCATTGGTAAGGAACATAGAGATGTTCGAAGCATGCAAATGGATATTCATATGATGAATGATCGAACTACCCTATCCGGACTTTCCAAGTGGTTATCACTTATCGAGTGGATATAGTCCGTGGTTTTGGTTGTACACCATTAGTCCTTACTACTTGAAACATCATTGAGACTCTATATGCTAGTACTGTGCTTTGACTCGTTTACCGACTCTATTGGAGTCATCAGGTGTCGGGATTGGGTACAGTTACAACATATATAGGAGTCGATGCTTTGTTGTCAAGGATTCACCACATACTTGCGAGTGTGGATATCCTATGCGATCTGAGGAGATATTAGTGTGACGAATCTCTGGCCAGAGTACATGATGTGGTTTAAGAAATGGTTTCTTAGTAGCACATGCGAAGTCACTATTTGATCTTCAAGATGTATTGCATAGTTATCGAATCTCGAACGACTCTCGATATACCAATGGTTGTTGATTCGATCGGGATATATGGATGAAGGGACCGTACTGTACGCTAACCAAAATCTATTGGTTCTTGCAGGCACTATCAGTGATACCTAGGGAATCATGGGGCGATGTTGCTAGGCGCTCATACCATGATTCGATGGGCAAGTCGGAAATTGTTGTTCCGAGTCACAAGGAGTTGTGAGCCCATGGCTAGCTGTATCCCTGAACCATTGAGGGTCACACAGAGTAATGGATTTTTAATCCCCGTTGAGATAGTTAAATTTAAAGAGTTAAATTTAATGAACAAAGAAGTTGGACTTCTTAATTATGAGTAGAGGAGTAAGATTTCCTAAAATGACATAGGGATGGGCATTTTTGGAAATCACTGAATACGGATTCAGAAAAATTTATCTTGACTTTAAAAGGTGCAGAAATGGTTTCTGTGCACATTGGTGAAATCGGTTTATCAATCGGAGTCATGATGAATTTTATATTAATTTCTGAACATGCGGGCTTTGCTTGTCGGGCTTGAACTTATGACTAATGGGCCCTAAGCTGTTAGTGGCCTACATTATAAATAAGTTATTGCAGTACAGAAATTACACAAAAACAGGTCACAATTTTCGAAAAAACCCTATTTTTCTCTCAGTAGTGGCCGCCCCTCTTCTCCCCTCTGCTCGGAAAATCCAGTCTGTGAATTTTGATTTACATTCTGGTTTAACGGATCAAATTCGTTAATCTCTTCGTAGAAACTTCTGATAGATTTTCTAGTGCAATCTATCAGAGGGATTAAATATCCGTTCGTGGACCTGATTGAAGAACAGTTCGTCCATCAGTTCCAGGGATATACAACAAGAGCAGAGCAATCTGTTGGTGTCCATAATCTCGCTTCGAGATTGGAGTTAAAAATTTATAATTGTTATTTAAATTTTTATACACACAATTTAATCGTAAGGTTGATACCCATTATGGAATCGTTCCATATAAAAATTTTAAACTTCCGCTGCACCGGGTATCAATCCTGATTGATCTGATCGCCGCGTTCTCCAACAGTGGTATAAGAGCCAGGTTGCTCAGATCATGCGATTAAATTAATCGATTGTACAAAAATTTTTAAGCCTCGGTTTTTGAAACAAAATGAATATTTTAAAAATAAAAAAAAAATTTCGGGCAAAAACCCGGGCAGCGATTGGATTGCTGCCCGGGGGGGCAGCGATGGTCGCTGCCCCAGGTAGCGCACGGCGCTGCACAGGGCGGCGCACGGCGCTGCCCAGCGCAGCGCTGGGCGCTGCGCAGGGAAGCGCTCGGCGCTGCCCTGGGAAGCGCCAGGGCAGCGATCGTTGCTGCCCTAGGGGCAGCCGGGCTGCCCGGCCAGACCCGATTAGGGCGCGGGCATCCCGGGAATGTCCCGGGCGGCCCGCGGGAAAAAATTAATTTTTTAATTTTTAAATTAAATTTTAATATGTTAAAATTCTATTTTTGGTCCAATCGAAAATTGTTTTTGATTGGTCCACGAGGCGTCGGATCGAATTGTTCGAGTCCGAAAATTTTAAAATTGAATTTTTGGATAAATTTGAATTTTTGGAAAATTTAAATATTTTATCCGTTAAATTGAATTTTGAAATTAATTATTTTTGGTACAATTGATGATAAGATATGATCTTATGGATATATTGAGTAAAATATGATTTTATGTATAAAATTGGATTTTATAGATAAAATATGATTTTATTTGATAAAAAGATAAAATATGATTTTGTATGTAAAATAAGATTTTATATATGAAATATGATTTTATCCTTTTAAATTTAAATTGCCATTGCATGTTATCCAATAAATTAATTTTGAATTAAATGTTATTGGATAAGGATGATCGATTGCCATGACCAATTTTGTAGGTGTATGTTAGGAATTTACATTTGTTTTTATTGTTGTTGGATTTATTAATGGGCCTGATTTATGGCCCAATATGAATGTCATATGTAATAAAAGTGGGCTTGGTTTATGGCCCGTTCCCACCCCTTAAAAATGTATCCCCTACTTGTCATTGTTATTTATTGTAAATACATTAGATTTAGTGGGAGATCAAGATTTGAAGATGGAGGTGGGCCCAGCAGACAATAAAGACAGAAGAAATGTAAATTGGAAGCTCAATGTAATAGGATTGCATTGCATACTGCATATTACCTAGGATTGGACTAAGACTCGTGATTGGCAACCACGGGTCGATTAGAAATGGAATCGATCATCCTATATAATATGTGATATTATAGTTGTATGCATGTTTTAGACAAAATTGTGTGAATCCGACAAGCATACAAAAATTTTAAAAATGATGAGACAAATTTTCATAATTAAAATCCCTCATTTTAAATATGATTTAAAATTGATATCAAGATAAATAAAGGAAATTTAAATTTGTTTAAATGTTCCTACCTTCCATCAACGATCAATGTATGAGATACTACCCGCGGATACGGTCCGGCTCATATTATTGGGGGGGCCCGTTCGTCGGAAAGCTGTACATTGGATCGACACATGTTGTAAGTTGGGTGGAACTCCCATGGGATCGGCTCATATTATTGGGGGATCCACATGGCGACCGTCCATCACAACTTAATATTGATGGGTCATCTTGACATGTCACAATAAACGGCGTCATATTATTGGGCACTTATTGGACATGAGGTAAAAACGTGGAGGTTGCTTTGGAAGCAATTGGGCTCTACCTTTTGAAAATTATGGTTGGCTGATATTATTCGGGACCATAGTTTGTCAATTGGACTCCATGTTCTCACTAAGAAAAACAGTTTCCCGTTTTCACTAGAGGGTAGTGAAATCGTTAAAATAGTGGGAGTGAGATTCATAAAATAAATTTTGCCTATTTTATGTCTTAGTAAATTACTTAAACAATCACTGATATTTGTCTGTTTCTTTTCAGTATTTCATAAAGATGAATTCGCGTAATCCACTTTTCTCGATCCTCGAACAAAATAAGTTGACTGGCGCAAACTATACAGAATGGTTCCGTAAGTTGAAGATTGTCTTGACTTCGGAGAAGATGCTCTACGTGTTTGAAAAATCTCCTCCAAAGGAAGCACCAGCTGACATAAGTCCGGAAGAGTTAGCCAAACTTGATACATGGTGGGACCATGATATCAAGGCCAAATGCTATATGCAAGCCTCGATGTCTGATGAACTCCAGAGGCGATTTGAGGACACCGCGAATGCTGCTGACATTCACGTACAACTCAAGGAACTTTTTGGGGCTCAATCGAGGGCTGAAAGGTTTGCTACTGTAAATGAGCTAATGACGTGTCGCATGCGTGAAGGGACTTCGGTCCGTGATCATGGGGTACGAGTGATTTGGCTCATACAGAAGTTGGTAACCCTTGATTTGGTGTTGGAGCATGAACTCAACGTGGACTTACTACTTCTGTCTCTTCCTTCTTCGTTTGACGGATTTGTGGTGAATTTCAATATGAACAAGATAGAGGCCTCCCTTGAAGAGATGGTCAATATGCTTGTGACATATGAATCCACATTAAAGAAGGATAAACCGGCTTTCTTGGTGGGCTCCTCTTCTTCTGCTAAGAAGGGGCCAAGTACAAAGGGCAAGAAACGTTCTGCCCCACCCAAGAAAATCGAACCCGAGAAGAAGTACAAGACAAAGGCTTCAAACATGGAAAAATCCAAGGATGTTTGCCATTACTTCAAGAAGCCCGGTCATTGGAAGCGTAACTGCAAGGAATATCTAGAGCAGTTGCGAACTGCGAAGGGTATGTTCCATATTGAAATAAATGTTTCACTTAATACTACTTCTTGGGTATTGGATACCGGATGTGGATCTCACATTTGCAATGATTTGCAGGTGATGACAAGAAGTCGCAGGCTTAGAATGGGTGAGACCCAGATGAGGCTCGGAAATGGTTCCAGAGTTGAAGCTAAAGCTGTGGGAGATGTTTATTTATTTTTGCAGAACGGTTTTAAGTTACTTTTAAGAGATGTTTTATTTGTTCCGGATTTGATTAAAAACATTATTTTTGTTTCTATGCTTGATAGAGATGGTTATTCTTGCAATTTTGTGAATGGGATTTGCAATATTTACAAGAATGAATGTTTGATTGGAAATGGACAACTTGAAAACGATCTATACAACTTAAAACTAAAAGACGTTCCAATAAATTATGTTGATAAACCGGCAACAACAAACAAAAGGAAAATCGATAGCCAAAACCCGGCAAACCTTTGGCACGCTAGGCTAGGTCATATTTCCTCAAGGAGGATGAACAAGCTAGTGGGAGAGGACATGTTTGATATGTCTGATATTAACTCTCTACCTACTTGTGAATCCTGCCTAAAAGGAAAAATGACTAAATCTCCTTTTAAGGGGAAACCTGAGCGTAGTCAAAATCTGTTGGATTTGATCCATACAGATGTTTGTGGTCCATTTAGAGTTGGTACTCAATATGGCCACACCTACTTCATTACCTTTACTGATGATTATTCGAGGTATGGGTATTTATATTTAATGAAATATAAGTCTGAAGCATTTGAAAAGTTCAAAGAATTCAAGGCTGAAGTAGAAAACAAGCTAGGTAAAAGTATTAAAACACTTCGATCGGATCGAGGTGGAGAATACTTAAGTACCGAGTTTTTGGACTATCTAAAAGAGAATGGGATTCTCTCTCAGTGGACTCCTCCTATGACACCACAACTTAATGGTGTATCGGAGCGTCGTAATCGAACTTTGTTGGACATGGTTTGGTCCATGATGAGCTTCACTGAGCTTCCACCTTCGTTTTGGGGCTATGCGCTTGAAACGGCGGTATTGTTGTTGAACAACGTCCACACTAAAGCAGTGGACAAAACATCATACGAGTTATGGAATGGCAAAGCTCCTAAGTATTCGTACTTGAGGATTTGGGGATGTCCTGCTTACGTGAAGCGGACAGTGGGAGATAAGTTGGATAGTCGATCCAGCTTATGTTATTTTGTAGGGTATCCGAAGAATTCAATCGGATATTATTTCTATTATCCTGCTGAAACAAAGGTGTTTGTTTCAAGGAATGCCACCTTCTTGGAGAAGGAGTTCTTATTGGATAAGAAAGGCGAGATGATGGAACTCGAAGAAATTCGAGAAGAACCCGAAATACAAAATAACGATCCTACACCTCAGGAACCATTGATAGACACGCCTGTACCTAGAAAATCCGAGAGGACTTCTAGACCTCCTATTCGATATGGTCTTCTTCTTGAAGGGGATCAAGATGAACCCGATGTTGGATGTGATCCAAGAAACTTCAAGGAAGCAATTTCTGATGCGGATTCAAATTTATGGCTTGAAGCTATGCAGTCGGAAATAGATTCGATGCATACAAACCAAGTTTGGTCTTTAGTAGATCCTCCCGATGGAATTGTTCCAATAGGGTGTAAATGGATCTACAAGAGAAAGCTTGGGCCTGATGGTAAGGTATTGACCTACAAGGCGCGATTGGTGGCAAAAGGTTATACTCAAAGACAAGGAGTTGACTATAATGAAACCTTTTCACCAGTTGCAATGTTCAAGTCCATAAGAATCCTTATTGCCATAGCTGCATGGTATGACTATGAGATATGGCAAATGGATGTGAAGACTGCTTTTCTTAATGGAGACATTAAGGAAGAAATCTATATGAAGCAGCCTGAGGGGTACACATCCATGGGAAGCGAGCATAAGGTATGCAAGCTTCAGAGATCAATTTATGGTCTAAAACAAGCATCAAGAAGTTGGAACCAGAAATTTGATGAAACAATAAAAGATTTTGGTTTCATCAAGAATCCGGAGGAACCATGCGTGTACAAGAAAGTAGTTAAGGATGCTGTGACATTCTTAGTACTTTATGTTGATGACATCCTACTCATTGGGAATAACGTAGGGATGTTGCAGTCAACAAAGATATGGTTATCAGGTAGATTCTCGATGAAGGATTTGGGTGAGGCATCCTATATTCTAGGGATACAGATCTATAGAGATAGATCTAAGAGAATGATAGGACTCACTTAGTCAACCTACATCGACACCATATTGAAACGGTTTTCAATAGATAGGTCCAAGAGAGGACATCTACCCATGTGTCATGGAGTTTCTCTATCCAAGTCTATGTGTCCCAAGACGGATGAAGAGATAGAGAAAATGACACATGTACCATATGCGTCAGCCATAGGTAGTATCATGTATGGGATGATATCTACCAGACCGGATGTAGCATTTGCTCTGAGTGTCACGAGCAGATATCAAGCTAATCCCGGTCAAATGCATTGGAAAGCCGTGAAGGACATTCTTAAGTACTTACGAAGGACTAAGAATATGTTCATGGTATATGGAGGAAGAGAACTAAAATTGGAAGGCTATACCGACTCTAGCTTCCAAAGTGACGTGGATGACTCGAAGTCAACCTCTGGATTTGTGTTCATGCTCAATGGCGGTGCTGTCTCTTGGAAGAGTTCCAAGAAGGACACCACAGCGGATTCCACCACTGAAGCAGAATACATTGCAGCATCAGCTGCTGCTAAAGAGGCCGTTTGGATGAGGAATTTCGTCCAAGAGTTGGGCGTCATTCCTGAAGTTGTTGGTCCAGTCCCGGTGTACTGTGACAACACGGGTGCCGTTGCTCAGGCAAAGGAACCAAGGTCTCATCAAAGATCCAAACACGTACTGAGGAAATACCACATCATCCGGGAGATTGTGGAAAGAGGAGACATTACTGTCGAAAGAGTGGCCTCTGCAGACAATATCGCTGATCCACTTACTAAGCCCTTGCCAGGACCATTATTTGACATACATCGCGAAGCAATGGGTCTACGTAGACTAGTTGGCTTTAGGGCAAGTGGGAGATTGAAAGAGTGGGTGCCCGGTGAGCAAACTTGTGGCTAAGGGCTTTGATGACTCTTTGTATAAACAACCTTTTGTTTAATATTATTTACAATTTTATTAATGTCAATGACTTTATCTTTCTTCATATTGTTATATTGTGATATACTATTGTTGTTTTGATAAAGACCTTGAATATACTATAGTGTATGTAAGATGTGGTAGAACATGGAGATGTCTATCATGAAACACATCTTATAGTCACTGTATATTCTAAACTGTTCCTAGTCAATTGAGCCGTCCGATAATAAGGATAAGGATCGCTCGAGTTTGAGACTAGCATTTGCGATGCGGAGTACCACGTTTCATTGGTAAGGAACATAGAGATGTTCGAAGCATGCAAATGGATATTCATATGATGAATGATCGAACTACCCTATCCGAACTTTCCAAGTGGTTATCACTTATCGAGTGGATATAGTCCGCGGTTTTGGTTGTACACCATTAGTCCTTACTACTTGAAACATCATTGAGACTCTATATGCTAGTACTGTGCTTTGACTTGTTTACCGACTCTATTGGGGTCATCAGGTGTCGGGATTGGGTACAGTTACAACACATATAGGAGTCGATGCTTTGTTGTCAAGGATTCACCACATACTTGCGAGTGTGGATATCCTATGCGATCTGAGGAGATATTAGTGTGACGAATCTCTGGCCAGAGTACATGATGTGGTTTAAGAAATGGTTTCTTAGTAGCACATGCGAAGTCACTATTTGATCTTCAAGATGTATTGCATAGTTATCAAATCTCGAACGACTCTCGATATACCAATGGTTGTTGATTCGATCGGTATATATGGATGAAGGGACCGTACTGTACGCTAACCAAAATCTATTGGTTCTTGCAGGCACTATCAGTGATACCTAGGGAATCATGGGGCGATGTTGCTAGGCGCTCATACCATGATTCGATGGGCAAGTCGGAAATTGTTGTTCCGAGTCACAAGGAGTTGTGAGCCCACGGCTAGCTGTATCCCTGAACCATTGAGGGTCACACAGAGTAATGGATTTTTAATCCCCGTTGAGATAGTTAAATTTAAAGAGTTAAATTTAATGAACAAAGAAGTTGGACTTCTTAATTATGAGTAGAGGAGTAAGATTTTTTAAAATGACATAGGGATGGGCATTTTTGGAAATCACTGAATACGGATTCAGAAAAATTTATCTTGACTTTAAAAGGTGCAGAAATGGTTTCTGTGCACATTGGTGAAATCGGTTTATCAATCGGAGTCACGATGAATTTTATATTAATTTCTGAACATGCGGGCTTTGCTTGTCGGGCTTGAACTTATGACTAATGGGCCCTAAGCTGTTAGAGGCCTACATTATAAATAAGTTATTGCAGTACAGAAATTACACAAAAACAGGTCACAATTTTCGAAAAAACCCTATTTTTCTCTCAGTAGTGGCCGCCCCCCTTCTCCCCTCTGCTCGGAAAATCCAGTCTGTGAATTTTGATTTACATTCTGGTTTAACGGATCAAATTCGTTAATCTCTTCGTAGAAACTTCTGATAGATTTTCTAGTGCAATCTATCAGAGGGATTAAATATCCGTTCGTGGACCTGATTGAAGAACAGTTCGTCCATCAGTTTCAGGGAAATACAACAAGAGCAGAGCAATCTGTTGGTGTCCATAATCTCGCTTCGAGATTGGAGGTAAAAATTTATAATTGTTATTTAAATTTTTACACACACAATTTAATCGTAAGGTTGATACCCATTATGGAATCGTTCCATATAAAAATTTTAAACTTCCGCTGCACCGGGTATCAATCCTGATTGATCTGATCTCCGCGTTCTCCAACAGCCTCACAATCTGCAGTCCAGACAAAAGGCGCATTCTTCCGAGTCAGCTGGGTAATAGGCTTGGCAATAGACGAGAAACTCTCGATGAATCGGCGATAGTAACCAGATAAACCCATAAAGCTTCAGATCTCAGGTACTGATGTCGGTCTAGGCCAATTCATAACCGCTTCAATCTTGCTGGGATCGACAAAAATCCCATCTCTAGAAATAATGTGACCGAGAAAGACAACTCGATCTAACCAGAATTCACACTTAGATAGCTTGACAAACAATTGTTCAACTCGCAAAATCTGCAAGACGATCCTCAAGTGCTCTGCATGGTCAGTACAGTTCTTCGAGTAGATAAGAATATCATCTATGAAGATAATGTCAAACTCATCTAAATAGCGCTGAAAGATACGATTCATCAAACCCATAAAAACTGCTGGAACGTTAGTCAAACCGAACGGCATGACTATAAACTCAAAATGGCCATACCTCGTTCTGAATGCGGTCTTAGGAACATCTTCCTCTCTTACTCTCAGCTGATGATAACCTGGCCTCAGATCAATCTTTGAATAGATAGAAGAACCCTGCAGCTGATCAAAAAGGTCATCTATTCAGGGTAAAGGATACCTGTTCTTGACTGTAGCCTGATTTAATTGACGGTAGTCAATACAAAGTCGCATAGAAGCATCCTTCTTCCGAACAAATAGAACAGAAGCACCCCAAGGCGATACACTAGGTCTAATGTATCCCTTGGCAATCAAATCCTCAAGCTGCTCCTTCAACTCTTTCAGTTCAATAGGTGTCATACAATAAGGAGCTTTGGAAATAGGTTGAGTACCTGGCACTAGGTCAATGCTAAATTCGATTTCTAGAATAGACGGTAATCCAGGAACATCTTCCGGAAACACATCCTCAAAATCTCTGACCACTGGTATATCAACCAATGCTGGGCTCGATTTCAGTACATCAACCGCATACACCAAAAATTCCTATGCACCTCTCTGTAACAAATGAGTCATATATAACACTAAAATCAAAGGAATTCCAGATCGAGAACCCTTACCGAAGAATTTTCACTCGTCTGACATTTCAGGTCTGAATCTGACCACCTTCAGAAAACAATCGATTGTTGCCCTGTACTTGGTTAAAGCATCAATACCGACAATACAGTCAAAATCTGACAGCCCAAGTACAATACAGTCAAACTCTAACAAATTTCCCTCAAAACAGAGTTCACAATTCCTGACTAATCGGACAAAAACAATTCCTTCACCCAAAGGTGAAGTAACAACTACTACAGTAGGCAACAACTCAATAGGCAAAGCATGCAATAACACAAATTTCTGGGAGATAAAGGAATGGAAAGCATCTGTATCTATCAAACATGAGCAGAATAACCGAAAATCGAACATTTACCTGCTATAACATCGTCCGGTGCTGCCTGAGCCTGATCCTCTGTCAAAGCAAAGACTCGTTCCTGCTGTCTCGGAGGCTGGTTCACACTAGGATTACCTCCCTGTCTGTTCTGATGCTGAGGCTGGAAGGAGTGAACTGCAGAAGACTGTCTCTCAGGCTGAGCTGTAGGTCTAGATGAACTCCCAATCTAAGCTCGATCTCTAATACGCTGAGGGCACACTTAGAAAAGTGTCCCGGTTGCTGACAGGTTTTGCAGTTCCCAAAGACTCCTACACACTGATCTGGTGAGTGTCTGCCTCCACACTTGCTGCAATACAAGGATGATGATCCATAACTCTGTCCTGAACCGAACTGCTTGGAACCACTGGAACTAGAAGAACTGTTCCCCTGCCTCTTGAACTGTTTCCCTCTTGCTTTGTACTGGTCCTTTCTGTTTCCCCCACTGCTTCCACCTTCATACCTCTGCTGCTGGTTCTAATACTGAGGTGGCTGATTCTGATACTGAGGCGGTTGGTTCTGAGACTGCCTCTGTTGCTGAGGTACCATCTAATTTCCTCGCTGTCTCCACAAACCCGCTTCAGCTCCCTTTGCGTGATTCATGGCATCCGCAAAGTTATCAGGCCTAGCAGTGTTTACCAACGTTAAAATGTCGGGATTCAAGCCGTTGATGAACTGGTTGGCTTTGGCTTCTTCACTGTCGGCAATGTGCGGTGCAAAATGCAACAAGCTGTCAAACTTGGCTACGTACTCCTCAATGTTCAGATTCTCTTGCCTCAGATTGGAAAATTCGGCTCCCTTGTCCTTTCGGTACGAAACAGGGAAAACCGCATATAAAACTCAGTTTTGAAAAGAGACCAAGTAACAACTGTACCTCTGTTCTCCATGGATCTCTTGGTCGTGATCCACCAGTTTTTAACAACACCACGAAGCTGATGAATGACTAACCTGGTTCGGCGGACATCTGTGTAATCAATGGAGTCGAAAAACTGATCAATGTCGTCCAACCAACTCTCACAGTCAACTGGATTTTCTGTACCCAACAACAACGGTGGACTAAACAACTGGAACCTCTTCAGCAAGGTTTCCATTGGAGTCGCTGTAGCATCCATCTGAACAGATTCAGTACTAGCTTGTTGAGTCGTAGGAATAACTGGCGGTGGGTTTCTGTTTATAACTCGACGAGGACCCATCTGATAATGAAAGGTTAGGACACAAGATATCTCAATCGCTACAATTCGGTGCCCTTACAACCGCTTGGAATACCGGATACCAGTCGATAACAGAAGCAGTTATATCTCAAGTAGTTCATTCTTTATAAATTAAATCACAAAATCATGTAATTCAATTAATTCTCAGATAACAAAGCATTCTCGCATGGAATTAAATAATAAAATAAATAACTCAAACACATGCGAGGAGCCAATACAAGCGGACTCGAACTACCCCGCTCGCTCTAGTTCAACCAATAATATTAACGTCTCTGATACCACTTAATGTGATACCTCGGTTCTAAACATCAAATCTCGAGTTAAACAATAATTAAGCATACAAGATTCAAGATTAAAAGCAATAATAATTTTTTTAAAAAAAATGAATAGTGCCTCGCTCGATCGGTAAGATCTAACCGATCGAGCGAGCAAAAAATTGTAACTCACTGCCCGAAGAATACCATCGCCGCTCGATCGGTAAGATTCAACCGATCGAGCGGGCAAGCAATTCCAAAAACAAAAACTCAGCAAAAAGACCTCCGCTCGATCGGTTAAATCTCACCGATCGAGCGGTGACAGTTCTGAAGCAAAAATAGCAGAAAACATGCTAGAAACTCAAGTCCAATACATTCAAAATACAATCATGCATTACAATCACAAATTCTCGGATTAATACTGAAGTTCTGGAGTTGATCAACTACGCACAAGGCTAGAACATACAACCATAAAGCTCGCATAATTGATACAACAAAAACAACGAAGTTCGAGATCTAAACATGTTCTAACATAAACTAGATAGACATGTTGACACGACTTCTAAACCGAGTCCCACTACTAGCTCTCCCTCTTGTTGCTAACCAGGTCTTCGCTTACTTGATCTTACCCTTCCTATTGCCAAGTACACATATAAAACAAAGCAACAGCCGGATAACTCCAGTGAGAATGATATTCCCAGTAAAAGCAACATAAAAGTAACAATTAATATAACAACAACATGCTTTCAAGACAACATAATCAAATCAAAACGAATGTTATGCATGTCTTTAAATCGGGATATCAATTCTGATAAACGAGGGATTGCTGCTCTGCTTTTGGGATCCCGAGGATGAGATCACGTAACGACTCACCGAATCTCCAAATCGAGGTGATGCCACGTATCCCACTCCCCTAGACTTTGGTGCGACTATAAGGAGTATGCTGACTCTAGGTGAACCTCTACACCCAGGCCACTCATAGTATAGCCCCCAAAACGTTTAAACAAAAAGGGTTGTTCTGCCCGGTGAAATCAAAGTTGGCTCAAGATGAATGCATAACAAAACATAAACATAAGCCACATAATAAGAGTTCATTCAATCAACAAAATACAAGTTCCACATGCTAGAACAAGTATTGATGCATTATGTGATTTGAAGGAAAACTCGAGAACCATCTGTCCCGAGTATGTTATTCCACTAACGATGACTGCTTTTACCTTTCAATGCAGTAGCTCTAACTCTGAAAACGCTACAATAAAAGGTTTAATCAAAAACTAAACAATCCAACAACAACAACGGCTCAAGGTAATTTCTTTACTGATCTTCGTCCAACTCTTGACGATCAACAGCTGTTAACTCCAGGCTTGACAACTTCAAACGAAACTGTTCAGATACAAAAAGATGATCAACAATGACGATCAATTCATAACCCAAAGATCAACAACTCAAAATGTTTCAAATCTCCAAAAACTCAAACCGGCGGCATAACGACTATAACTGAACAAACCAGAAACGCAGACAACAGTTCAATAACGATATCAACTCATATCAATGCTAAGACAACAATAATAAGTCAAACCCAACACATCTCAAAACTTCATTTTCGAAAATATCTTCCAAAAATCATAAAAATTCCGAGCGTTGCTCTATTTCAAAATCGACAGATAATAAACGATCAGAACTCTGTCAAGAACAACATACCCGAATCTCGAATGATTCTAACAACATCCAAAAAATAGAATGTATCGAATCGTAGAAAAACTTACGATATAACGGAGCTCTCGCTGCAGTGATCGCTAAACTGCCTTCATAAATAAATTCTAACGGCCGGATCGAGCTCGGACTAAAATATAGGAGCTTAAAAGCTCAAAGAATCGGCTTCAATAGAGGAGGAACGAATGGGGAAGGAAATTAAGTGCTAGACCAAGTCAACACATGTGTAGATAATATATAAAATCCAATAATTGCATTTTAGTCCCTGAAATTTCCAAAATTTGCAAAATGAATCCTGATCAAAATCAAGTCAGCTCTTGAACTCTGAAATCTCCGATTAACTCAAATAAACTCATTTAAGATAAAAATGGGGCGTTACACACATTGGGATGAGTCTCCTTCGAGATAGCCATGTAGTAGGGTCGCTCAGTCCTATATTCCTTGTTATTTTGTCTGACATCGGGAAATGCCGTGATGACGAAGACTGACGCTATGGTGGTTCAGATGAGTGTGTGGAGGTAACCAGCGGAATTGACCCCAGATGGTACTACATACTCATTGGTGCCCAGACTGAGCAGATATCGTGTTAACCAATTCCCGGTTATATGCATGCATCATACTAGGTTTGTATACTCGTACTTTACGTCCTGAGCGTAGTTCGCTCATGTCCTTGTTGTTATGTTTCTTGGGCATCCCTTTTGGCAGGACAGGTTTGCAGATGGACCAAGAGCGAGATCAGTATTTAGTCGGTGACCAGGGCTTGTAGCGGGGGTCGCCGGTGATTTCTAGATTAATCTTGTAACTGGTATTTTGCTATTTACCTTGGATTGTATTATTTTCCTTAGTAACTCCGATTAAGTATTCTAATTATTGTTATTACATGCTTAAGACTCTGACTAGCAGGTGATCCGGGTCAGGTCACTACACATTTCATATTACCCAAGCACTTCTATTTATAATATAGGAGTGACACATAAAATAGGAAATAATCACAAATTCTAACAATCAATTATCTATTATAACAAAATTGCATTTCAAGCGGGTGTTTACCAGTTTCAAAGCAAGGGTTTTTCAGCTTTTTTTTTTAAGTAGAGGGATTAATAACTAATTAATTATTGCTAATGAGTTTAGTGTTATATAAAAAATTTCACTAGGGGGTTTAATGATTTTAGCCCGTTGGTTTTATGTGATTTTTATTGTAGATTATTCGTAAATTATAATTAAAATTTATCCCACCGGACCACCGTAAATATATGCATATATAGAAATTTTCAGTTGACCAACCAATGCTGTCCAACTGGTCCCCGACAACTAAAATCTGGTACCTTGTTTTAGTGATACAAAAAATTAAAAAAATATAACTAAAACCCGGTTAGTGATCGGGGACGAGGTGGACAGAAATGGTTGGACAGCTGAAAATTACTATATATATATATATATATATATATATATATATATTGAAAATGTTTATTTAGGCTTGTACGGGCTCTCGGATGGGTTGGTTTTATGTGATTTTTATGGTAGATTAATATTGGTAAATTATAATTAAAATTTAAAATTTATGTTTAACTTTATATATCAACATATTGATTAAATCTTATATTATATATTATAGTAATTTGCATTCACCCCTCCTATATCTTTTTTTTTTTTTACATTCACTTATTTTGCATGTTATAATTTTTATACTTGATGATAAGAGAAGTGATAAGAGAAGTGAATGCAAATGAACCTATTATATTAAGTTTGGGCCTAAAAAAGAGAAATTAAGCTCATCGTGAATATTTTCAGTCCCAAAATTCAAATCTTTTAACCTGTGTCGTTTCAATTGTTCTACCCAAGTTAATGATAATTATTGCATCCAAAATTATATAAGAATTACTTTTGGAAAATAGTAATTTCATATATCTCCGAGTGATATTTGGTCTTCTTTCTCCATATATTCCCTGGCTGGATCTCTCTATTTTGCACAGCTGAGCAACCAAGATTCACACAAAAGCATTCCAGTTTTGTTCGTAAAAGATCGATGAGAAGTGGAGGGAAAACAATACTTTTTCGATTGGATTTTATACAAGTAATCGATAGGATTATTACTACATTAATTTGTAATAACAAGTGTTGCCGGATAGAAGGATTTGGTAGCCTTGTCCACAGGGACATTTGAAGTGAATGATTAAGCCTCCTCCTCCACCACATATGTGCTCAATCCACACCGCTTCTCCAGATTCCTTTCCATATTCACCCTGTAATATTAATTAAAAAACCAAATAAATTATCGAGTGAGTGATTCTTCATATTGACAATGTACACGACCCCACGACTCCTAGATCAGAATTACATCTAATCATCTAAAAATCATTTGATTACATGAACTATAATCCATAAAATAATGAGTAGATCTCCAACGGTCTTACACATATATATATATACAACTATAAGATAGATTTATCCGACTCGTATTTACAATGAAAATTAATATTTTTTATAGACCGAGTCGATTAGGTGAATTGTTTCATAACATTGACTCGTGAAACGGTTTTATTACAGTTTTGGTCTAAAATAATTGCACAAAAATATTACTCAAAAATTATTTTGATTAATTTTAAGCAATCTTCTAAAAAATCATCCTTAAATATTTATAATTTGGTAAAAATTATCGAGTTCTTGTATATTAATTGATTTAAATTAATTTTAAACGATCTTCTAAAAAATCAACCTTGAATATTTATAATTTGCTAAAAATTATCGAGTAATTAACTACGAAAATATGATGACAAATAAATAATTAATTATGACATGAGATGAGATGATACGAACACATGGAATTTTGTGAAGAAAGATGAATAACAAAATGTATTTATTTACGTTTACCCTGAAATCTTGATCGGAAGTGGGGCATCTTGAAAGTGTTCTTGCGGCAGCAGGAGGCTCTGGCGGAGTATCAGCGGCGGCCACCTGTACCTGATAACGTTCTGGTGTAATAGGCTCAGATGTTGAACGGCGCAGGGGAGGCGGCGCAGCCTGCTGATGAGTTTCAGAAGAAATAGGGCCAGATTGTGAGTGGCGGAGAGGCCGCGGAAGCGTCGGCAGAGGGGTAAACAATGAGATGTCTTCGTTCTTCGGATTCTCCGGTGACTGCGATTTCAAGAACTGTGGTTTTGAAAAATCGGAAACATTGGATGTTTCAGCAATGGAAGGATCCGGAAGAGGTGGCGGTGATGGCGGAATGAAAGAAAGAGGGCGGTTTACGGTGGCGGACCCATGGAGCTTGGCTCTTCTGGAGAGAGATTTTCGGAAGTAAGGAGAGGAGGAGTACGATCTTCTCTTCTTGGAGCGTGCAGCTGAGGAAAAAGGAGTCGGGGTCGCGGCGGCGGCGGTTCTTGTTGAGTTTTCGGTGGAGTTGAGGCGGAGCAGGGCGAGGAGCTTGAGTACATCGGAACCAAAGCCATGGTTTCCAGCGTCAAGATCTTCGCTACTCATTTTCTGTTGGTGACTTGTTATGAGAAATGCGCTAAAGAAAACTGATTTTGACGTTGGCAAAATAAATCTCTCTCCCTCTCTTTTTAATGGATGGAAAATAAATCTTTTTGGTTCCATTAAATTGTATAATTATTATTTTTAGTCTATAACTAGTCAAATTTAATTTGTTATTGATAAAATAATTTTTAATTTTCGAGAATTTTTTTAGTAACTGGAACTCTGTTTTCCATAATTAGAATAGTTAAACATGTTTAAAGTGATGAAACAAAAATTAAAGAGTTTTATTATGTTAAAACCAAGTGAAAAAAATCAAACTCCGGGATGTCCGAAAATAGTCCGGAAAGTTTAGGGACTCAAGTAGTTCGGATCCATCCGAAGTGGTTCGGAAGAAGAGAGTTGAGTTCGAACCTTCGGAAATCAATTCAAACCATCTGAACTCTATGTAAGGATTAGATGAGTGTGTAGACGGGGTGAATACATACACACACTATAAAATGTTCTCCTACGAAGCTGAATCGGTTGGGTTGACAACTGAACTTGATATTTCTCGACTGTCGATATCAATCGGCCAACAAGTAATAATACGGAAAAAGGTCAACCGATAGATTTTAACAATATAGAAATGACTTGGTAAATGAAGTGCAGAAGTAAACTAAACGTAAGAATGCAAGATTCTTTCTAGATGTTCGCAGACTTCAAATACTTCTACGTCACTTCTTCTTCCAAGGTTGAGATGATTTTACTAGAAGACTTTGAGTGTTACAACACTTTCCAAAACCAAAATTCAGTTTGGAATTAACACTGCTATAAATTGAAATTCATAGTATCTCAACTGATTACAATAACAGTCCTCGACCTATCTAAAATAAAAATATTTACAAATGAATGCTAAGCACAAATTTATCCTTCAATGATCAGATACAATACATTGAGAGTTTGCGTGTTTCTTGAGTGTGATCAGTTTTTCTTTGAATACTTGAGAGCTTGAATGCACGACTGAATGCTTGTTAGATCAAAAGATTCGAGAGAGCTCTCAACTGAATATCCACGTCTATTTATAGGCAACTTGTTGTAACAGTCACATTTTTTGAAGTAGATATGCTGCGGGAAATAGTAACCGTTTTAATGTCCTTTTGTCCATGTCACGTGCACTATTCATTATACACTGGTAGTGCGCCTGTAGCTTTTTAAAATAACCGTTGAGATGTACTTTATACACAAATAGATTGATCACAACTAATTATTCCATGAAAATCATGACTAGATAATTGAATTTTCCTTGAAGTACTGTGAGACCCCGTTTCTAATATTCTAATCTCGAATAATTAACCACAATCGAACACGAAGAGCCGCGGAAAAACGAATCCAAATTTTATTTTATTTTTTTTAAATTAAAGCCTCGCGCCCGCGCGAGGTCATCGCCTCGCAAGCGCGCAGGCTACGCGGATAGAGGGCTCGAGGGTGGCTCGCGCATGTGCGAGGTCAGCCTGGCCCGCGCGCAGGCCAAACGGGCAGAAAGAGAGCAGAAGCCTGGAAAATCAATTCAAGGCAAATCCAAACAATTCTAAACTCAAGAACACATACAATCAATATTTAGAACATGCCATACACAATGGTCTACTCAAAATACAATAACAAGTTCGACGATAGGGTACGTTCGACTATTCAAAATAATACAAGTCCAAAAGACACAACCCTACGACACACGGTGTCTCACTTCTATCATTCTCACCCCGAGCTAACCCAGACGACTCGGTCCGACTCCTGATCCTCCTGTTGTCAAGTACACATACAAACAAAAACAACAGCCGGATAACCCGGTTAAAAATATAATTTCTAAGTAAAAGAGACAGGCATGCAATATCAAATAAACACCTCATATTGAAATGTAATAATCATCAATAAATCAAATAAGGGTGGATGTATGCATGACTTCAAAACTCGGGATTATCAAATCAGATAATCGAAATATCGATCGGTACTCGGTTGGGATACCGGGGCCAAGTCATTACAACAACACACCTACACTCTCTTTCGGGGTGGATGTCGCACAACTCAAACCCCTAGACTTCAGAGCAACTATAAGAAGTATTCTAGCACTTGAAAAAACTCGAAATCCAAAGCCACTTCAATATAGCTCCCTAAATCGTCTATTTTCAAAACGAATCGAATAATCGGGTCAATATGAATGCAAGTGTAAACAAAATAATCAATCAAGTTCACACCAACAAATAAACATGCGGTATGTGATTTTCGGGACTCGAGAATCAATCGAACTCGAGTATACAACCCCATTCAATTCAATGTCTTCTTTTACCTTTTCAAATTCGTCGAGAATTCAAATCTGAAAAATAACAAAGAATTCAAATCAATAATCAATCGAATCAAAACGAATCAAAACGAAGAAGCTCAAAAATATACCGTCTTCAATTCTCAAATCGATTCAACTCCTAAGTTCGATCCAAACCCGAAACTCCAATCCAAATCTGAAAATGAAGAATATACGGATTCGATATCACTCTACTAATTCAAACCAAACCCGGAAATCAAACCGAAACGATACAATCGATAATTCAAAACTCGATTTCGACGGCATAACGGCTATAAACGGTCAAACCAAAAATCTCCAACATCATCAAACAACTCCAAACAACCCATATCATCTTCTAAACCAACAAAACAATCAAAATCCAACCAAAATCCAAAACCCCATTTTCGAAATAGGCTCCAAAAATCATATAAAATCCAAACTTTGTTATTTTTCCGAATCGACTTCGAATACACGATCTAAGCTAGCTCAAGAACAACATAGTCGAAGACTATCAAAATCTGACGACCCAACAAAAAATCAATGTTCGAGGATCGTAGCAAAACTTACGTCAAAACGAAGCCTTCGATGTGGTGATTGTGAATCTCAACTCGGAACTAAAATCTGACGGTCGGATCGTGCGAATCAGATGGAAAAAAAGCTCAAAAAGGCTTCCATGACTTCTCGACTCAGTACGCACGGATGGGAGAGAAGGAGAGGGATGGTGAAGTGATGTGAAGACTTGGTCAATTAGCCTTATAATATATAAAATTCAAGTTTTGCACTTTAGTCCCTCAATTCTCCAAAGTTTGCAAAATAACCCCTGCGAATTAACAAAACGGCCCTCAATTACTGAAAACTTTGATTATCTCAATTAAACTCGATTATAATAAAATCGGGGCATTACAATTCTCCCCCTCTAAGATTCGATTTCGTCCTCAAAATCTGACAGATCGCAACTGAAAACAAGAAAAGATCAAACTGAAGAAAAACTCACATCAGTCGAATAACTCTGGAAATCGCTGCCTCATATCAGATTCGGTCTCCCAAGTTGCTTCTTCAACTCCGTGATGACTCCACTGAATCTTCACCAACGGAATCGACTTGTTTCTAAGCTGTTTCTCTTTCCTGTCAAGAATCTGAATCGGTCTCTCGAAGTAACTCAAAGTCTCATCAAGTTCTGCCTCGTCTGGTTGAAGAACATGGGACGGATCCGGATGATATTTCCACAACATTGAAACGTGAAACACATAGTGGATGCCTGAAAGAGACGGAGGAAGAGCAATCCTATAGGAAAGATCGTCTATCTTCTCCAAAATTTCATTTGGACCAATGAATCTCGGCGAAAACTTCCCTTTTTTCCCGAATCTGACAGTACCTCGGAACGGAGAAATCTTCAGGAACACTCGGTCTCCCTGATCAAAACACAGTGGTCTGCGTCTGACATTCGCATACTTGGCCTGTCGGTCTTGGGCTGTCTTCATTCTAGTTCGAATCAACTTCACCTGCTCTGCCATGTCACGAATCATATCTGGACCCAACTCAGGTGATTCTGAAATCTCATCCCAAAATAACGAAGATCTGCACTTCTTCCCGTACAAAGATTCAAAAGGTGTCATCCCAATACTCGCTTGGAAGCTGTTATTGTATGAAAACTCCACTAAAGGAAAAGAATCCTGCCATCCTGAGCCAAAATCAAGCACTACTGCTCGAAGCATATCTTCCAAAGTCTGGATCGTACGCTCGAACTGACCATCGGTCTGAGGGTGATATGCTGTTCTCAAGTGCAAACGAGTACCCAATGCCTCCTGTAAACTGTGCCAAAAGTGAGAAGTGAATCTCGGATCTCTGTCTGATACTATCGACTTCGGCACACCGTGCAATCTCACAACCTCTTTGACATACAACTCGACCATCTGATCGTGACGGTATGTCATTCGGTATGGAATGAAACAAGCAGATTTCGTCAACCGGTCAATCACAACCCAAATCGCATCACAACCTCTGACTGAACGCGGTAGCTTCGTGACAAAATCCATAGAGATGTTATCCCACTTCCATTCCAGAACTGGCAAACTGTGCAATAATCCACCTGGTTTCTTCCTCTCGGCTTTCACTTGTTGACAATTCAGACAACGGGACACAAACCTCGTGACATCTCCTTTCAACTGCTTCCACCAGAACTGAGTCTTCAAGTCATTATACATATTTCGGCCTCCGGGATGAACACTGAACCGACTGCAATGCGCCTCTCAAAGAATACGCTGTCTCAATACAGAAACATCGGGCACAACAATACGGTTATTTACGAATAACACATCATCCCTGGCCTGAAACTCTGACTGGTGACCTGATCTGACCTTCTCTATCGAAATCTGACTGCTCAGATCGGATCTCTGTGCCTCTCTAATCAACTGAAACAACTCTGGTTTGGCCTGAATCGCAAAAACTCTGATGGATCTCCTATCGGTCTCAAACTCCAAACCAGAAGTACAACAGTCTTCAATCAATTGAGAGACACCAATCGTAATAAGATATAAGGAACAAAGCTTCCGACTAAGAGCGTCTGCAGCTGCATTCGTCTTTTCAGGATAATACTTGATCTCACAGTCAAAGTCCTTAAGCAAATCCATCCATCTCCTCTGTCTCATGTTTAGCTCGGACTGGGAAAACAAGTATTTCAGGCTCTCGTGGTCAGAAAATATCTCAAACGACTCACCATAAAGGTAATAGCGCCAGATCTTCAGAGCAAAAACGATCGCAGCAAGTTCAAGATCATGGATCGGATAACGAGTCTCGTGCGGCTTCAGCTGCCTCGAAGCATAAGCTATGACATGCTTCCTATGCATAAGAATGCATCCAAGACTACGGTGAGAAGCATCACAGTAAACGGAAAAACCTCCCGTACCTGATGGAATAGACAAGATCGGAGCGCTGGTTAACCTCTTCTTCAGCTCAATGAAACTGGCCTCGCACTCCTCGGACCAAACAAACTGTGCATTCTTCTGGGTCAACTGGGTAATCGACTTTGCAATGGAAGAGAAGTCCTTGATAAATCGGAGATAATACCCCGCTAAACGCATAAAGCTTTGGATTTCTGGCACTGATGTCGGTCTCGGCCAATTCATAACTGCCTCGATCTTACTGGGGTCAACAGAAATTCCATCTCTGAGATAATGTGGCCTAGAAAAACAACTCGGTTCAACCAGAACTCGCACTTCGATAGCTTAGCATACAACTGTTTGGCTCGCAAAATCTGCAATACAATCCTCAAATGCTCTGCATGATCTGAACGGTTCTTCGAATAGATCAGAATATCGTCAATGAAGATAATGACGAACTTATCTAAATACCGCTGAAAGATACGATTCATCAGATCCATAAAAACTGCTGGAGCATTGGTCAAACCAAATGGCATGACTATAAACTCAAAATGTCCATATCTGGTTTTGAAGGCTGTCTTCGGCACATCCTCGTCGCGAACTCTCAGCTGGTGATACCCTGATCTCATATCTATCTTCGAATAAACTGAAGAACCCTGCAGTTGATCAAAAAGGTCGTCAATCCTAGGTAAAGGATACTTGTTCTTGACCTTCGCTTGATTCAACTGGCGGTAGTCGATGCAGAGTCACATAGAACCGTCTTTCTTCCTCACGAAGAGCACTGGAGCACCCCAAGGTGATACGCTAGGTTGGATGTATCCCTTGGCAATCAAATCTTCTAACTGCTCCTTCAACTCTTTCAATTCTAACGGAGCCATTCGGTAAGGCGCTTTCGAAATAGGCTGAGTACCTGGTGCAAGTTCAATGTTGAATTCGATATCTCGAATAGGCGGCAAACCAGGAATCTCGTTTGGAAATACATCAGGAAACTCGCTAACCACCGGTATCTCGGTCAACTCAGGACTAGACCTCTGAACATTAACTGCATAAATCAGAAATCCTTGTGCTCCTCTCTGAAGCAAACGCGACATGGATAACACAGAAATCAAAGGAATTCTGGATCGAGAACCCTTACCGAAAAACTTCCAATCATCTGCCATCTCAGGTCTGAATCGGACCACTTTCTGAAAGCAATCTACTGTCGCCCTATACTTGGTCAGAACATCAATCCCGATAATACAATCAAAATCAGATAATCCAAGTACAATGTTGTAACGACCCACTGTATCAAGATGATTCTTTTCAGCGTATTTATGTCCTCACTCACACGCACCCTGAGAAACTTTCCAGGGGATCACCCATCTTATAATTGCCCCAAGTCAAGCACGCTTGACTTTAGAGTTCTTATGTGATGAGCTCCCGAAAAGAAGATGCACCTTCTTAATATGAGTTGTATATATCAAATCTTTTGTACCTCTCATTTCGATGTGGGATCGGGTTCATTCATGTCACCCATCGCCCATTCTTTGGTGGGGTTTCCATCTTTCAGGTATTAATCACCCATATTGCGGATCATGTACCGCCCTAGGACTTTTTGGCTTCGGGTGTCACAAATGCAGTCAATCTCAATCGAATTCCCCTCGGATTCTAACACACAATTATGGACCAATCTCACCGAAACAGTTTCTCCACCCAAAGGTGAAGTGATAGAAACGACATCAGATAATGGCTCAGCAAATAAATCATGCATCACGACAAATCTTTCAGAAATAAAACAGTGAGAAGCACCCGTATCAATCAAAACATATGCAGGATAACCAAAAATCGAACAGTTACCTGCTATCATGTCATTCGGAGCTGCATTGGCCTGATCCTCTGTCAGGGCAAACACCCTCGCCTGCTGCCGAGGAGGTTGGTTCTGATTCTGATTACCTCCCTGATGAGATTGTTGCTGTGGCTGAAAGGAATGGACTGCAGAAACTGATCTCTGGGGATGAGCTGGCGGTCGAGAAGAACTGCCGCTCTGAGCTCTGTCAGACCCTCGCTGAGGACAGACTTTAGCAAAGTGACCCGGCTGCTGGCAGATATTGCAACTACCAAACACGCCTCGACACTGATCACTTGGGTGACGTCCTCCACACTTACTGCACGATGCTCCTGAAAACCCTGAATTCTGCCAAGAACTGAACTGTATAGAGCCACTGGAGCTCGATGAACTGCTCCCAGACTTCTTAAATTGCTTCCCCTTCGGTCGATACTGATCTCGCCTGTTTTTGCCA
This sequence comes from Henckelia pumila, assembly GCF_033568475.1. Classification (NCBI taxonomy): domain Eukaryota; kingdom Viridiplantae; phylum Streptophyta; class Magnoliopsida; order Lamiales; family Gesneriaceae; genus Henckelia; species Henckelia pumila. Next base: position 60,797,760 of record NC_133120.1, on the reverse strand, counting down.
CTGTTGCCTCCTTCAACCCTCTGAGACTGATTCGACTGCTGAGAAGGTTGGTACTGATACTAGGACTGCTGAGGCTGAAACTGAACAAGCTGATTCTGAAAAGATCTCTGCTGCTGCTGAGGAGCTATCTGATTTCCTCGCTGCATCAAAAGTCCAGCTTCGGCTCCCTTAGCCTGATCCATAGCATCTGCGAAGTTATTGGGTCTCCCGGTATTGACCAAAGTAAAGATCTCAGGATTCAAGCCGTTGATGAAATAATCGGCTTTGGCTTCCTTGTGATCTGCGATGTGAGGTGCAAACCTCAAGAGACTGTCAAATTTGCTAACATATTCCTCGATACTCAAATTTCCTTGCTTCAAATTCGCAAATTCGGAACCTTTTTCCTTACGATATGAGACAGGAAAGAACCGCTTGTAGAACTCAATCTTGAATAAACTCCAAGTGACAACGGTGCCTCGATTCTCATTTTCCCTCTTGGTTATGGTCCACCAATTCTTAGCAACTCCCTGTAGCTGGTGAATGACTAACTTGATTCTGCGGTCATCGGTATAGTCGAGAGAATCAAAGAGCTGATCAATGTCATCTAGCCAACTTTCACAATCAACGGAGCTCTCAGTACCCGTCAAGGTAGGCGGTCGGAATGATCGAAATCTCTTCAATAGAGTCTACATAGGGGTCGCGGTTGCATCAAACTGATCCACTCCAGTACTACCCTGATCATTCGGAGGAGTTACTACTGGCTGCGGATTCTGAGTAGAAGGAGGTACCAAAGGTGCTTGATTCCTTCTCAGAGATCGTCGAGGTGCCATCTGATATCAAAGGGTTAGGACACAATATCTCAAACTCAATCTCAATCTCATAACCTCGGTGTCCAAAACTCTTCTCTGAGTACTCATAAATCTCAATGATATACGAGAACAGATAATAGCACAAGGCAGATATATATCACATAATTCATGCTTTATAAATTAAATCACAACTCATGTAATTAAATTAATTCACGAATCAATAAAGCATGGCACCTCCAGACTAAGTAGAGTTGATTAGTTCTAATCCTATGTACCCATTCACTTGCATACACTTATTACATAGTAATTGTAAACTTATAATCTCGCATTGAGCAAGGTTTTCTCAAATCCTCGGTTTTTATTCTTCGACACCCTATTCGACGGTGCAGTTGACCAGGTGTTGGATCAGTGGCTGGTCTATGACAAAGGCTTGAGAGCAGAGGTTGTAGGTGACATAGTTTAGGTTTATTTGTGGTATTTATTTTATTCAATTGAGTTGTATAATTGGTTTATGGGTTTTAGATTTGTTCCAGTTGTATTCTGCCGGGCTGGCACTTGTTTTAAAGTTTTCTCAATTTACTCTGATTATATTCATTTGTTTAAGTTAACCGTATTCTTAAGTTTTGATTAGTAGGTGATTCGGAACGGATAACTACATTTATGGTATCAGAGCATACATTTGAATATTTGGGATATATAGTGATTGATTATTGGGGTTAATGTGTTTTGTTTCTGTTTAGATGGCTAACTATGATGATGACAATAGTCATGACAGTGACAGACATTGGGGTGATGAAGAGCCTAGACATTCCCGTAGCACCATCATCAAGAAGAATATAGTCTTCGCAGGCTTAACTTATGTGTTCATCTGGTTGGAACCTAAGCCAATGATGGAAGTGAAACTTCTGATGTAGCTAAAGATTGGTTGGAACATATGGACCGTTGCTTCCGATCTTTCCATTTCTCGAAGGAGAAACCCGTGAATATTCTCCACATTTGGTCGAAGAGGATGTAATGACGATCCTTCTAGTCTACCAGATCATTGCCCTCAATATTGGAAAGATTGGGTAGATCTTGGTAGAAAAATTTTTCAGTAAGAAGACTGATATAAAGTTATCATGTTTTTTAATAGACGGAGTGTAAGACTTCCGCAAGTATTAGAATTCAGATTGTATGTATCAAACTTTGTAAGAAACATACTTGTTTCTTGTGAAATATTTGAATCATTTATATGTTATTAATTCAGGATGTTTTGGGATTCTAAGTTAAAGTATTAAAAGTAATCTTGTACATCTTTCGATGTGGATATACTGAGTTAAAATGCAAAATTAATTATCATGTGATTACAAGGAAGTATTCTAGAGCAAGTTGATTGAGTACCTAATTTTGACGATTGTTGCCAGTGATGAATGGTTGTGCTTTAATCTAGAAGTCTTTTTGTCATTTAGATATTGTACGGGGAATGCTACCCCAATCTCTGTAATTTACACAGTCACAGAAGGTATTATTATGTACAACATTCCGGTAGGGAATGAGTTTTCTTGTTGAATTTAGAATTGTCTCAAGTGGTGATATTCAGTTTGATATTAAGTCTCAAGGATTATGAATCTGAACATCGTCTGAGATAATTTAAGTGTTATTATGGTATGGCATCGTCTGAGATGAAGAATATGGACCTATGATTTAAAAAAATTCGTACAAGGAGTTGTCACAGAGGGGATATTGTTCAGTATAGTTTTGTATTAAAATTGGTTTAGAGCGAATATATGTCTAGTGTATGTTGATCAGTTCTGTAAGATTCCAGTAGAAACCAAGAACATGAAATTATAGTTTGACTTGATTGATTGTTTGGAAACTTTTAGAGACACTATGGATGGTTATCAGTGAATAATCCAGTTTCGTCTAGTAGGTGATGACATGTGATATATATGGTGAAGGAGCATGGACCCCCATGTCGATTGTATCTGTTCTGAAAGTGTGTCGTGCTTTAAAATCTAATGGGGAAGGCTACCTTATCTTATCTATGTCGTCGATTCATTCACATAAAGTGTGATATTCAAGATCTTTCAATTGTCTGAGAGTTTCCAAATATTTTTCTTTATGAAATTCCATGATTTTCTCCTTTTTGAGCGGTAGATCTTGAAAGGATTGAGAGTGTGGAGAGAGAAGGGGGGTGGTGGAGGTTGGATAAACACTCACAATAAAATTTTCTTCAAAAATAAATTCAGTTGGAGTAGCAACTGAACTATGATATTCTTGAGTATCAATGTTAGTTTAACTAACAAAATATGTGCGAAAATAAGCCTAACTCACAAATTCAAACATACATCAAATGGCTTGAAAAATGTAAAACTGAAAGTAAGTAGACACAAGTTTGTTCTGGATGTTCGGAGAATGTAGTAACTCCTACGTCACCCCTGCTTCCACACAAGAAGGATATTCACTAGAAAACTTTGAATTTTATAACTCTTGCAAACTCTCAGTTCAGTTTGGACTTAAAAATGAATGAATATAGTACTCAAATTGCTTCGAATAATGATTGACATCTTGAAATCTTAGCACAAATTGGTCCTCAAATGATCAGATAATATTCTTTGTAGAGTGTGCTTTGAGTGCTTTGATCAATTTAGCTTGAATGCTTGAATGCATAGAATTTACAGTTCACGAGTAAGCTAAAGTTAGCTTCAAAATGATATTGATCTCTATTTATAGCCTTCGATATGTAACATTCACAATTTCCAAAAAATGATCCGTTTCTAGAAGTAGTATCCATTGCATTTGTATTTTGTACACATTATTCCCTGACATCCGTACAATTGGTAGTGCTCTTGGATTAATTTCTGCAACGGTTGTGTGCGAAAAAACATATCCAATATCCAATTGGAACTCTGTTTTAAACTGAATGTCTTTTGAGGGAATATTTCTTGGATGCTTGACTGATAACTTGATCAAAATATTCTTTAGTTTAGTCTAGTTCCATTTCAGTTTGACTGCATAGTCTAGTTCAGTTACCTTGTCCAGTTCGGGTAACTGTTTAGTTCGAGTAATTAGTCCAGTTTGATTAACTTCAGTTTAGATTATGGACCCAGTTAGTTACTCAGTTTAGTTTGTCCAGTTAAGATACCTCGGTTAAGATTGTGGATTTTTAGTTGAGTTCTTATATTAGTTTCGTCTATTAAATTTGTTAACACCAAAACCTTAATTGCTCCAACAATTTTTTTTCTTTTTGGTGTTGACAAAACTTAGCATAAAAAATCATTGTTTTAGGCAAAATGGCTTGTTCGAACTGATTTCATACAAAACTGATAACTGATATAAACTGAACCTTATTCAAAATGAAACTGAAATAGTCTGATACAAAGATAGATTGTCGATAAGATAAACTTTGAAATCTTCCATCTTTTCCGATGACTCTGGCCCTTATGACCCTGTCCTCTTGACTCCTGAGCTACTTGACCCTTTTCACCATTATCATCAATTTGCCTTTTTGGCACAGATTCCCCCTTTTGGTTTTCTTCCCCATTTTTCGCAACACCAGGGCGACAACATATCTATTGAAAACATGCACAAGTAATGTCATTTGGACGAAAAGCGAATCAATTTTAACAGACAGATTGTTTTGAACAGAATCGATATTTGAGGATAAATTTTTATGAATTGCATTCAATTAAATTTACAGGTGTACCAAAAAAAATACATGCTTCTAAAATATATTTAAATGAGAATTGTAATTTTAAATATAAAATTTTGGTTTATAAAAAAGGTATACAAAAATTTTTATAGTTAATAATACTCCAATATTTTTTCCCAATGACGTGATTTTTGAAATTTTATTTCATTATAAATTGTTTATAATGACATTTTTAAGTTTGATTAAAATGATTTAAACATTTTTTAATCAATGTGCAAAATCATTAAGCTGAAGCCAATATCAAATATATCATAATAAATATATGGGAAAATTGCAATTTGGGTCCGTGATGTTTGTCACTTTGCGATTTCCGTTCTTCATATTTTTAGATTTCAATTTTAGTACTGCATGTTCCAATTTTTGACAATTTTAGTCACTTTCTTCGAAAATGCTTAAGTGACACCATATATGTTAGCTCCATATCAGCACTACATTGGTACTGATGGGTTAAACCTAAAAATTCAACAGGGCCTGAGCCCAATCATGAAGGTCCACTCCAAATATTTTTGAGGCCCATGCTTATTTAAATATAATATATATTTAATTCAAGCATACCTTGAATTCTACAAAAGCCCATAAAAGGCTCAAGCCCGTAAAACTCTCCGAATATCTATAAATAGCTCAAGTCACCTCATTATTAAGGTACACACTTTCTTTAGCACTATAACGATCAATTCTTGATTATTATTCCTTGAGTAATCGCTGACTTGAGCGTCGGAGTGCCTTTGCCGAAACCCTCCCGGCTCCTCTGACTTTGTTTTGTGAGTAGGAACAAACCACTGAAGATCTCCACCGAGAACATACAAGGATCCATTGATACTTCGGACTTTGCGGAAGCAACGTGTCATATACAAGTGATTTTTGGCTACATCAGCTTGGCGCCGTCTGTGGGAACCTGTTCTCTACGTCATTGAGAATACATATTATTTCAAAAATGTATCAAGGAAATAATAACAATGGAAATGCACCTCCGAGCATTACTCTCACCCGTGAAAACTTGACTGCGCTAATGGAAAACACAGTCGCACTCGCAGCAAAAGATGTAGTTGCTCAGTACCTGGAAACCCGTAAGCGCAAAAAGCACCAAGAAAAAGGCTCAGAATGAAGGCTCATCATCTCGTGACCCTGATAACGAAGACCCAAATAAAACTAAGTCTAAAGTGAATGACAAAGATCCTGAGGGGACCAAGATAAATACTACTCAGAAAGACGGTGAAGCAAGTGTTCACATAGTTCACGACACCTCTGGCAAAAACAAAACCACTAATCTAGCCCGGATGGATGGATCTCGCACACATGTAACTGGAGATAATTCGTCAGCAATTTTGCCGTCACGTCGAAGCCCCTTCACTGATGACATCCTATCTGAAGCATTACCAAAGGGGGTCAAAATCCCCAGCTTACCTGAGTTCGATGGAACGAGTGACCCCCAAGATCATATTGACAAGTTCTACGCGAAAACAGATTTGTATGATATCACAGATGCTGCATATTGTAAAATTTTCAGAACAACATTATCAGGAAGATCACTCACATGGTTCAATAAGTTACCCTCTGGATCTATTTACAAGTTGGAGCAACTTACTGACTGCTTCATCCAGCAATTCTCAATTAACAAGAAATACCCGAAAACAGCAGCGTATCTGTTCACAATCATTCAGAATGAAGGGGAAAGTTTGAGGGACTATGTTCGGCGGTTTACTCACGCGGTTCACGAAGTCTTACACGTGAATCATGATTTGTTAGCTGGAATAATGCAGCAAAACTTACGCCATCGGAAGTTCAAGGAATCAATAGCAGGAAGGCCGCCCAAAAACCTAGAGGAATTACTAGTAAGAGCTGAGAAATACATACGGGTTGAAGAATCTGTAGAGCCACACTATTTGAATAAAAGAAAGACAGAAGAATATAAACAAGATATTAGAAAACGATACGAGAAGCGAACAGCACAGAGCCCCCGCCTCCAGAATATACCCCTCAATGCACGTTTGACCGATATACTAGTAGTGGCTGAAAAACAAAGATTGTTGCGTCCCCCTTGCCCAATGCAGAATAATACAAAGCACCAACGTTCGGACAAGTACTGTCATTTTCATAAAGATAAAGGTCATACTACATAAGATTGCTTCAGTTTGCGAGCAGAAATTGAAAAACTCATAAAGCGCGGACATTTGGGGAATTTTGTGGACAAGTACCGCGGTGAGAAGCGAGATGACAGACATCGAGACGAACAACCAAAACGTGACTATCAAAAGCGGCATGATGAAACTGGGAAACAACATGAACGAGCTAATGAAAATTTTCACATTGGAGGAATAATCGCCGTAATCACTGGGGGGCCTGCTTGTGGCGACTCGAACAATGCAAGAAAAACCCTTCTGCGGGCAGCAAAAGGAACCAACAATTTGTCTAGCCCCACTTCCTTGCCAATGTATGAAATTGGAACTATCCAAGATGTATTATCATTCAGTGACAAAGATATGGAGAACCCTCGGGGTGCTCATAATGATTCTTTAATCATCTCAGCCACAATCTCCAATTTTTGGATAAAGAAAATTCTAGTGGATTCAGGAAGTTCGGCCGACATAATTTTTCATGATGCATTCGTAAAATTGGGTATTTGTAATGCACAGTTAACTCCAGTCAACACTCAATTAGTCTGATTTTTCGGAGAAATAGTTGAAGCTTTGGGCGAAATAACGCTTCCTCTTTCCTTGGGTTCTTACCCCAAACGGTCTACTAAGATGGTGAAATTCCTTGTAGTAAAGTCTTCATCTGCATACAATGTGATATTGGGACGACCAAGTCTCAATATATTCTAAGCCATCGGATCGACATATCATATGAAGCTGAAGTTTTCGACTCCAGGAGGAGTAGGAGAAGCCATTGGTGACCATCGTCTAGCCAGAGAGTGTCATGCGGTGACACTACGGGGTTCATCAGAAAATCGTAAAAGACAAGTTTCTAGTGAGGAAAGAGCATCGAAACCTGGAAAAATTTTACGTGAAAATGGAATACATTTGGTGGATGAGGAAGCCAAGAGCAAAGAAAGAATAACAGCAATCGAAACTCTAAATCATGTAGAAATCGTTCCAAATGATCCCAAGAAGACATTGAAAATCGGGACTGAATTACCTCCTGAATTGGAAGAGAAGCTGAAAAATTTCCTCGGTCGCAATTTGGACGTGTTTTCTTGGGGTGATGAGCCTCTACCCGGAATACCTCATGAATATGCGCTCCATAACCTCCGTGTTGATTCGAAAATAAGACCGGTGAAGCAAAAGAAAAGAGCATTTGGCCCAGAAAAAAATCAACATATAGCCGCTGAAGTGGAAAAACTCTTAGCGACAAGATACATCAGGCCAGTTTCATACCCAGATTGTCTTCCAAATGTTGTCTTAGTACCAAAACCCGGAGGAAAATAGCGTTAGTGCATAGATTTCACTGATCTCAACAAAGCATGCCCCAAAGATCCGTTTCCACTCCCACGAATTGACTTGTTAGTCGATTCGACAGCAGGATGCGAGCTGCTCACTTTTCTTAACGCATATCAAGGATACAATAAGATCAGTCTAGCACTAAAAGACCAGGAAAAATCAAGTTTCATCACTGATAGGGGGATTTATTGATATGATGTTATGCCATTTGTGCTGAAGAATGCTGGAGCTACCTATCAACGTCTGGTAAATACCATGTTCAAACACTTGATCGGACATAACATGGAAGTTTATATAGATGACATGCTCGTCAAAAGTACCCAAGCATCTAATCACTTGGAAGATCTTGGGTAATGCTTCGGTATACTCAGAAAATACAGGATGATGCTTAATCCGGATAAATGCACTTTTGGCGTACGAGGAGGCAAATTCCTTGGTTACATGGTGTCAGAACGAGGAATAGAGGCCAACCCTGAAAAAATTAAAGCAATTTTAAACATGAATCCCCCGAAAAATGTGAAAGACATCCAAGAATTAACAGGACGTTTGGCCGCCCTCAACCGATTTATTTCAAGATCTGCAGAGTGTTGTAAAACTGGCGAGTTCCCAGACCAATTACGATTGATACCCGGTGCAGCGGAAGTTTAAAAATTTTCTCATGGAACGATTCCATGGTGTGGGTATCAACCATACAACGATTGAATTATTGTGTGTAAAATTTAAATAACAATTAAATAAATTTTACCTCAAATCTCGCAACGAGATTAATGGACACCAACAGAACAATTCTGCTCTTGTTGTCTCTCCCTGGAACCGATGAACGCCTTCAATCAGGTCCACGAACAGAGGTTTAATCCCTCTGATAGATTGCACTAGAAAATCTATCAGAAGTTTTCTGCGAAGAGATTACACGAATCTGATTCGTTATTCCTGACCGCGATTCAAAATCACAGACCGGAATTTTCTCGGGCAGAGCAAAGGGAGGGGTTCGGCCGAAAACTAGAGAGAGAGGCTAGGGTTTCGTTTTCTGTCTCTCAAAAATTATGACCTGTTGTGTGTAATTTCTGTACTGAAATAACTTATTTATAATGCAGGCCACTAACACCTTAGGGCCCATTAGTCATAAGCTGGGGCCCGACAAGCAAAGCCCGCTCGTTCAGAAATTAATATAAAATTCATCGTGACTCCGATTGATGAAACGATTTCACCAATGTGCACAAAAACCATTTCTGCACATTTTAAAGTCAAAATAAATTTTCCTGAATCCGAATTCAGTGGTTTCCAAAAATGTCCATCCCTATGTCATTTTAGGAAATCCTACTCCCTTACTCTTATTTTAAGAAGTCCAACTCCTTAGTTCATTAAATTTAACTCTTTAAATTTAACTATCTCAACGGGGATTAAAACTCCATTACACTGTGTGACCCTCAATGGTTCAGGGATACAGCTAGCCGTGGGCTCACAACTCCTTGTGACTCGGAACAACACTTTCCGACTTGCCCAACGAATCATGGTAAAGCGCCTAGCAACATCGCCCCATGATTCCCTAGGTATCACTGATAGTGCCTACAAGAACCAGTAGATTTTGGTTAACGTACAGTACGGTCCCTTCATCCATATATCCCGATCGAATCAACAACCATTGGTATATCGAGAGTCGCTCAAGATTCGATAACTATGCAATGCATCTTGAAGATCAAATTAGTGACATCGCATGTGCTACTAAGAAACCATTTCTTAAATCACATCAAGTACTCTGGCCAGAGATTTGTCACACTAATATCTCCTCAGATCGCATAGGATATCCACACTCGCAAGTATGTGGTGAATCCTTGACAACAATGCATTGACTCCTATATGTGTCGTAACTGTACCCAATCTCGACACCTGATGACCCCCTCAGAGTCGGTAAACGAGTCAAAGCACAGTACTAGCATATAGAGTCTCCATGATGTTTCAAGTCGTAAGGACTAATGGTGTACAACCAAAACCGCGGACTTTATCCACTCGATAAGTGATAACCACTTGGAAAGTCCGGATAGGGTAGTTCGACTATTCATCCTATGAATATCCATTTGCATGCTTTGAACATCTCCATGTTCCCTACCAATGAAACGTGGTACTCCGCATCGCAAATGCTAGTCTCAAACTCGAGCGATCCTTATCCTTATTATCGGACGGCTCAATCGACTAGGAACGGTTTTAGAATATACAGTGACTATAAGATGTATTTCATGATAGACATCTCCATGTTCTACCACATCTTACATACACTATAGTATATTCAAGGTCTTTATCAAAACAACAATAGTATATCACAATATAACAATATGAAGTAATATAAAGTCATTGCCATAAAAGTGTAAATAATATTAAACAAAAGATTGTTTATACAAAGAGTCAACAAAGCCCATAGCCACACAGTTGGCTCACTGGGCACCCACTCTTACAATCTCCCACTTGCCCTATAGCCAACTAGTCATACTACGTAGACCCATTGCTTCGCGATGTTTGTCAAACAATGGTCCTGGCAAAGGCTTAGTAAGTGGATCAGCGATATTGTCTGCAGAGGCCACTCGTTCGACACTGATGTCTCCTCTTTCCACAATCTCCCGGATTATGTGGTATTTGCTCAGTACGTGTTTGGATCTTTGATGAGACCTTGGTTCCTTTGCTTGAGCAACGGCACCCGTGTTGTCGCAGTACACCGGGACTGGACCAACAAATTCAGGAATGACGCCCAACTCTTGGACGAAATTCCTCATCCAAACGGCCTCTTTAGCAGCAGCTGATGCTGCAATGTATTCAGCCTCAGTGGTGGAATCCGCTGTGGTGTCCTGCTTGGAACTCTTCCAAGAGACAGCACCACCATTGAGCATGAACACAAATCCAGAGGTTGACTTCGAGTCATCCACATCACTTTGGAAGCTAGAGTCGGTATAGCCTTCCAGTTTGAGTTCTCGTCCTCCATAAACCATGAACATATTCTTAGTCCTTCGCAAGTACTTAAGAATGTCCTTCACGGCTTTCCAATGCATCTGACCAGGATTAGACTGATATCTGCTCGTGACACTCAGAGCAAATGCTACATCCGGTCTGGTAGATATCATCCCATACATGATACTACCTATAGCTGACGCATATGGTACATGTGTCATATTCTCTATCTCTGCATCAGTCTTGGGACACATAGACTTGGATAGAGAAACTCCATGACACATGGGTAGATGTCCTCTCTTGGACCCATCCATTGAAAACCGTTTCAATATGGTATCGATGTAGGTTGATTGAGTGAGTCCTATCATTCTCTTAGATCTATCCCTATAGATCTGTATCCCAAGAATGTAGGATGCCTCACCCAAATCCTTCATCGAAAATCTACCTGATAACCATATCTTTGTTGACTGCAACATCCCTACATCATTCCCAATGAGTAGGATGTCATCAACATAAAGTACTAAGAATGTCACCGCATCCTTAACTACTTTCTTGTACACGCAAGGTTCCTCCGGGTTCTTGATGAAACCAAAGTCTTTAATTGTTTCATCAAATTTCTGGTTCCAACTTCTTGATGCTTGTTTTAGACCATAAATTGATCTCTGAAGCTTGCATACCTTATGCTCGCTTCCCATGGATGTGTACCCCTCAGGCTGCTTCATATAGATTTCTTCCTTAATGTCTCCATTAAGAAAAGCAGTCTTCACATCCATTTGCCATATCTCATAGTCATACCATGCAGCTATGGCAATAAGGATTCTTATGGACTTGAACATAGCAACTGGTGAAAAGGTTTCATCATAGTCAACTCCTTGCCTTTGAGTATAACCTTTCGCCACCAATCGCGCCTTGTAGGTCAATACCTTACCATCAGGCCCAAGCTTTCTTTTGTAGATCCATTTACACCCTATTGGAACAATTCCATCGGGAGGATCCACTAAAGACCAGACTTGGTTAGTATGCATCGAATCCAATTCAGACTGCATAGCTTCAAGCCATAAATTCGAATCCGCATCAGAAATTGCTTCCTTGAAGCTTCTTGGATCACATCCAATGTCGGGTTCATCTTGACCCTCTTCAAGAAGAAGACCATATCGAACTGGAGGTCTAGAAGTCCTCTCGGATCTTCTAGGTGCAGGCGTGTCCAGCAATGGTTCCTGAGGTGTAGGATCGTTATTTTGTATTTCGGGTTCTTCTCGAACTTCTTCGAGTTCCATCATCTCGCCTTTCTTATCCAATAAGAACTCCTTCTCCAAGAAGGTGGCATTCCGTGAAACAAACACCTTTGTTTCAGCAGGATAATAGAAATAATATCCGATTGAATTCTTCGGATACCCCACAAAATAACACAAGCTGGATCGACTATCCAACTTATCTCCCACTGTCCGCTTCACGTAAGCAGGACATCCCCAAATCCTCAAGTACGAATACTTAGGAGCTTTGCCATTCCATAACTCGTATGGTGTTTTGTCCACTGCTTTTGTGTGGACGTTGTTTAACAACAATACCGCCGTTTCAAGCGCATAGCCCCAAAACGAAGGTGGAAGCTCAGTGAAGCTCATCATAGATCGAACCATGTCCAACAAAGTTCGATTACGACGCTCCGATACACCATTAAGCTGTGGTGTCATAGGAGGAGTCCACTGAGAGAGAATCCCATTCTCTTTTAGATAGTCCAAAAACTCGGTACTCAAGTATTCTCCACCTCGATCCGATCGAAGTGCTTTAATACTTTTACCTAGCTTGTTTTCTACTTCAGCCCTGAATTCTTTGAACTTTTCAAATGCTTCAGACTTATATTTCATTAAATATAAATACCCATACCTTGAATAATCATCAGTAAAGGTAATGAAGTAGGTGTGGCCATGTTGAGTCCCTACTCTAAATGGACCACAAACATCTGTATGGATCAAATCCAACAGATTCTGACTACGCTCAGGTTTCCCCTTAAAAGGAGATTTAGTCATTTTTCCTTTTAGGCAGGATTCACAAGTAGGTAGAGAGTTAATATCAGACATATCAAACATGCCCTCTCCCACTAGCTTGTTCATCCTCTTTGAGGAAATATGACCTAGCCTAGCGTGCCAAAGGTTTGCCGGGTTTTGACTATCGATTTTCCTTTTGTTTGTTATCGCCGGTTTGTCAATACAATTAATTGGAACGTCTTTTAGTTTTAAATTGTATAGATCGTTTTCAAGTTGTCCATTTCCAATTAAACATTCATTCTTGTAAATACTGCAAATCCCATTCACAAAATTACAAGAATAACCATCTCTATCAAGCATAGAAATAGAAATAATGTTTTTAATTAAATCTGGCACAAATAAAACATCTCTCAACAATAATTTAAAACCATTCTGCAATATCAAACAAACATCTCCAATGGCCGTAGCTTCAACTCTGGAACCATTCCCGAGCCTCAGCTGGGTCTCACCCATTCTAAGCCTGCGACTTCTTGTCATCACCTGCAAATCATTGCAAATGTGAGATCCACATCCGGTATCCAATACCCAAGAAGTTGTATTAAGTGACATGTTTATTTCGATATAGAACATACCCTTTGCAGTTCCTAACTGCTCAAGATACTCCTTGCAGTTGCGCTTCCAATGACCCGGCTTCTTGCAGTAATGGCAAACATCCTTGGATTTTCCATTGTTTGAAGCCTTTGTCTTTTGCTTCTTCTCGGGTTCCACTTTCTTGGGTGGGGCAGAACGTTTCTTGCCCTTCATACTTGGCCCCTTCTTTGTAGAAGATGAGGAGCCCACCAAGAAAGCTGGCTTATCCTTCTTAAGTGTGGATTCATATGTAACGAGCATATTGACCATCTCTTCAAGGGTGGCCTCTATCTTGTTCATATTAAAATTTATCACGAATCCATCAAATGAGGAAGGAAGAGATAGAAGCAACAAGTCCACATTGAGTTCATGCTCCAACACCAAATCAAGGGTCGCTAACTTCTGTATGAGCCAAATCACTCGTACCCCATGATCACGGACCGAAGTCCCTTCACGCATGCGGCACGTCATCAACTCCTTAACAGTAGAGAACCTTTCAGCCCTCGACTGAGCCCCAAAAAGTTCCTTGAGTTGCGTGTGAATGTCAGCAGCATTCACCGTGTCCTCAAATCGCCTCTGGAGTTCATCAGACATCGAGGCTTGCATATAGCATTTGGTCTTGATGTCATGGTCACACCATGCATCAAGTTTGGCCAATTCCTCCGGACTTATGTCAGCTGGTGCTTCCTTCGGAGGTGCTTTCTCTAACACGTAGAGCATTTTCTCCGAAGTTAAGACAATCTTCAACTTCCGGAACCATTCCGTATAGTTGGCGCCAGTCAGCTTGTTTTGTTCGAGGATCGAGAATAAAGGATTTCGCGAATTCATTGTATGAAATACTGAAAAGGAAAAACAGACATATATCAATGATTGTTTAACAATTTACTAAGACATAAAATAGGCGAATTTAATTTTATGAATCTCACTCCCACTATTTTAACGATTTCACCACCCTCTAGTGAAAACGGGAAACTTTTTCCTTAGTGAGAACATGGAGTCCAATTGACAAACTTATGGTCCCGAATAATATCAGCCAACCATAATTCTCAAAAGGTAGAGCCCAATTGCTTCCAAAGCAACCCCCATGTATTTACCTCATGTCCAATAAGGGCCCAATAATATGACGCCGTTTAAAGTGACATGTCAAGATGACCCATCAATATTAAGTTGTGATGGACGGTCGCCATGTGGATCCCCCAATAATATGAGCCGATCCCATGGGAGTTCCACCCAACTTACAACATTTGTCGATCCAATGTACAGCTTTCCGACGGACGGGCCCCCCCAATAATATGAGCCGGACCGTATCCGCGGGTAGCATCACATACATTGACCGTTGATGGAAGGTAGGAACATTTAAACAATATTTAAATTTCCTTTATTTATCTTGATATAAATTTTAAATCATATTTAAAATGAGGGATTTTATTTATAAAAATATTTGTCTCATCATATTTAATTTATTGCATGCATTGCCGGATTCACGCAATTTATGTCTAAACATGCATACAATCATAATATCACATATTATATAGGATGATCGATTCCATTTCTAATTGACCCGTGGTTGCCAATCACGGGTCTTAGTCCAATCCTAGGTAATATGCAGTATGCAAATGCAATCCTATTACATATGCTTCCAATTTACATTTCTTCAGTCTTCATTGTCTGCTGGGCCCACCATCTTCAAATCTTGATCTCCCACTAAATCTAATGTATTTACAATAAATAACAATGACAAGTAGGGGATACATTTTTAGGGGGTGGGAACGGGCTATAAACCAAGCCCACTTTTATTACATATGACATTCATATCGGGCCATAAACCAGGCCCATTAATAAAACCAACAACAATAAAGACAAAATGTAAATTCCTAACATACACCTACAAAATTGGTCATGGCAATCGATCATCCTTATCCAATAACATTTAATTCAAAATTAATTTATTGGACAACATGCTGTGGCAATTCAAATTTAAACAAGATAAAATCATATTTTATATATAAAATCACATTTCACATATAAAATCATATTTTATCTCCATATCAAATAAAATCATATTTTATCTATAAAATCCAATTTTACAAATAAAATCATATTTTATCTAATATATCATAAGATCATATCTTATCATCAATTGTACCAAAATAATTGATTTCAAAATTCAATTTACGGATAAAATATTAAAATTTTCCAAAAATTCAAATTTATCCAAAATTAATTTTAAAATTTACGGACTCGAACAATTCGATCCGAAATCTCGTGAACCAATCAAAAACAATTTTTGACCGGACCAAAAATAAAATTTTAAATATTAAAATTAATAAAAATATAATTTTTCCCGCGGGCCGCCCGGGACACTCCCGGGCCGGCCCGCACCCGGGCGCGGGCCGGGGCAGCCCGGCTGCCCCCTTAGGGCAGCAACGTTTGCTGCCCTGGCGGCGCCTGGCGCCGCCGCTGGGCGGCGCCGTGCGTCGCCCTGGGCGGCGCCGAGCGCCGCCCCTGGGCGGCGCTGTGCGCCGCCCTGGGCAGCGCCGAGCGCTGCCCTGCGCAGCGCCCAGCGCTGCGCTGGGCAGCGCACAGCGCTGCCCTGGGCAGCGCCGTGCGCCGCCCTGGGCGGCGACGGTCGCCGCCCTGGGCGGCGCCGTGCGCCCCCTTTGGGCGGCGCCGTGCGCCGCCCCTGGGGGCAGCGACCATCGCTGCCCCCTCCGGGCAGCGATCCAATCGCTGCCCGGGTTTCGCCCCCGGAAAAAAAAATTTTTTTATTAAAAATATTTATTTTGTTTCAAAAACCGAGACTCAAAAATTTTGTACAATTGATTAATTCAATCGATTGATCTGAGCAACCTGGCTCTGATACCACTGTTGTAAAACTGGCGAGTTCCCAGACCAATTACGATTGATACCCGGTGCAGCGGAAGTTTAAAAATTTTCTCATGGAACGATTCCATGGTGTGGGTATCAACCATACAACGATTGAATTATTGTGTGTAAAATTTAAATAACAATTAAATAAATTTTACCTCAAATCTCGCAACGAGATTAATGGACACCAACAGAACAATTCTGCTCTTGTTGTCTCTCCCTGGAACCGATGAACGCCTTCAATCAGGTCCACGAACAGAGGTTTAATCCCTCTGATAGATTGCACTAGAAAATCTATCAGAAGTTTTCTGCGAAGAGATTACACGAATCTGATTCGTTATTCCTGACCGCGATTCAAAATCACAGACCGGAATTTTCTCGGGCAGAGCAAAGGGAGGGGTTCGGCCGAAAACTAGAGAGAGAGGCTAGGGTTTCGTTTTCTGTCTCTCAAAAATTATGACCTGTTGTGTGTAATTTCTGTACTGAAATAACTTATTTATAATGCAGGCCACTAACACCTTAGGGCCCATTAGTCATAAGCTGGGGCCCGACAAGCAAAGCCCGCTCGTTCAGAAATTAATATAAAATTCATCGTGACTCCGATTGATGAAACGATTTCACCAATGTGCACAAAAACCATTTCTGCACATTTTAAAGTCAAAATAAATTTTCCTGAATCCGAATTCAGTGGTTTCCAAAAATGTCCATCCCTATGTCATTTTAGGAAATCCTACTCCCTTACTCTTATTTTAAGAAGTCCAACTCCTTAGTTCATTAAATTTAACTCTTTAAATTTAACTATCTCAACGGGGATTAAAACTCCATTACACTGTGTGACCCTCAATGGTTCAGGGATACAGCTAGCCGTGGGCTCACAACTCCTTGTGACTCGGAACAACACTTTCCGACTTGCCCAACGAATCATGGTAAAGCGCCTAGCAACATCGCCCCATGATTCCCTAGGTATCACTGATAGTGCCTACAAGAACCAGTAGATTTTGGTTAACGTACAGTACGGTCCCTTCATCCATATATCCCGATCGAATCAACAACCATTGGTATATCGAGAGTCGCTCAAGATTCGATAACTATGCAATGCATCTTGAAGATCAAATTAGTGACATCGCATGTGCTACTAAGAAACCATTTCTTAAATCACATCAAGTACTCTGGCCAGAGATTTGTCACACTAATATCTCCTCAGATCGCATAGGATATCCACACTCGCAAGTATGTGGTGAATCCTTGACAACAATGCATTGACTCCTATATGTGTCGTAACTGTACCCAATCTCGACACCTGATGACCCCCTCAGAGTCGGTAAACGAGTCAAAGCACAGTACTAGCATATAGAGTCTCCATGATGTTTCAAGTCGTAAGGACTAATGGTGTACAACCAAAACCGCGGACTTTATCCACTCGATAAGTGATAACCACTTGGAAAGTCCGGATAGGGTAGTTCGACTATTCATCCTATGAATATCCATTTGCATGCTTTGAACATCTCCATGTTCCCTACCAATGAAACGTGGTACTCCGCATCGCAAATGCTAGTCTCAAACTCGAGCGATCCTTATCCTTATTATCGGACGGCTCAATCGACTAGGAACGGTTTTAGAATATACAGTGACTATAAGATGTATTTCATGATAGACATCTCCATGTTCTACCACATCTTACATACACTATAGTATATTCAAGGTCTTTATCAAAACAACAATAGTATATCACAATATAACAATATGAAGTAATATAAAGTCATTGCCATAAAAGTGTAAATAATATTAAACAAAAGATTGTTTATACAAAGAGTCAACAAAGCCCATAGCCACACAGTTGGCTCACTGGGCACCCACTCTTACACAGAGAAGGGGCTACCATTATTCAAACTGTTGAGGAGTGGAAAAGGTTTTCGATGGACAGAAGAGTGCCAGCAAGCATTTGACGAGTTGAAAAGACATCTGACCTCTCCGCCGTTGTTAGTAAAACCAAAGGAGGGTGACACCCTGCTGATTTATCTAGCAATATCTGCGGAGGCGGTAAGTGCAGTATTGGTCTCTGAAGTAGGACGTGAGCACAAACCAGTTTACTATATCAGCAGAACTTTACACGGAGCAGAATTAAGATATACAAAGATCGAGAAACTGGCACTGGCTTTGGTAACTGCAGCAAGAAAACTACGTCCCTACTTTCAGTCTCATCCAATAATTGTACTCACCAATCATCCTCTCAAACAAATTATCTCGAGTCCTGAAGCATCAGGAAGAATGGTTAAGTGGGTTGTCGAATTGAGCCAATATGGAATTGAATATCGCCCGCGTCCAGCGATTAAAGCACAAATTCTGGCAGATTTTCTTGTAGAGATGACAATAACTCAAGAAGAAAGATCCACCCAGACAAGGATGGTTTATGTCGACAGGTCATCAATCTCTACAGGAAGCGGTGCAGGTATAGTTGTGAAGATCCCACAGGGAGATAATGAAACATCTACTACTAATAAATGCGGAAAAACTTTTTTTTTTATTTTATTTTAATATACTAAAAATAATACTATACATATACGCCCATACATATATGTATATAAAAATAACATACTTTTCTTAAGTAACCTAAAAAAAATATTAAATAAATAAATCCTTAAAAATATTTCATGCATCAATTTAAAATGATAAACAATACTGCTGAAAAATCTCATACGCGAAAACAATAGTAAAATAAATCATGTTTCAAAACTCAATGCAATAATCTAAATAACTGCGACGGTCACGGGGTCCACTGCCACGCTCGCTCATACGTCCTCGCCACCGGTAGGAGCTACATAGACATCATCATACTCACCTGCACCATATAAGCGTAGTGAGCCTAGAGGCTCAACATGTCTAATCCTTGATAACGAGGTTTAAAATAATGCATCACATAATTATACTAATACATATAACTTACGTGGACATGCATGCATGATCTTAAAATAAATGCATCATAAAAATTATTCATCATCAGTCGTACATACATCATAACTAATCATACATAACATAATTGAGCATGTCATAATCATAAAAACTGAGTATGGTCATATCCATGAATGTGACTAATAAATGTGCCGACTGATCAGTCTAAGAACCATCGTACGTGGCGGTGGATAAATCCACCTCTATGCTGGTAGTAAACTACCTTTGTGTCAGTGGTAAAACCACTTCTATGCCGGTAGTAAAACTACCTCTGTGCCGGTGGTAAACCACCTCTGTGCTGTCACACCACTTCAATTTCCATAAAAATATTTTTCATGCTCAATTCTTAATCATAAACACATCATAAAATATTTCATGTATGCATGCACTTAAAATATGTCCGTAATATATATTTAATTAATTTTAATAATAAATATACTTATACTTAAAATAAACTTCATGCATAAAAAAAGAATTAAATATATATTCCGGATTTAGTTAATTTTCATGGGTTGGTCCAGACTGCTGATCACTCACTCTAAGCCCATTAAACTTAAATAAAATCCAATAATCATATTTTAGCCCAAATATCTTAATTAAACTTAACTTGATCCGGCCGCCTCTGGCCGGAGCACCACCGCCCATGGATAGCCCACATCCAGGGGGTTCTAACACAATAAGAATCAGACCAAACCATGGCCCGAGGAGTGAGAACGAAGCTCTGCACCAGACGCCTTCCTCCTCCTCGCGCGCAGACTGAGCAGTAGCCAAACTTTCGTTCGTGCGGCTTCCTTCGACAACCAAAGACCGTGAAACCACTTCTCAATTTTAGCCAACATCTAAATCTTTTAAACCCAACAAACCACGCACAAATCCATGGCCTGAGGAAGGAGAACGACCCCTCTCTTCCCAAAGCCCTAACCTGCGCGTCTATGTGCATCAGAAGTGAATAGCTTCGTTTCCAGCCTATGACACCTTAAAACTCTGAACAAACTCAACCCTAAGGCACCCTGGGACCCCTCTGACTCGAGCCCTCAGCCCTGGACCGTACCATGCTTGGCAAAAACGTGAATCATGACCCAAACAAGCAAGAACATGCATCAATACAAAGCATACATGCATAAACTCTAAATTTCCATGAAAAGTCTGATATAAAACACGTCATGCATGATTAATAGCTTATATGGTGGCCAAATAAAAGTTTTAGACATGCCTTTTAAATTAAACACGAGGACTATTGCGTATTCGGGGCTCCGGGACGACGAACGAATGAAAAACCACCAAAAATCCTTGAAGAATCGGCTATGGAGGTTGAAGAAATTCTGAAAATCTGATGGTGAGGGTAGGAGAGGGTTGAAGGTGGCTAAGGGAGACAACGTAGGGTAAGGAGTGTTTTATTTTGGGTAGATATAGGTCAATAATTGGTATAAATTTATTAGGTAGATAATATAATCATAAAATATAACATTTTAAACTCCTAAAATACTTACCAATCTGATAATAAATTAAAATCCCGAAATACTAATTTATAGTATTTTTAAAAATTAATAAAAGTCATTAAAATGACTTATTTTGGTTAAAAATCAACTCTTAAATAAATATATAAATAAATACTAAAATTTTCTTGACAAAATACATTAAAATAATATTTTAAGCCTCATAAAACTCATAAAATATTTTTGGCTAAAAAATATTGGTATCTCGTCCGTCCACGGTCCTGTCTACGCGATCAACTCAATAAAATTCTTAAAAATCTAAAAATACAATAACTGTGGGTTAAATGATAAAATAAATTTAAATCATGCATATAATTCACATAATAACACATAAATGTCATTTAACCCAAATATAAATTTTTAAATAATTAATTTTCCTAATTATGCATGCGAATTTACGTATTAAAATTTTCGGGTGTTACATATAAATTTCAATATGTCATCAAATTTCTATTCCCAGCAACGAATAATGAGGCAGAATATGAAGCTTTCATCATGGGAATTAAATTGGCTCTGTCGGTAGGAGCAAAGAGACTAACGATACACAGCGACTCCCAACTTATCGTCAGTCAAGTTAATGGAAATTATGAAGCGAAGGAAGATAAAATGCTTGGGTACCTGACTCAAGTGAATGAGCTTCTCTCACGTTTGGACAGCTACGATGTGAAGCAGATACCTAGAATGGAAAATGAGTCAGCGGACCGTCTCGCCAAGTTTGCAAGCTCCTTGGCCAACATTGATAATAGGAAAATTACATTCCTAACATATGGCAAGGAAGAAACTGATGGAAGTGATGTTACAATCTTCTGTGCTGACAGCGAAGAACCTAGTTGAAAAGATGAAATAATCAACTATTTGATGCAGGGTAACCTACCTACTAACCAATTCGAAGCTCAAAAACTTAGAGTGAGAGCTGCTCGGTTCATGGTCATTGACGGAGAACTGTATAAAAGAGGTTTCTTATCACCTTACCTGAAGTGTCTAACGCCAGCCAAAGGAAACTATGTGCTCCGGTAAATTCATGAAGGAATATGTGGAAATCACTTAGCCGGCAGAGCTCTCGCAGGAAAAGCATTACGCCAAGGATACTTCTAGCCAACGATGAAGCAAGACATTATAGAGCTAGTGAAGCATTGTCATTCATGTCAGGAGCATGCTAACTTCCATCACCAGCCGGCTACAATCTTGCAGCCCCTAGAAAGTCCTTTACCCTTTGCTCAATGGGGAATGGATTTGGTCGGTCTGTTTCCTCCTGCTACCGGACATAGAAAATTTTTTATAGTAGCTGTGGATTATTTCACCAAATGGTTCGAAGCTGAACCATTGGCCAAAATATCTGAAAGAGAAGTAATCAATTTCTTATGGAAGAATATAGTATGCAGATTTGAAATTCCTCAAACCTTGGTTTCGGAAAATGGAACTCAATTCTCTGGAGCGAAGATAAAAGACTGGTGCAAAGGACTCTCTATCAAGCAGTTCTTCACTTCTGTTGGAAATTCTCAAGCAAATGGGCAAACCGAGGTCACCAACCGGATCATTCTACAACACCTCAAAACACGCCTAGGCAATGCCAAAGGAAAATGGGTGGATGAGTTGCCAAGTGTTCTATGGGCATATCGAACCACTCCACGCTCTTCAACTGGAGAATCTCCTTTCAACCTGGCCTACGGAGCGGAAGCTGTGGTTCCTGCCGAAATTGGAGCGCAATCATGGCGAGTGAAACGGTACAATTCATCTGGGAATGACCAAGCCCTCCGAATTTCATTGGACTTGATGGATGAACTGAGAGATGAAGCTTCGACACGAGCCGAGAGATATCGAGCTTGTATGACTAAAGCATACAATGACAGAGTCAAACCAAGATCTTTTCAAGTAGGAGACCTGGTTTTGAGAAAATCTGACATCTTGAAGTCTGTGGGTAAATTGGACCCAAAATGGGAAGGCCCGTACAAAGTAATTGAGATTGTGAAGATGGGAACATATCTCCTCCAACATTCAGATGGAAGAGTACTTCCCAAACCTTGGAACGTGGCCAACCTGAAGAAGTTTATGCATAAATTGCAACTCTCTCCAACATTAGGCTATATTTATCTTTTTTTTGTTATTAGCATATTTTCCTTATGTTTTCATATTATAATTTTGTGATACATTTTTCAACTAATTTGATTATTTTTGTTATATAAATAGATTAATTTGTCGAAAGCATATCATATCGCCTCTCCAATAGTAATGCTTACTTACGACATAAATGTCATAGACCCTAGCAGTCATAAAAAATTCCCAACAATAAGAGGCTTGGCCAACCCCATGGGATATTTGAACTTATGACGCTGTAAGAGGTCAAGACGAAATAATAATATTATAAGTCCCGGGATACCTCACCACGCACCAAGTGGGTTTAGGATTTTTTCATGAGACAAAATCTTGGGAGATTGATCCCCTCCCAAGTACTCCAATATTAAAGCGATAGTATTTTATTCATCAAACAAGTATGCAATAGCGACTTCAAAATGCAAAGAGATGTAATAATTGAAAAAATTGAATATATATATATAAAAGGAATAATTGTTCTTCCTTTGTTCCTCCACCAACTGCTTACGCACTCAAAAAGAACAAACAAAGTCTAAGACTTCAAAATCTTTATTATAAAAAAAAATTGCCCAAAAGTGGTAAGAAATAATAAAACTAAACAGTTCCACGGCTCCAAAAAGTAGTCTCCATTCAGTTTCGACACGCACCCTTCGGCGTTATTGATTGTATAAGCTAGAAATTGGAGCGCAAAGCTTCGATCATCTCCTCGTCACCCAGACCTCCCAATAAATCTCCTAAGGGTAGGTCCGAGTCATTCTCGATTCTTGCAGACGCAGTTCTGGGCTCCGGAATTTTAAGGTGAATCATCATAATAATTTCCTTCGGAACTAATTTAGTTTTCCGTAGTTCTTTGCGGCAATCCACTACAACTTCATCATGAATAACGATCGCCCGCTGAATCACTTCGTCCCTAAAAGCTATGGACTCTCGATAGCCTTCAATTGTTTTTTCTCTAGTACTTCGCAAAAGATTCTTGCCTACTGACGAGTTGAGAAAAGTCTCTCTAGTCTCCGATTCACGGGTATATTTTCCCCTAAGTTGCTCCATCTTCTCGCACATTGCATCATATTTTTTGGATTTTTCTTCAAGCTCCTTTTGTGACTTGAGAAAATCATATCGAGACCTCTCTTCTCGAAATGGAAAAGTGTGAGCAAGAGATAAAATTTGTAAACACCCATAGATAAAGAAAATTATTTACTACGTAAAAATCATAATAAATAACTACAAGCAAGTAATAATATACCTGGAAGGCGGACGAAGCAAGAGTCCGAGTCAACACTTCGGTAGGTTGAGGCAGTAGATGCAACCTATCATGATCTCCAATCAGGTCCGCTTCCGTTCTCCAACCAATCTCTAGATCTTTCAAATCCCAAAAAGATCCAGCATTATTTTTCTGATTCACTCCTTCCACGAATAAGTGGCGACCTTTGAGAGCATCAAGATGGACTACTCGTTCTTCATCACGTTTTCTCTTTGCATTTCTCATATCATCAACCTCCCTATCACGTGCATCGACATTGGGTCCGGCTACAACATTTTTCCTTTTGCCACCAATCTTTTTATCATGCGCGTCAGATTTTTTAGGCGGAGGGCCAGAGCGACGAGTAAGATCGAATGGCCCGGGAGACTTCCTCCTCCGAGGAAGTTCTTGAGAACCAGTGATAGCTCGATCCTTTGTTGAGTCTTTTCTTAGCATTTTTTACGCATCCTTCTCATTTTTCTCTATGCATGCCCGCATCTCCGCCAAATTTATTTTTTCGCCTGCAAAGTAAAAAATAAGAACAATACATAAATAAATTGTATAAATCCCAAAAAACACCGACCAAGGTATATTCAAGGGAAGATAAATACAATAGCATGCAAGAGAATGAAAAAAAAATACCGTCAGAAAGCAAACTTTTTGGATCAATCATCTTTTTGAAAAGACCTAAAGAGCGGCATTCAAGCTGCAATTCACGGTGATTTTTGCTAAAAATAATTCTCCTATGGCCCGGACTCCATATTATGGGAACCCCCCAACCATAATCCCAAACATAAACAAACTTTAATAATAATTCTCCTATGCTAAAGTGTTTGCTAAATATTTTATAATTACATTTTAATAAAAATTGTGTATTATGGGATGAATAGATTTAAAATTATTTTCACAGGGGTCAAATATGCATTTTTAATATTTCACAGGGGTATTTGGTGCAAAAAAAATATCAAAATCTTTGCCCAGTCGCATGAGGGGCGCGTGCGCAACAATCACTCATCCGAAGGAGCAAGTGTGCTAATTTTTTAAAAGATTAGGGTTGAAGATGCCTATTAAAATTTCACATGGGAGATGTGTGCATTTTTAATATTTCACAGGGGTGTTTGGTGCAAATAACTCAATTTTTTTCACGCGATATATGCTTATATAAATGAAATATTTAAATTTTTATTATTTTCAAATTAATAATTTTTTCATATTTTTTATTAGGATTAATTAACTGTAGAAAATTTTAAAATATAGACAAATATATTATTAAATTTTCAAATATAAATAAAGATAACATTAAAAATATAAAAATAAATATTTTTTTGAGATAATAAGGTTAAAATTTCTCATAAACGTAACTTTTTTTCAAAAAGAAAAAAATAATGAATATTACTCTAATTACATTATGAGTTTCATCAAATTAATTAAGAATCCGCGGTTTTTTAAAGAGATATCTTTTTAATTAAATAGTAAAATTACATTTGAAACACATACACATGGATGAGAGAACGTATCTTAACGTGGTAGCATGGCCACTAAAGATTTAAGGAGTAAGGTCAAAATTTGTTTCCAAAAGGGAATGAACTTCCACGAGAGACGACACACGGTAATCTGGTTCGAGTCCCATATTGTGGTATTCTGGAGAGCTGCACTGATCGGTTTCATCGAGCAAGCACGTGAACGCACCGGCTCGTTTTCCGCACGCCACCTTCAAAAACCAAAAGGAATCATATACAGATAATACTGAATGTTATATATGTGTGCATGCGTGTGTAGAGCACCATAGAAACATGTTTAAAGAATGAACTTGCATCATCTTTCAAGCTATCTCCGATCATCATGACTTCATCCGGTTGCACTCCCCAATTCGAACATATATGAAGCAAGGGAGCGGGGTCAGGTTTGTAAGGTCGAAACTCCCTGCTTAATGCAGGAGAAAATGTCATCTGCAGATATGGAAAGTTCTTCAACTTAAATTTCTTTTGATGGGATTCAATATGAAGATTAAATGTTCGATTTAAACGTGAACCCACCGAACAGAAGAACAAGTTTTTTTTGGCCGTGCATCGGTATGTTAAAAAAACATGAAGAAAGTAAAACTCACCCCAAACCGATTATGAAATAAGACAACTGAGTCCTTGACATTTCTTGTGATCAATCCTCTTCTGAAAATGGAATTAATAGGAAAAATTCAACACTTTCTGATACTTACTCTATATGTTAATAAATATATCAACAAACACGAGAATCATTTGATCATTCAAATATGTTCTCAAGATATCAACAAGATACAGATGTAAAAGTTTAAAAGGGTACTACAAGATGATGAAAGGCACTACAGGCAAATGAGTGAAGTCGTTTGTCGACCGTCGTATATGTTCAATAATGGTGCGATTCTTCAATATTTAATGACAAAATAAAAAAAGGAGACATACCAGAGTAAAACCTAAGGACATAAGAGAAACATAAGGTTAGAGCTTGAATTGGGAGATCTTTACCTAATATTTCTCGAATCCAGAAACTTACAAAGTTCCGAAGCACCTGCAACAAAATGAAACCATTAAATCTATCTTGAAGACAACGGCACATACTGATTGCAAACCTATCACCGTTTACAAAACATCCAAACCTACAAGTTCCGAAACAGGTAGGTGAATCTTTCATTGGGCAAGAAGAGTCATACTTGCAAACAAAAGGCTCAACCAAAAATGAACAAAGAGAGAACAGATTACTAAATTTCAGAATCCCTTAAATACAGATTAAAAAAAAAAAAAATGTACTGCAGTATCCCTTCCAAGAAGCACACAAAAGAAATGGTTGGTAAGTTTGAACAATACACAGTACCAGTTAGCCCACAAACCATAATTTACACAGCTTGCAACACTGGGAATGAAAAAGCCACGCAAATGCACATGATTATAACAATTTTAATCCCAATTTCTGTTGTTAATTTTGACCATTCCAACAAGAAAATCACCAAACAATGATAATTCTTTACAAGCCAAACAAATTGCACTAAATATGTGTTTCACGGGAAAAGCTACTCCAATGGAAGCAGAGGATTTCAACGAGCAACACTCAGCCTTATTTTCCACAAAACCCAAATGATATTCAGATTTTACATGTGAAATATTCCAAATTAAAGGTCTGGTCTACGGCATTTTGCTCAAATTGCGATTTTTTCTCCTAAATACACATGCTCTGACACTCGAGCTCTTTTCATTAAACTCTCTCAATCTTGCAAAAGTAACATTAACTTGAAAAGGACCAGCTTTTTCCCAAATGGGCAATCACCAAAAAAAAAAATATATTGGAGAAGAATAAAGTAGCAAAGAAAGATTCGATTTACGTACTTTGATGGTGCATTTTACACCAATGCCTACTAAAAACATTCATTCATCCAAAAATGGAGCAATCTTCGTGAACGATTCAAAATTCAAGAAATTGAGGGAATATAATCCAACCAGGCATAATCTGCAGGCGATCCGAACCGTGTTTCTCAAACTCCGCGATGATCTCATAAGCCCGTCTCTGCTTATCGGGGCTCCATTTCTCAATCTGGTGCAGAACATCGATGCCCGAAGGGTTTTCCAGTTTGATCCTCACGTACTCTTCTTCCCCGAGCACTGCTCTGTACATGGCCGGGAAATCGATGACGGGGACCGTTAGGGTTCCGTCCATGTCGAACACCACGCCCCTCAGGCGGGGCTTTGTGGTCACGGCGGAGGCGACGGAGGTCGGGGTGAGGGTGGCCATTGTCGAGAATGCCCTTCTGGGGAGGAAGGAGAGGAGGGCTCTCAGTGTAAAGGGCGGCATTGTTATTTGAATGGATAACGGGGGTGTTTTGGGAATTACGGGGCAGTGAGTATGCCGCTAGTAAATGGGTGGTGGAGAGTTCAGTTTAACATTTTTATGGCCAGTTGGGTAGAAATCACTTTATTATTTTATTTTAAAAAATTATTGATTTGACTTTAAAATAAAAATAATAATTAAAAAAAACATTTCAAAAACAAGTTGAAGTAAAATATAAATATTATGGTTTCTTTTTGGACAAATATTTTTAAAAAAAATTTAGTGTTTTATAATGATAACCGCAATCTTGAATCTGTACATCTAACTTTAGCACGAAACCAACCATGACACATCATTATTACCTCAAAATTTTAAAAAATAAAATTTTTATAACTTTTCTCTGCTAAACCCAAAAAATAACTTTTTTATGGGTCTCACTCATTCTATACACATTATTTCATTCTTATTTATTATCTATATTAAAATTTTACTTTTTATAATATAATAAAAATTATTATCTTAAATAATGCTAAATACGTAAAGTAATTTTATAATTTAAATTTTAATATAATTATGTAATTAATTCATCATTAATCAAAATTTTCTAACGTAAAGTAAATTTATTAATTATTTTAAGGGCAACTTGTAGATAACTCCCTAAATCAAACATAAGTTTCAATTTATTCCCTATATTTGTTTTTTCGAAAATGCCCTTGTCTTTATTTTAATCATTATTATTTCTTGAATTATCAAATGTGGAATCAGATTCAAAATCTGATTCACTTGATTCATCAAGATAATAAATATTTTCATCGTCGGATGAAAATTCAATTGTTTCTACTGGATAGAATCCAATAGTATATATTTCTTCAAGAAGTTTAACTTTATTTTTTTTTTCGTTTCGTTTTGGACATTCATTTGCATAATGACCTTCTTCATTGCACAACCAACATATGCAGTTCTTTCCTTTACCTTTTGGGCAAGGTGGTTTTTTATTATCAAACTTTTTATAAAATTTTCTTTTATAAGGTTTTCTGAAGAAATTCCTTCTAAATTTCTTTTTCTTATAGGGAATAAATTTCCTATTAAAAGATTTATAAGGTTTATTTAATTTATTATGTTTCTGTCGTTTTAAATGTTTGTGTGACATGTTTGTTTTACAACCGTATTCTTTTACTGTAAATTCCATTTTGTCACAACAAAGTTTATTGTTTTGTTTGTAAGATTTGGATATTCTTTTATTTAATGTTACTTCATGACATTTCTTTGTTATAACGTCTTTAATAAATTTAATAGCTCCTCCTAGTGTTTTGGCATAAGCACTAGTTAAGAATTTATTTTTACTATTTATTAGTATATTAGGTATTTTATTAAAAATACTTAATTTATAATGCTCTTTTTTATCAGCATCTATTAACTGATAATAGTTTGTTTCATAATCACATATAAATTCTTCTAGATAACATAGATTACATAATTTTATATTATCCAAAATAAAAATTGCTCTATTTTGTTCTATATTTTTGGCTACTAAATTAGCGTCATTATTAGAAACTCCTAAAAATTCTTGGTACAAGGCATCAACAAATAGTTCGAAATATCGATGTCCTGTCATTCCTTGTGGTAGATTAGTAATTACTAGGTTTTCAGCCCAAGTTCTTACTGCTCCTACCAATGTCATTTTTATCATCACATGAGTTAAAACTTGAATATTCTGACTTTTGTCTAATAATATTGTTAATTGAATTTGTACTGATAGTTTATTTGCCCAATGATCAATATTTGATTTTTTTTCTTTGACTGTTGAACAAACTAAATCTAAGATATTCTGTTTCACAAATCCTGATGTTTTTTTATTCTCTAAGAATATCTCTAACATCTTTATAAGATCCAGAGTATTGGTCTCTGTTATATTTAAATTCTTCATCATCTCTTCCACCACTACCTTCTACATTCGTTCGTAGATTTAATCATGGTCTAGAATTATCTTCAGATTCTGATTCTGAAATATCCATATCTCTGTATTGTTCTGATTCCTGATGTGAATGATATAATTCTTCTGTATTTACTCCTATTTATTCAAAATCAGATGAGTCTGTTTCACTAAACATCTCCATACTTATGTTTGCCATAACTAAGGGGATTTCTATACCATGATTTAATTTTGAATGGTGGTTCTTCTTTCATTTTCCTTTTTCCATTATCTATTGGAAGAACTTCTTTAAGATAGTTTAATATTTCATTACTATGTCTTTCCTGTTCAATTATTAATCTAGTCGTTGCTAAATCAATATATTCTTTGAAATTCTTCTCTAATTCTTGTATTGATAGATCGATCTTATTGATATTATTTTCTAAATCTCCTAGATCTTTTTCTAATTTTATTAAGGACGTCATTGCGATGAGGTTGATTCATTAACAATAGCTTGTTTAATTTTAAGAATATTTTGATTCATGGTTCCAATCTTTTCAAGAATATCTTCATCATTTCTACTAAATGATAATGATCTTCTTGGTACAGACTGTTTTGTGATTTGGAGGTCATCTGAACTCCATCTTTTATAGGAATTTATTTCTTCAATAAATGCTTTTCGAGGGTGTTCAATTCTTGTAATATTTTCAAACATTCTTTCAACAGAAATAGTTAGTTTTGTTGAAATTATTCCTGTTTGAGAATTATTACTTATTGCTAAACCGAAAACATAGTTTATATTGATCGGATGGTTTCCTGTTAACATAAGATTATTTCTATAAAAGTAATAATCTAATGTTAAAACGTCATTTATGTTTTTATCAAAAAGAGATATATTGTATTGTGGATAAATATAAAATTTCATCTTTTTGTAACATAAGTTTCCTTCAATTTTTCCAAGGATAGAATCCTCAAAATTACGTATCCTTTTGTCACGAACTGTGATTTCAATTGGTGTATCTATTTTTTCTCGCTAGTGAGCTGATACTATTATTTCGATTCCTCTAATGTGAACATATTTCAGTTCAGATTGTTCTTTTTCACTGGCTTTTGCCATGATGGTATCAATATCTTGAGTTCTTAATAACTTCAGAGTATTAGACCTTGATTCGTTATTTATTTTACAAGATCGTTCTTTTGTACTAATCGAATAATAAATTAAATTTTTTCTAGGATTAATAAAATTTGAAATCTTGCTTAATATTCCTGGTTGGTCTATTAGATTTGTTTTTGAATTAGAAAACCCTGTTTTCTGTATCTAAGCAAACTTATTCTGATTAAATATAATATTCAAATTATACTTTTGGTTATCTTCAGATTCAACAATCTGACTATTTTGATTTGGAATTGTTACTTTTGTCATTTTAACAGATGATAGAACTTCTTAATTTTCTTAAGACTATTAAAAGCCTTTTTGTTGAATCTATCTGTTCTAATAAATTCTGAAAATCTTCGAAACTATCAATTGAAGATTGACAATTTTTAAGATGTTTCAAATTGTTTTCACAATTTTCTATATCAAAATTTATATTTTGAGAATATAAATTAAAGATATTCATTTTTGTATTTTCATACATTTTCCATTTAGTAAAAATTGTTACTTTTATTATTTTGTTTTTGTTGATCGGATTTCGATAACAAAGTTTGTTCTTATTCATAACATATTGTTATGTCTTCAATTTCATCGTTTTCAGAAATTTGAATTATCATTTTTCAGTTGCTCGAAAAATATTCTTTTTTATGATTTTTGAAATAAAAGGTTTGGAGATCTTTTATTTTATTCCATAATTGATCTATTTGACGTAAATCTTTTAGTAAGATTATTTTATCAAATAAATTTTTAATCTCAATATCTAAAGTTAATCCAGGCATTAATAATCTGCTTTATTTAACCGCTCTGATACCAGGTTGCGGAATTCTTCAAATTCTTATGAAGTTTCTCATTCATGGCTTTACAGATCTGATTCATTTATAACAAATAAATGTTTTCAGATTAGTTTGGTTCCATTCATAGGTTATAATTACAAATTTTAGTTGATAAATTGATTCGAATATGGTTAAATCATAAGTATTTAAATGATATTCATGAAATGTATCATATTCATGATCATCTTCTATTTTAAACCAGTTTTTTATTATCAATCTTCCATTTCTTATAAAGGATGATGACATGATTAATGTATTTTGACTATTTTTTTAAATTAAGGGCTGCAGGAGATTTAGGAAGGTTACCTTGTTTGAATGAATCTTGGTTTTGAGCAGAGGCCAAATCCTTGCTTTCCCTTAACGATCACTTGATCAACTGGTACTTGCTCTATGGATCTCCAGGTTTACTCTAACCATGAATCTTCAATGGTTGGTTTCCAACCTTATCCTCCTTATGCCCTGCTTGTTTAGTTATTAGCCATAAGACTTATTTTTGTTTCTGATTTTATGTTTCTTAGTTTATGATAGTTTTCATACGTCTTGTATGAACCAGATTGTAAGAAACTTAAGAAGAGAGAGATACTCAAACTTCACTTATTCATTTACAACACAAACATCTCCTTTTATAGGCGTGAAGAAACGCATACAGTAGTAAAAATAAAGGAAGAGGGGGACCATACTACATAATGGAAAAAAGCTCATTTTACATCTGAGTGGATGCCTTTCACATGTGGTGTGGTCCACGATTTCATTTGTTTTTACATTGTGTCACTTTCTGAATCACTGGTACATTCGGACAATTTCTTTATTGGTTTGTCTTCTTTGATAGCTGGTTTGTCCTCTTTGACAGATGTTTCTTCTGTCTGAATGGGTTGGCAATGTCCACATTTGTGAGTGGAAATCATTGTTCTTAGTTTTTAACATAGCATTTGTTGGGTTTCTCGGGTCATGTCAACTCTTGCTTCATAGATTGGAGCTTCGTATTGAGCTAAAGTGGCTTGTTCTATCTTTTGGATTGTCTCCTTGTGTCCAGTGGTTAATAAAATTTTACTGGTTGCAAAATTTATTTTAATCTTTGAGTTTCCATCAATCTTTCCTGTCTTTGAGATCATGTCAATCAATGTCTTTATTCTTATATCAGAAAGTGTTGAGATATCCATTACTGGTTTCTCTTCATTTGATCCTTCGAATAAGAACTTGTCTTTTTGTTTTCGACATATATACCATTGGTTGAAAGAATTTGTTATCATCCCAATCTGGAAGGGTTGAGTGAATACTCAATGTTAATACTGGATCGTCCTTAAAGATTGCTTTCTTGAACTGGATGATACTATTTCTCAACTGATATGGAAATAGTTCTATTTCTTGATTGTTGGGACTGACTTCCAATCCACTTAATAATCCATTTGAAAAGAATCTTACGACTTCATGCGCTGGAGTACCTTGCAGTGTTCTTGCTCTTGATATGCTCTGTGTGTCACAAGTTTGTAGCCAAGATTCTGCAGATGGTTTGGCTATTCTTAAATAGTTTAGTGTTTCAAAGAATTCAGTCTTGAGTTTTTCTGAAAAATTTGTTTTTTCAAAAATTGGTTTTTTGTGGTCGCAGATTGACCATATTTATTTCTCTTGTTTCAAGGGCGCTTTTAAACGTCCTTTCTTCTTTTTCATTTTTCTCGGTGTTGGCTGTGACCATCGGTTCTTTCTTATTTTCTTTTTCTTTTTCTTTTTCTTTTTCTTTGTTATCAGTGTTGGCTGTGACCACTGATTGTTTTTCATTCATCTCCATTATTTTGTCAAATGGAGTTGCTAACTTGATTGTTGTTCTTGGTGAGGATGATGATGACGAGGTTGTCATCTTTTCTTTTATCCTCTGAATTTTTCCATTTATATTCTTTTTCCTTTGTTGAAGAATCTGAATTTCTTCATCTATGTCAATCAATTGTTCTTTTAATTGATCTAAGTGCTCCATCCTGCACAAGAAACATATATATATATATATATAATGGTTAGAAATTTAACTCTTTATCGTGAGTAATTCGGATAGTTTTATTATGCATATCATTGCATTTATGAATTCTTTTGCAAGAATTGAACCAATCTTCATGAGATTGATTATTGTACTCATAGAGTAATTCATGTTTCTGAATATAAATCTCATTTCATCAATTTATATTCTCCATGCTTTCTAAGGCATGTTCGGATGACTCGCAGTCATTTTCTGGATCATTTAGGATCTCTTTTGTTTTTCCGTTACTACGGATAGTATAATTTGGATGAAGTTCTCTGGTTAATGCGTCGGGTAATGAATTATCCGTTCCTTTGACATGTTGGATCTCGAACTGATAATGGTTCAATTCCAATTGCCATCTAATTAGCCTTGCTGCATTTCTCCCTGCATTTCTTGATATTTTCCTTGTCTTGAAATATGTTAAATTCATATTATCTGTTCTTACTAAAAATGGTTTAGGAATAAGATAAATTTCATAAGTCCTAATTGTGAATATTAAAGCTAATAATTCTTTTTCATTTGAATGATAATTTAATTGTGCACCTTGAAAAGTTCCTGATGTATAATTGCATAATTATTTATTTTTTTCTAGTAGCTGTTTTAGTAAGTTCTTCTAAATTTCTTTCTCCTGTATAAGCTTTTAAACATGCTCTCAAGTATTCATCTGAAGCGTCTGTTTCAATTATTATTATATCTTTATTGAAAGGAAAATATAACTCAAGAAGATTACTAATTATTTTTTTTTAATAGTATCTATATAATTAGTATCTTCTTTAGACCATTTTCACTTGTAGTCTTGTTTAAGTTTTACCTGAAGAGGTTTTCTAATTTCTGTAAGTTTCTTAATGTAATTTCCAGAATAAGTTAATAATCCTAAAAATCTTCTTAATTGATCTTTATCCTTGATTTCACTAGGAAAATCGTGAATTTTCTTAAGTATATGTTGTTGTAAACAATGTTTTCCATCTTCTATTTGTAATCTTAAATAATTTATTTTGTTTTAAACAATTGTGCTTTTTTTTCAGAAAGTATAATTCCATCTTTATGACAAATATCTAATACTGTCATGAGGTCTTTATAATGTTGATCTAGTGTTTTTGAATAAATTAATATGTCATCTATATAAACACAACAAAAATCTACATATGATTTAAAAGATTCATCCATATATCTTTGAAAGATACCTGGTTCTTGTTTAAGTCCGAAAGGTAATACAGTCCATTGATATTGTCCTTTTGGACAACTGAATGATGTAAGTAATTGTGTTTGTAGTTCTAGTTGAATTTGCCAGAATCCTGATTTACAATCTAAACTGGAGAAATATTTCATTCCTCCTATATAAGATAGTAAATCATTCTTGTTTGGGATGTAATATCCATCCATAATTGTTGCATTATTCATTTTTCGATAATCAATTACCATTCTTTTCTTATCAGTGTCTTTCTTACTGACATAAAAGGCTGGTGAAGAGTGTGGACTCTTGATTGGGATGATTATCTTAAGTTTTAGTAATTCTTGAACCTCTTTTTCGAATATTTTTACATCATCCATGTTGCATATTCTTGGTGCTTCACGGATTGTGATATTAGGGTCTTTAAGTTTTATTGAAGCAATGAATTGTTTTCTTTTCTTAATTTTGTCCTGAGGATTTTCAGAACAAATATCATGAAATTTCTTCATGATTTCTTTTTCATGATTAATTGTTAAAATATTTTCTATTTTTAGTTCTATTGGATTTGTATTTTGTTTATGAAATTTTTTTGTAAATCCTTCATTTTCTACACGAAATGTTGTTCGTATTTTAGGAATATAAATCATT
Organism: Henckelia pumila; assembly: GCF_033568475.1. Classification (NCBI taxonomy): domain Eukaryota; kingdom Viridiplantae; phylum Streptophyta; class Magnoliopsida; order Lamiales; family Gesneriaceae; genus Henckelia; species Henckelia pumila. The sequence continues at coordinate 60,762,128 of NC_133120.1, read as the reverse complement.
GATGATCCTTTGTTTAAAGTTATGTGATTTTCAAATTGTGTAAAAGGAAGATATTCTCTTAAAAAGTTATTTCCTATTATAATGTCAATTCCTGATTCTATTTGGTATATAATGGGTATTACAAATTTTGTTTTCTCAATTTCTATTTTTAATTTTTCTGCTACTGTATCAAGCATGATTATTGATCCATCTCCTATTCGAACTTTTAATCCTTTATCATATTTTTTCCAATAATGATTTGGAAGTATATGTTTGCTTCCTAAACACATACTTGCTTCTGTATCAACATAAACATGTATATGATATGGTTTATGTTCTTTGATTTTAATTTGAATTTTTATATATATACTATTTGGATTATTTTTGTTTTTATCATCCATTCTCTCATTTTTTTTAAGAATTTTAAGAGATAAGGGTATAATTGGTATTTATAAACAAAAGTTTCTCTCTCCAGGGAGTTGAAAGTAAGTTTTATTTATGTAGGGATTTATAAATAAGTTATAAATTGGTTTAGGGAGTGATTGGCAATTAACACTTATTTTAAATATTTTTATTTATTTAAATAATTTTAATGAAAATTTAATTATTAAAAATATTCATTAATGTATTAATTAAATAAGTCATATCTGAAATAAATTTATTAAATTTATATTTTTATTTTAATAATATTAACTCTAATAATATATTAAATTACAATTTCAAGTGTTATAATGAATATTTAATAAAATAAAAATGATATAATTAAAATATTCATAATTAAAATATAGCTTGAATTCAAGAATCGCAATCGTACACAAGAAATAAAGACCAACATAAATTAAAATTAAAAAACATAAACGTGCACAAATGACAAAGATCGAGATAAATTTAAAAAACATAAATATGCACAAACGAAATATTGAATGATATAGTTGTTTCTCACTAATTACCTCCGTACCGTGCCCATATGTTTTCAACCAAGTCGGCTCCAAGTTGGTGATGTGCTTCTCTGTCACGTAGCTCGCTATAATTCTGGAGGTAATCTCGGAATTCTTGGGTAGATCCCATGACAATTCGTGCTGGTAGAGGAGAGTCTTCATCCGACCAGTTGACTGATTCATCTCCCTCGTCCTCAATAATCATATTGTGCAAAATAATACATGTGTACATGATATTCCTCAAATCATTCTTGTAATAAGATCGCGAGCTTGGAGCACTCCAAATGCCCGCTCAACGTCATTTCTTGCAGACTTTTGTCTCTCCTTGAATTTCTTCCTCTTGGGATCCTCAAGACATGGAAATCTCTTGATAAAAGCAGCTCATTCTGGATAGATTTCATCTGTAATATAATATTATTTTGTATAAGATGTTTCGTTCACTGTCAAATGAACATTCGGAGAATTTTCTTGTAGGACGGCGTTGAATAACGGTGATTCAATAAGAACATTTATATCATTACATGATCCTGCAACCTAAAAAAAAGCATGTCATATCCACAAGTCTGTAGATTCCTCCACTCTCAATGCATGCAATCAAGGCTGCCCAACATTCCAGGGAAGCTGTGTGCTTCTCTTCATGCATTTGAAGTAATCGTTGAGTGTCTGCATCATTATGTCTTCTCAAATATCATGCCCCAAACACATCAATCACACATTTACATAAGTTGATCAAACAGTCCAATGCAGTTCTTTCACCCATCCGTACGTACTCATCGAGAGAGTCGGCTAAGGATGCATATGCCAATTGACGAATAGACGCTGTACATTTTTGAAGTAGCGACAAAATTTGTCTTCCTACAGCGTCTCTTCTCCATCGAAAGTAGTCTGAATGATTTGTAAGAACATTGACTATGCGAACGAATAACTCTCTACGCATTCGAAATCGCTTCCGGAGTACTTCAGCGTGGAATGTAGGATTTTCGGAGAAATAATCTTTGACAAGGCGAGAATGCCCATCCTCACGATCCCGATTCACGTATCTCCTTGAATTTCTAGATCGTGCATTCCTTTGGGTTTTTTGGAGTTTATGCTCTTCCTCTTCAAGCAACGTAATCATCATTCGATCTACATCATCTTCCCACATCTCATTTCGCCAAAACTCACGAATGAGACGTTATGTAGCACGACGTGGATCTTCAGACATTTTTATTATAAGTGTTGAAAATTTGAAAATATTGAATGAAAGAAATGAAAGTTTCACACCATATTTATAGAGTAAAAGTTTAAATTTTAAACTATTTGTTGCACGTAATTCAATGCATTAATATCTGTTGCACGCAATTCAAAGTAATAATATCCGTTGCATGCAATTCAACGATATATTATCTGTTACACAAAAACAATGTTATACTATCTTTTGCACTGTATTGGGTTATCTTAAATCTACTTTATAATTATTTAAAAAGTTTTGAGTTAAATCATTACAATGATGTAACAAAATAAAATACAATACAATAAGATTACTACTAGTTGATAATAAAGAACACCATAATCAATCGCATTCATACACAATCGACAAGGACCGACATAACATTTAAAAACATAAACGTACACAGACAACAAACACAAACGTAAATAACATATGAAAATAAACACACAACCGATGCATCTATTGAATATCACGTCTCTTTGCAATTGCTTCAACTATTTTCAAATGCCAATGAAGCTGGGTCTCCGTCATACCAAAGGTATCCTTCATAAGTAATTCATAATATTTTTGTTCCAATTCCAGTGCTTTCTGTTGCATCTCTGCATCCTTCTGCTTAATTTCAGCTTCCTTGTTTTTTTTATTTTTTTATCTCAGCTTCCTTATTTCTTAGCTCGTCTTCCTTTATCGCCAATTTTTCTATTTGATATTCCTGCATTTGTTCCCATTTCAATGAGAAATCTCCGTCATCCGTGACCTTGGATTTGTGCTTTATTTTGGCCTTCTGTTTCCTTTTGGAAGTGATCGAGTTTCAAATACGTCATCACTATCGGGATTGGTTGAAGATGTTTGTGCCCCTGACTCGGATGTTCTCGACTTCTTGTTAGCATGATGCCCAAGTGATTGGGGAGCCCATTTCTCACACTCCATTACAATATTCCACATATGTTCGTATTTGAATGTCTTATTCTTGTTTGACGTTTTCCACATATCATGTGCAGCAGCTAAAACATCAGCGTCACTTTGACCACTAGCCCGATTGTTGAGTAAATTGTTGTATCATCCTAAAAACTTATCAACAACAGGCATAACACGATAATAATGCGATTTTATCGCATTCCATTCTCTCATTGGTGTTCCCACGGGTCGATTATCATTATAGTATGTGGTGGTACTTTTCCAGAAATGCTTACTTTTTTGTGCGTTGCCAACTTTTGGATCGTTGGTAGTAGTACCCCAAGCTCTAGCAAGAAATTTCTCTTTCTCACTTGTCCACATCACCTTACCTTTATTACGAGGAACATTCTTTTCTTTCTCACCCGTATCATCATCATCGAGGTTAATATTTTCTATGACGAGTTGCGTCGAATTTTGTGGCATTTGAGAACTAAATCTTGAAATTGGTGTTGTTGGCTCTCTGTCGGATTCAGATCCTCCGAAACCGAAGTTTTGAGATTCACTAGGTGAGATATTCCATGGTAGTGGATGAGGAAATACATGAGAATGGTGTGACATCATATAAGCTGGGCCACCCCTTGGATTATAATAATCGGTTGGGAACATTGGGTGATAATATTGAGGGATAGGAACGACATTCGAACCAGTGGGAATATTTTTTTGAAAATAAGATGAGTAAGGAAATTCAGAAGGACGAGGGTTGAGACGAGAACGAGATTGAGAATTTTGAAAGTTTGAATTTCCTTATGTATTTGGAGAACCCAAATCATTGTTGAATGAACCAGAGAATTGATCTGTCATTTGATTTATGGAGTAAAATGTACGAACATGATTCAAGGAGAAATTGGAATTAAGACATGAAATCAGATTCATGTCTTTTATAGTTGATTTTATTTTCATTTTTTATTTTTTTAATAAAATTAAATTAATTTTTTAAATGCATATCTTATCTAATCTTAT